>NC_142867.1:150367500-150667500 GCF_051225735.1 Oryctolagus cuniculus | reverse complement strand
GACCTTGGATTTTAAGTACAGCCTGAGGGAATTACAGAGATTGTTGTTTTTAAACTGAAGAAGCTAATTGTGTAAGTATTAACATATGTGTACCAGGCCTAACAAGCCTCGTTTCTGAGCAGCTGGCAGTGATGCGCCCATTGACAACAGATTCCTCGGCAAGACAGCCGACTCTCATTCACCAGAACCAGAGGAGTCCGGGAGCCTGTTCTGGGCTCATGGAATTCGATCACCAATTTTTCAGGTTTTTCATGAGCTGACTGTTAAATGTAGCCATTATTTAAAAATCAAGGAACAGCACATACGCTTTTAATTAAATGAATTATATTCTAAAAAGGTAATAAGTACCGAAAATCCCTAATTTCCTAAACACTATACTACTCTGTGCCATTATCTATGATCATGAGATTGTTCACATCCACTGTGCCTGTTTGTGAGAAACACTCTAGGATGAGGTGTTGTGCACGTCTCTTGCCACTCCTGCATTCTGCGATGCCTTGGTAGCCAGACATGAGCCAGGGTGTGAGCAATGGCATCAAGGAAATGATAAATGCTACAAAGCTGGACTTGATTTATCATGTTGCCTCTCTCTTGTGCACAAGGGAGGTACTGGTCTATTGTACCACTCAGAATATTAAGTCTCAGAAAATTTCAGTAAATGTTTTGGCCCTAGGACTCCACTGCAGGATTTTCTGACTTCAAAATCCTTTCTTTTAAGTCTTATGTCCCATACCTCCCTTTTAGGGGACTTTTCCTGATACTTTTCTACACACGTTCATTAAAAATTCTCCGTGGCATAAACAAGCGTTTGGTTGGTGAAGTCACAGTGTACTTAAGTAAGGTAAACTGAAGTAGAATGAAATATGTACTTTCCTGGGGCCAGCGCCGTGGCTCACTTGGTTAATCCTCCGTCTTCGGCGCCAGCGTCCCATTTGGGTGCTGGGTTCTAGACCTGGTTGCTCCTCTTCCAGTCCAGCTCTCTGCTGTGGCCCCGAAGGACGGTGGAGATGGCCCAGGTGCTTGGGTTCCTGCACCTGCATGGGAGACCAGGAGGAGGCACCAGGCTCCTGGCTTTGGATCGGCACAGTCCCGGCTGTGGCGGCCATTTGGGGAGTGAACCAAGGGAAGGAAGACCTTTCTCTCTGTCTCTCTCTCTCACTGTCTAACTCTGTCAAATGAAAGAAAAAAGAAATATGTACTTTTCTACCCCCAAAGAGCCAGCTATATAGGACCAATGCTTTACCCTCTAGAATTTGAGTTTCAATGGAAACAAAACCACCCCAGGAGTGACTGTCAGCTGCAGCAATGCTATCCATTGGCTTCCTGTACTCATTACCTATCTTCCATTCCATCTCCCAACCCCAGATCACACTGAAAAGTACTTCCTGGAGAGAAAACACATTTTATTATTGTTCTTTTAAAAACACCGACAACTAGAATTTACAAAACTTTCCCCACTCTCCAAGCATTGTCTCAGATTCACTGTCACTACTGCCAGTTTGCTTTCTGACCTCTCCCCAATTGCTCCCATTTGGTTTGCAACATGTGATCAGCACAAAGGCTGAAGAATCTGAAATGTAAAAAGGAAGCATTTATGCAGACATGCAAGGAAGCAGCGGCCTGAGTGTCCATGTTCAGCAGTCTTGGCCAGAGACCAGCGCTGGATTACCGGAACCTGTCTTCTTTCAGTGCCATTCAGATTTGCTTTCCATGGAGTAAACAGCCTCTCTGTAGGGAGCAGGCTAATTTTTCAACTACATGGTTGATACACAATCAAAGAAATGATTAGTGATAGCTTGCAGATAGAGACCACAAGCCTGATAAGTTTATATGGGACCTATCCACTTCTGTTTCACGTTTTCATAGCATTTTTGTGAGGATACTAAAAAAAAGTAGTAGTAAGTTGCTGTGTATGTGTGTGCCGCTGGATTTTTCTGATATTCAAATTTTGTTTGGGGGTGAGAATGAAAAAGACATATGCTCCATCAGCGGCACTTCTCTAATGGGATATTTTATCTCCACCCCCTCCCCCAGAGCTCTTTAAATGTTGATTCAAAAACCTGACCACAGGACACATTTTAGTCTTTCTGTTCATTATTGATACCAGCCGCAGCCAGAATTTGCTTCAGCCTTCCTACTGACCTTGGAAGCCATAGTTTTCTCACAGTTTTATCTGTTATGGCATGAAGATTGTTTCTTCAAAACTATTAGTCACTGCAAATACTTTCCTTGTGTGCATCGTCATCAACTTGATTGCCTGTTTGGTAGCTTCTGATGGAAAGAAACTGACAAGTTTCTGCCCCTCTTCTGACTTAGCTGGGCCCTTACATACCTAACAATGGAAATTATTTGGTGTGATGCAGATAGACAGAAACCATACCCTAACTTTCCAGGAAGGTTTCTTCTAAAACACACACAGACACACAAAGCCAAATTTCTACACAAAAGTAATCTCAATGAAAAGACAGAACAACTGATTTAACTGCAAAACCTAAAAATTAGAGAGCTGAAGATGCTATTCAATTCTTGGGACTCTCTTTTTAGTCTCTTACTAAAAATGCACTAGAAGCACTTTTTCCCCATGCATGTAGGTACTTCCTTCCCCCTCAGCTGGACTAAGAATAAAGCACAGAGCAAGCAGTGGGTGCATGAAAACAACAGTCCACTGGCTGACATTGAAGGCCATAGGATTCTGCAAATCGTCCCATTAAGCAGATGTCCCATTAACACCGAAATGCAAAGGTTAAACCTCGCAAGGGTTTTGTAGTGACAATCTCTTCTATTGCTTAAATCCAATCAGTCAAAATTCTGGTCAGGCAACAGGATGCTGGGAACCCTGGTACTGAGATGCCTGCAGACTTGACCCTGTATGCCGTTTTACCAAGGAAAAGTTTCTAACTCACATCTAAAGGTGAACTGAAAGAACAAATTAGGCAGTGAGTGCATGATGCAAACTTTTAGCAGGAAAAAAAAGTAACAATAAGCTTTGGTGTAATTCACTTCAGTCAAATGAGCCATTTCCATTCTGCAGTTTGGCTTGAGACTGAGGATATGTTCTGTGACTTTAGCCAAGTCTCTTTAACTCATCTACTGCCATTGCTAGGAACAAATAATAATACTCCACTTGAAGTTTTTCCTAGAGTTCTAGAAGACAAGAATTCTCGCCTTGATATCTGCAACTGCTCAGAAGGCTGGGTCAGGATTCTAGTGCATTCCTGCCATAATGGCAGTGGCAGACAGAAGTCGTTCTGAAGAAGAGAGGCACAGCTGCAGACAGAAGCTTTCCCTGCACATAGCAGGAGTCTGGCCCCCTTGCGTCTCTGAAACAAATTCACCGAGTGCAGAGAGAAGGAGGACTCGCTCTCTACGTTTATATATTGATCTGCATGCCGGGGTTTCAAATGTGATTCATTATGTACCATTTCCTTTACCCTAATCCATCTGCTAAGGTTTTCTTCTGCAATGCAGAAGGAATTTGAAAAAGAAATGTGACTTTAACTGAGAAGAGAGTAACAGCATGACATAGTTAGCACCACCTGCACTAAGAAAGATTCAAGATGGTATTTGTCAAATATTGGAAGATGTGTGTCTGCTAGCTGAGGGATAACGGGATGTTTTCAGAGACTGTTTTAAAGTTCTATGGCCAAGAAAAAAAAAAGCTGCATTTGCTTCTCATAATAGTGGTTATCATTTCTCTTGTCAAATGTTTATCTACTGATGATCTCTCTGTGTCTTTCTTTGGATTGTCTTCTTGTTTTATTTTCTCGCACTAGAAAAAAGCAAACATCTTGGTTCCTGTCTCTTTCTATTATAAGTAGTAAGCATGTGCAAAGTTAAAACAAAGGCTGCACATTTCCAAGGAACTGCATAAGTACAATCAAGTGGATTCTAGCAGGAATGCCATGGTGTGGGCATTTAATAACAAGTTCTTGTTGGTTCTGGAGTGGCGGGAGACATGGTTAAAGAAGAGAAGAAGAAGTTGGGGCGGGAGAGGAAATAAAACACAGGCATAAATCCCCTTGGATTAGGGTGAATAAAACACTACTCAACTTACAGCTTATTAACTATGCCTTATGTATACATCATACCTAAACTTCATCTATTCAAATCAGTTGATGTTCAACCAGGAATAAAGAAAATTATGAATCACATCTATTGGGGTACTTAAGTTTTTAGTCTGCTGATTTGTTTATTAACTACACATACTAGGTTTTATTAACATGACCAAATCGTATTTTGAGCTTGATCAAAGTATTAATTATAACTTCATTTCTTTCATTTATTCTTGAGTCTACAGAATGTGATCTATCCATGTTAATACAAATATGGAAAAATTGAGTAAGTGAGAACAAAAGTGTTCATAATATAACCCATCACTAGCATTAGAATACTGACGTCCACCTGTTGCCCTTTTGTTTTTGTCTTTTTACTTTGCATTTTTACATAATTGTAATTATTCACATGTGAGTCTATATACAAATTTTCTATCCTACCTTTCTCCCTCACATGACATTTTCAGCATTCTTATGTTATTACACGTCTTAAAAATAAAATGTAATGACTATGTATTAATTCTGAGTAGACTATATTTAATCTGACACTTAATCCTTAGAGTATTAATATATATTACTTGAGTCTAGTCTTATCTGAGGTACACCTAGTTGGACTTTATAACAATTCCCCTGTACTACTCTCAACTGAGGGATACTTAGTGTGCCCTGTTCTCAAACTTAATTAAATATGGAAACATTTTCACCACCACTGTCATACAATATTGGTGCTCCGCAGAGAACATATGGGAAAACAAAGACTTAACCATTTCCTGACTATTGGCTAGCTAGATGATAGCAAATTTTTCTCTATAATAGCAGAGAATTTAACATCATGTGCAGACTTTTCCATATTTAAAATTGTTACCTTCGTATAAATTCTTGGAAGTTAAAACAAAATTAATGCAAAAAAATTCACATATTTTAAGACCTTTGATATATTGCCAAATTCACTTTCCAACCACTCCACCAGTGTGTTAAATAGCCTTTCCACAAATAGAGTATCATTCCAAAGAGTTGATATAATATGTGGACAGTCACTACTTCTCTTAGATTTGGTTATGAATGAGAAAATCAACCAATTCACATCAGCAGCATATTGCTAGTCTCCTGATGAATATGCCCTGTGAGAATACGGACTCCATGAGCTTCATGGCAAACTACCTTCTTCTAACAATAGCATACTCAGATAGCAGGCTAAGGCTATTTTCTACTGGTCATAAAGAGGCTAAAGATTGTGGTGGTTTTGAGATACCTAGAGAGTAACTGACACATGATACATACTCAGAGAATAATTAGTGCATAAAGGAATGATTAAGCCATGACCGTATATCCACAAAATGTCTTTCAAGACAGCCCCAATTTCATCCCTTACCCCCTCACCATGGGCCTCACTGCATAGCACTTAGCTAATGCCCTAAAACACAGATGATTCATATTTGCCACAGAGCTTCAACATGGCACATCAGAAGTTGTTGAGGGACTTGGAAATGCTGATTGAAGGAATAAAGGGAGTAGCACCCTTGGGAGCTACAAGCCCTATGCTAACTGTAGGACCTCTGTGGAAAATCTGAGATCTCCCTGAGTTTTAATTTCTTTATATAGAAAATAATGATAACAATACCCTTCCTTGGGTGCTTATAAGCTCAAATAGATGTAAAAGCACTTTTATTTTTATTTTTAAGGATTTATTTATTTATTTGAAAGGCAGATTTACAGAGAGGCAGAAGCAGAGAGAGAGGTCTTCCATCTGCTGGTTCACTCCCCGGATGTCCACAATGGCCAGAGCTGCACTGCTCTGAAGCCTGGAGCCAGGAGCCTCTTCCGGATCTTCCACATCGGTGCAGGGGACCAAGCACTTGGGCAATCTTCCACTGCTTTCGCAGGCCATAGCAGAGAGCTGGATTGGAAGAGGATCAGCTGGGACACGAACTGGTGCCCACATGGGATGCCAGCACTGCAAGCGGCAGCTTTACCCGCTACATCACAGTGCCAGCCCCACAAAAGCACTTTTAAAAGTTAATATCTCACCGAAAAAAAACAGGTAAAATTATAATTATTTTTACCAACCACACTGTATCCATCCAGAACAAAGAGAAAGCCTAGAGACTGGAGTGTTAGGGGTTTGCAGATTAAAACGAAAAGGTAATGGATGCCATGGGAATTCATTTTCCCTCAGGTGGCGAACCTAAAGAAAACACCAATATCTTTTCTTGGAGGAAAAAAAAATCTTCCCTTTTGTTGTAGTTTCCAGATTATTTAGAAGTTGCTAGAAGCAGTGAACCTCATGGTAATTTGCCGACTTAAACAATATATTGTTGACAACCAGGATTATATGGTCCCTCTTTTATACTTCTTCCTGATTCAAAATTTATTGGGTTTTAATTGACATGAACTTGTGAAATGCTTTAAATCCTGATTAGAAAGTACACTTAGGGATTGGTGTGGTAGCATAGTGGGTAAAGCCATCTACTGCGGCACCACCATCTCATATGGGCGCTGGTTTGAGTCCCGGCTCCCTGTTAATACACCTGGGAAAAAAAACTGAAGATGGCCCAAGGGCTTGGGCCCATGCACGCATGTGGGAGACCCAGAAAAAGCTACTGCATTCCTGATTTGACCTGGTCCAGTCCCAGCCATTTAGGCCATTTGGGGAGTGTGTTTTTCTCTTCCTCTCTGTGTAATTCTGACTTTCAGATAAATAGATAAATCTTAAAAAAAAATGCACATTTAAAAAAAAAGTGAGGGAGAAATAACAGCAGTGTGGTAGACCCAGTAATAAATAAATGAACATGAAATGATAATGATATGCAGTTAGAGTAGACACATGACGTTCATGGAGGACACAGACTGAGATCTCAGGAATCTCCCAATTTGTGAATTCAGAAATATTTTTAGTACAGGCATTCCTGTTGAGAGTCACGTATTTCTTGGACATAACTTCATACCAGATTAGCTTTGCTTTGAAGTCTAGATCTTGCTCAGGTAGCAATTTTGGCAGTTGCTAGCATACTTTTCTGCACAGTTTCATGAGTATAATTTCCTGGTTTGCATATAGAGTTTATGATGGTCTTTTCTATATTATTTACTTGAGTTACTGCCAAATAGTATTACACACATTTATTTTCCCAAAACTTCTAATTATTGTCCAAGACCTCTTATTCTTTATTTTTTAACAGTTTTATTGAGGTATAGTTGATACACAGAAAAAAGAAACCCAGAACATATTTAATGGATACAATTTGATAAGTTGCAACATATGCATTCACCTACCATAGCATTACCATAAACAAGATCATAAATGTATCCCTCCCCTCCAAAAGTCTCTTTGTGTCTCTCTTCCCTTTTTTTGGTGGGGGGAGGGTACAGGAACAGAGAAGGTTAAACCCTTACCATATTATTTACTCTCTTTACAAATTTTCTAGTGCACAACACCAGAGTGTAAACTAAAGCCACAGTGTTTTGCAGCAGATCTCCAGTACTTACTCAACTTGCATAGCTGTAGCTCTATATCCATTGAACAACTCCCGTTTCCCCTTCCCCACATTCCTTGGCAATGACGGTTCTACTTTCTGCTATGAGTTTGACTATTTTCGGGACCTAATGTAAGTGAAGAAGAGTCTTATAGTCTTTCTTCCTCTCCCAACCCTCTTCCTACTTCCTTCCTTCCTATTTTCGTCTCTCACTTCCTCACTTTTTCACTAATACAGCTCTACAGAGGAATACTGGCATGGAGGTTCAGCATGTGGCACAGCAGGTTAAGCCATGGCCTGCAGTGCCAGCATCCCATAGGGATGCTGGTTCCAGTCAGGTTGCCACACTTCCAATCCAGCTCCCTGCTAATGGCCTGGGAAAAGAGTAGAAGAAGGCTGAAGTGTTTGGGCCCCTGCCACTCACTGTGCGTGTGTGTGTGTGTTTCCTCTGTAGCTCTGAATTTCAAAATAAATAAATCTTTGAAAGAAAGAAAGAAATATAGGCAGAAAAGTACAATTGGGTAGGGGGGTAAGATTTCTCAAGATCCAACATTATACGTAATGAAAATGGCGTGAGTGTTCAATGGCCAGCTGGGTTTACTGACTGGCTAAGCAAGGCTCTTTCTTTCTCAAGCCAGCACTGCTAGTGAACAGTCGAAATTATGACAGTTGCAGCAGTGTATGCTAAAGGTCTGACAGTTGGGAAGGCTAAGGTCCTAATGAGGCAGGAAAATTAAAACGTTCATTTTTTCAAAAATGGAACAATGGTCATGAATGGAAACAAAATAGTATACCTGTCCTGAACCTGGACATTAGAGTGGACATGCAACATTTTTGTCCTCCAAAATGCCTCTTTTACAACACAACCTATATTTACTTGAGAAATCACCTTTCTTCCACTCTTACTCCATGTGGGCTAAGTCCATACCTTGCTGTAGCGTAGTCATGAGACAATGAAACGGCCCATGACAACCTGAACTCCACTGGGCCTCAGTGAGTGCTTCAGCAATGCGCACAAGTCTCTATCAAACTCGAGTCAATACTGGTATTTTGTTGGAACAAACTAGAAAGAGAAGTTTTTTATTTTGCTGGACTTGGTACTATTAAAAGGATAGCCTTGAGCTGCCATAGATAAGATGCATGAAATAGAAACCAACATGCAGAAGTTTGAGAAAGACAAGAGATGAAGAGAAAGACTCCAGGTCCTGATGGTATCAGTGGATCTCTGCAATCCAGTTATGCCTAAAGCTTGGATTTCTCAGTTACTCGAGGCAATACATTCCACCACCACCACCCTTAGAACAAACAAACTAAAATTTTACAACAGAAAAGAGTCTTGAGTAATAGGGACATCAAGTCTGGACTCAACACGAACTCTTTCCCTAAGTAAAATAATTCTTCCCAATTCTGGATACCTATACAGTACCCAGTCTCTTGCCAAATTATTCATTCTAGACTCCTGTCTTTATTTCATTTGTTCAACTACTTTAGTTGCATTTGAAAATATTTACTATGATCACTGGATATGCTGACAACCATGAGTAAATTGATGCTATAAACCAATTTAGAAGAAACACATATAAAGTCATGATCTTGGCACTTACCTAGCCAAAGCTTTGGAAAGATCCATGTTAACCAAATGTTATCTTATAATAAGCACTAAAATAAAAACAAAACTAACTATATTAATCCTTACCATTGATTAGCATTTTTCTTAGATACCCTTGGGTATCTAAGGGGAGATTCGTTCCAGGACTTCTCACAAACACAAGTTTCTCCTATAAAATTATACAGTACTTGCATACAATTTATGCACAACTTCTATATCCTTCAAATTATCTGTTACCTATAATATCTAAAACAATGCAAATGCTATGTAAATAGTTATTGCACTGTATTTCTTAGAGAATGACAAGAAAAACATCTGTGCTTGTTCAGTACACACACAATTTTTTTTTTTATATTTCTTTTTTTCTGATCCAAGGTTGATTGACTCTATGGATGCAGAACCCATAGCTGTATTAGCTGTGTTCTCTGTTCTATTTCATTTGCTCTTCCCACCAGCTTGTAATGTAGTCTTTGTTCTCCCACATTACATAGGAGAGACCTGCAAGTTTCAACAACCTACTGGAAGCCATGATGCTGGTAGGAAGTGGGAGTACTGAGATGCAGATCTGAGTCCAGATCCTGTGGCTCTAACCATTGTGCTCTCCTGCTGCTCTGGAGTACTAAAGGTGAACCCTTCCAGGAAGGTTTCGCAACAGTCAAATGAGGGAGTCAGTGACAGGAACTCTTACTCATCTTCACCCGGACATTCACACATAAAGTGATTCTTTTATGGGATCTACAGGGGAAATTTTATTTTTTTTAATCTATTTATTTATTTGAAAGTCAAAGTTACACAGAGAAGAGAGGAAGAGAGAGAGAGAGAGAGAGGTCTTCCATCCAATGGTTCACTCCCCATTTGGCCACAACGGGGCTGCAGCTGTGCCGATCCGAAGCCAGGAGCTTCTTCCAGGTCTCCCATGTGAGTGCAGGGGCCCAAGGACTTGGGCCATCTTCTACTACTTTCCCAGGCCATAGCACAGAGTGGGATTGGAAGTGGAACAGCCGGGTCTTGAACCAGCGCCCATATGGGATGCCGGCGCTTCAGGCCAGGGCATTAACCCGCTGCGCCACAGTGCCAGCCCCGGTAAATTTTAAATTAAATATTTACAGATAAAAAACACACAGTAGTAGATGTGATGTACAAATAAAAGATGCAGACTCCAGGACAGGCACTTTGGTCTAGGTTCAGTTGCTGGGTGGGAAGCTCGTGGCCCACACAGCAGTGCCTGGGTTCAACCTCCAGCTCCTGATTCCAGCTTCCTGCGAACGCTCCTACTCGGAGGCAGCAGGGATGGTGCAAGTGCTTGGATTCCTGCCACCAACACGGGAGACCTGGACTGAATTCCTGGCTCCTGGCCTTCACCATACTCAGCCCTAGCCACTGCTGACATTTGGGCGCTCTGTCTGTCCATCTGTCTGTCTCTCCTCGCTTTCTGTTCCTCTATGTTTCTCAAATAAATAAGAAAAAAAAAAATCTATATAAAACAGCTTCCTAAAAGTTAAATTGTCCTTTTGTTCTTCACAGGGAAGCCTTGTTTATGCTTGGCAAACACACACCCTGGGGCCATCCCACTTGTTCTGGGGCAGCAAGCAATGGGTTTTGGTGTGACTAAGAAACAAAGTGCTTACAGCTGAGCTCCTGGGGGCCTCCTTAACCTTTTGGCTGAGTCCTATTGCCCTGCTGACACCCAGATGGACGCCGGAGAAGCCAGGGCATTTGTGAATATGCAGCAGTTTCCTCCCAGGGCCAGGACTATGACTCAAAGAAAATGAGTTCCTCAGCGGTAAACTGCCCTTTAGGGGAAAGGAAGAGAAATTCCAAGGAAAGCATGGAAAAAAAAAAAAAGGAATAGTAAATTTCAACTACTCCTCCCAGGTACAATTAAAACGAAGGCAGTAAATGGCGGTGGCGCATTTTAGGTATTTGCCTGCCTCAGAGTCATTCTCAAGCTGCTTTCCTGTGTTTGTATTTATTTTCTTTAAATATCCTAGGACAGGCACAGTATTATCTCCTGTGGACATCTTTCGTAAACAGGGAGCTTTGGCTTGTTTGCATTGTTCTGGCTTGTTGCAGTCGTTGACCTGATTGGATCATGCATTGCTTTGATCACTTAAAAATGAAAGCAGTTTTTACTGCAAATTGCACTGGAATGATTTGAAAACTAAACAAACCAAAGGACATGTTCTATTTATTCTTTGTTACTCACACATTTAAAAGAACACACAGACCTTCCTTCCCTCACTTCTCAAACTCTGAATGTGTTTTGAACATACTTTTTAATCCCGTTTCTCTTCCACCATTGTAGGCAAAACCCTCTGGAGGGTTCTTTGGAAAAGGGTGGACAGCTCAGCCATTTCAGTTTGGAAAAGCATACTACAAATTATGTCACCAGACCCTCGCCAAAGCTGTTTTACAGGTTCAGTGGTTCCATCTGAATTCCAGCGCTTACTGATCCTGTGAGGGAACTTGACAAAGTTGTGGAAAAAAATTTTTTATTTGACAGGTAGAGTTATAGACAGTGAGAGAGAGAGAGACAGAAAGAAAGGTCTTCCTCCCATTGGTTTACCCCCCAAATGGCTGCTACGGCTGGAACTGTGCCAATCCGAAGCCAGGAGCCAGGTGCTTCTTCCTGGTCTCCCACGTGGGTGCAGGGGCCCAAGCACTTGGGCTATCCTCCACTGCCTTCCCGGGCCACAGCAGAGAGCTAGACTGGAAGAGGAGCAGCCAGGACTAGAACCGGTGCCCATATGGGATGCCAGTGCCACAGGCGGAGGATTAACCAAGTAAGCCACGGCACTTGCCCCAGAAAATGAAATTTAAAATAAAGCACATTTTCTATGAGCTTTCTGAAGCTCCCTCATATCATTCTGGACACAACAGCTAAACCTAAGTTTCATTTTCCTCATCTGTAAAGTGAAGTTAATAGCTTAAAATATCATTCAAAGAATCGAATTACTCAAAGTACCTGTAGGATGGTAGGCATTTGGCCTGGTGGTTATGATACCAGTTAGGAAGCCCATGTCTCATCAGAGCATGGGGGTTTGACACCCGGCTGCAGATCCTCATTCAAGCTCCTTGATAAGGCAGATCCTGGGAGACAGTGGCGATGGCTCAAGTAATTATGCCCCGACACCCATGTAGGAGACCTGCATGTGTTCCTGGCTCCCGGTTGCAGCTTTGGCCCAGCCCTGGCTGTTGCAAGCATTTGGGAAGTAAATCAGAAGAGGGGAACTCTCTCTGTCTCTGTTTCTCTCTCTCACCTCTCTCGCATTCTCAAATAAAGGGGAAGGTGTTGTGGGACTGCTGGTTAAACACTGCTTGGGATACCTGCATCCCATATTGGAGTGCCTAGGACCAAGTTCTGCTTTCACTTCTGCTCCAGTTTCCTGCTAATGTTCCTTGGAGGCAGTGGATGATGGCTCAAGTACTTGAACCCTTGCCATCTAGGCAGGAGATCTGGATGGACTTCTTAAATCCTGACTTTGACCTGGACTGCCCCAGCTCTTGCAGGAACTGGGGGAGTGAACCAGTGGATGGAAGATTTGTGTGTGTGTATGTATGTGTGTGTGTATCACTCTGCCTTTCAAATAAAAATAAATAAATAAAGCACATAGAGATATTTAAGAAAAATAGAGAGTATTTTTATTTGTGGTGGTATTATTTTCAATTTACAAACAAGGACTCTGAATCTCAAAGAAATTAAATGACTTACACAACTTGAAATTTAAGAACCAATCTTGTTCTTTTGCTTTAAAATTCACTTTTTTCTATTTTCTTCATACAATAGAAATATCTAAGTAAAAACTCCAAACTTCCTATACTCACACAGCTTTCAAATGAGTCTTTTGTCACCTCCATTATACTGTCAACACAGAATGCTTCATATAAAGACATTCTAAAGCTGCCATTTTCTGTATCTCATTTTTTTATTAAAATGCCCCCTAATTAAAAGATACTATCAGGAAAATGAATTGAGAGGCAATGGTTTCAAACCACTATTTGCATAATGATGTATCTGTTGCTGTAGCTGCCTTTTCTTGTCTTTTTGATCAACAGCAGTGATAGCCTTATCTTTTCAGTGCTACAGTCATGAGGTTATTAAAAGGGACCAAATACCCTAACAGCCTTGTACCTTTGATTTTCTGCCACACTCTCCAAGTTAATGAGTAAGAGGGTCAAGGGAATTCATTTCTGTGCTTTAGGAAATCTACAAACAATATTAAAAGAGAAGTTGGTGGCAGATTAAGAAACTTTTAATAACCTTGTGCAAACCTTCCAGACACTCATTACTCAGCTTCAGTTAGCACGTATAGGTGATTGAAATATGCAATTTCAAAATATGCTGTGGGAGTTAGGAGAGAGCCAGCGGCTGACAGCGAAGTAGTTTGGGCAAGAAAAAAGAGGTTTCAGGGCCAAGGAGTTCAGTGAAAGAGTCAGCTTTTTTATTTTTTCTATATTTTAAACTAAAATAACCATGTAAGAAAGAATTTTGGAAGTCTTGGAGGGCCTTGCATGCATAGCATTTTGAAACTCACTAACTAAAAAATCATTGATTGATTTATCTGAGGCTTGCATGGTCTGATTAAAAGAGGACATTACGTATTTCTCTCTCTTTCTCCCTCTTCTTCCTCCTCTTTGCCCCCCCCCTTTTTCTTAGAATACTCTTTTTCTAGAATATCAAGTAGCTTCCCAACACTTTACCAGATCCAGTCTAATAAATGGCGATTCTGAGATACTTTCCTATTTAACTTTGAATAGGTATTTGTTTTCTTAAAGCTGTGTTTCTCAGAGCCAACTATGAACTCATATATAGACAGAGATTGCAACTGAACTCCAATTCTAGCCTTAACTATTTCTACCACAGGAACTTGAACTAAACACATAATAGTTTAGCATGGTATGTGTTAAGAATTGCATCAACATTTAGCAGATGAAAATCTAAGGCTCAGAAAAATTAAATGACTTATCAAAGTCACACAGCCACTAAACAAAATCTGGGACATTTGACTATCATCAAGCTATTCTTCCTTTTAAAGAAAAATAATTTTTGTTCTTCCTAAGAATAGAATTTTTGCATGGATCAGATGAACCAATGTTTATGAAAGTGTTCTATAAACTCAATATAGCAACAACCAAGTGTGAAAGATTTAGAGAGAATAGAGGAACAATAATGGCAGTGGAGGAAACCATATGGTCAAGAATGTGGAGAGAAAAGAGTATAAAATACAGTCAAGGTCATACCAACAGCAATGGGGATTCATGTGACAGAACAGGGTTCATCAAATTTTTTCTGCAAAAGTGCAGAGAATAAATAGTGAAGACTTTGTAGTACACCTGTTCTGCTCAAATACTCAATTCTGCATGAAAGCAGCCATACATAATATGGAAATAAATAGGCATGACTGAATTCAAATACAACCTTATTTATAGAGTCTGACATTTGAGCTTTATAACATTCTCATGTATCATAAAACATTATTCATCTTTAGATTTTTATTTTAATCATTGAAAAATGTGAAAAGCATTTAAACTCACAGACCATCCAAAAATAGGCCAGCTTTGGCCTACAGGGTATAATTCATAGATTCCTTCCTATAGAATACTGAGAAATCATAAAGTAGATGAACTTGTTTGGGTAAAGATTGAGAGGTAATATGTTGTCACTCAAGTTCATTAGAAAGAAGATTACAAGCTATATTTAGCTTTGAGTACAAGGAATCTCAGTAGACTGTAAGGACACAGAACACTTAACAAGAAATCTGAATGTAGAGGTCCTATAGTCCTTTCTGAAATTAAGTATTGTCAGCAACTCAGACTCTACACATCCTTCTTTTCTGTCATTCTCAGCACATTATTTTTCTTTACTTATGCTTGATACCACACAGTCCAAGGATTTCTACAATGGTTCTAAGTGCACTGTTGTCACAATACCATCCCCAGCAAGAAGAGAGGAAAGACTTTTCCACAAATTCTCCCACTCTATCAACCTCTTCTGTCATATGTCTCTCAAAAGCCCCACATCAGACCCCTTTGTGAAAGCTGGGTCATGTGACCACATCTTTGCATTGCAGAGGAAAATGAAATTATCATTATTGGCTTGGATCAATCATTTGTAAAACAGCCCCAAGAGATTGAATTAAGATGGTGGAGTAGGGAGGGAGATTCTTGCTTGAGTCTAGGAGAAAATAGTTTAAAAGAAGTGGAAAGAGTGTGGTCTTAGAGAAGAGTTAGGGAGAAAAAAAGCAAAAGAAACTCTGTGTAAATTGGAAGAACACAGTGAACCCACATGGAGGGCAGAGATGCACACAACTTAGGACCCCACCAGCAGAGAGCCTCCATACCAGGGTTGGACAGCAAGGTGAGATCAGACTGCAAAGCAGCTGAAGCCACTGGTGAAAAAGCTGCAGGAAGAGCTTAGAGGGAATCTGGCTTGCAGCTCTATGGGGAATAGTGTACCTGCCAAACAGAGGAGAAAAAAACAAAGTGAGGGCATGTTTCTCTCTCCCCAATCATCCTGCAAAGGCATCCTGCAGGGCCAAGTTGTTGCTTATCAATAATCACCTTGAATGTGAATGGCCTCAACTCTCAGTTAAAAGATACAGAACTGGATGAATGAAAACAAACAAACAAACAAACAAAATCTATTTGCTGCTTAGAAGAAACACATCTCACCAAGACTGAAAGTGAAAGGATGGAAAAAGATATTCCATGCTAACAGAAACCAAAAAGAGCTGGTGTAGCCATCCTAATATCAGACAGAATATACTTCAGCACAAAAACTGTTAAAAGAGACAAAGAAGGGCACTATGCAATGACTTAAGGGATCAATTTAACAATAAGATGTAACTATGATAAATGTATATGCACCTAATTGCAGGGCACCTGGCTATTTAAAAGAAATGTTGATAGATCTAATGGGGGACTTCAATACCCCACTTTTTTTTTTTTGACAGGCAGAGTTAGACAGCGAGAGAGAGAGACAGAGAGAAAGGTCTTCCTTTCCATTGGTTCACCCCAAAATGGCCGCTACGGCCTGCGCTGCGCAGATCCGAAGGCAGGAGCCAGGTGCTTCCTCCTGGTCTCCCATGCGGGTGCAGGGCCCAAGCACTTGGGCCATCCTCCACTGCACTCCCTGGCCACAGCAGAGAGCTGGACTGGAAGAGGAGCAACTGGGACAGAATCTAGCACCCCGACCGGGACTAGAACCCGGGGTGCTGGCAACGCAAGGCAGAGGATTAGCCTAGTGAGCCGCGGCGCCGGCCCAATATCCCACTTTCAACAATGGACAGATCAACCAGACAGAAAATCAGAAGGAAACAACAGAGCCCTCCCCACCAGCAGCCAAAATGGTGAAGCAGATTGACAGAAAGTCTGTTTTTCGGGAAGCCTTGGACCTGCAGGAGATACACTTAACGGGGTGGACTTCTCAGCCACATGGTGTGGACCCTGCAAAATGATCAAGCCTTTCATTCATTCTCTCTCTGAAAAGTATTCCAATGCACAGTTCCTTGAAGTAGATGTGGATGACTGCCAGGATATTGCTGCAGAACGTGAAGTCAAATGCATGCAGACCTTCCAGTTTTTTAAAAAGGGGCAAAAGGTCAGTGAATTGTCTGGAGCTAATAAGGAAAAGCTTGAAGCCATCATTAATGAACTCTAATCATGTTTTCTGAAAACATAACCAGCCTTCAGCTGTTTAAGATTTGTAATTTTTTATTTACGAAAAGAAGAATAATGAAACTATATACCCACCTGCCATCTGATTATAAATATCAATTCTACCCTTAAAAAAAAATCTGCTGCCTCTCAAGGGTACATATAAGCAAGAAGCTGGATTGCAAGAAGAGAAGCCAGGACTCAAACCAGATACTGTAACAAAGGATATGTAGATCCCAAAGGATATCTTAAGTGCTGTGACAAATGCTCAAACCTTTCACATATACTTTAAAATAATATCTAAGTTGCTTATAATGTGTAATACAATGTATGTGCTATATAATTAGTTATACTATATTGTTTAGAGACTAATTAAAGGAAACAGGTCTGTACATGTTCAGTACACATGTGATTTTTTTTTTCAAATATTTTCTATCCGCAGTTGGTTAAATCTGTATATATGGAACTATGCATAAAGAGACCCTAGTGTTGTATGGATTTAGAAACTACTAATACTATGGATTCTAATTTGACCAAAAGATTGCCAAGGGCAGGATCAATGGTGCTATCTGGCACATGCCTACAACTATTTAGGCATCAAGCATACTTGACAAATTGAAGTGCTAGGGATTGCAAGCAGAGTTGAATAAATATTCCAGTAACGAAAGAGAAAAGGAGTTTGAACAGGTAAGAAAGAAGAATGAAACAGAAACAAGAAAGGGAAATGTTTATGAGTTGAAGTATCTGTGAGCTTGACTCTTTTCCCTGAAAGACTGAAGCATTCCTGGGTGCAATGCCTGCTTCTCTTCCATGCCTGCTGGTATTGCTGCATCCTCGCAGGAATGGAAAACAGTAGATCTAGGTTATATTTTTTAAATCATAATGAATTATCCAAAAACAATTAGCAGTGTCTCACTGCAAAAGGACTGAGGAACATCTGAACACATTCAAAAGAAACTTCAGTTAAAATGAGAAGATGGACTCATAGTATGGGCACCTCATCAGCAACAACTGGTAGCTATATTAGGAACTACACAAAGTAGGTGACTTCCATTCTCTTGTTTTATGATAGACATAGGAAGGTGTTGTAGTCTCTTCTACCTCGTAAACCAGTGATCAATCACTCTGAACAGTGGGAACACCCCAGTGAGTAAGGCATACAAAGCTTTGTCACTTGTAAAACCAAGAGAACTATGAGTGCAATCATGTCAATGTTTATTACGCTCCCTAAACTTATGCACAGTTTTAGCCCCATCACACATAAGGTCACAAGTCCATGACCAGCATGGTTCACACCCAGACACATTTCTGATGTTTGCTTTTTTTCCTGGCCAGAGTTTTCTATGCACTTTACCCTTTTAGCCTCAGGGATAAAGTCCCTTGTTCCACACATCCTTCAGGTTCTTGGTTCTACTAGTTCTGCTCCCTCCCTCTTTCTGTTACCTTAGAGAGGATGACAAAAGGGATTTTTCTAGAATGTCAACTCCAAGTGAATTGTCCTGATTTTTGAAGGAGATATGCTTAGAAGAGTTGAGAGCAATCTTTTTTGCAAGTCTTGGAGGTAAAGAATGCTTGCTGGCTGTCTCCTTTCCTCTACTTGGTACAGTTTAGAAATTATTGCTTGATCCTCCCCACACCTGAGGATAACCAGCCCTCCATGCCACAGCCAATGAAGAACTTAATACAGCAAATAAGGGGCAAGATTCCACAGTGGCCCAAGCCAGCATAATGTGCTTTCAGTATGTAATGAGAGAGATGATGGCCCAAGGGTGGACTTACAGTAAACATGGACAGAAAGAAGGGACATCGAAAGAATGGACTCCAGAAATACACAGATAAAAGAAACGCACACAAAAACCATTTGAGCAGGATGAACTGCTTTCAGCATAACATCTTATGGTCTGCAAAATTCATTCTCTATGTCAAGGCTATTTATGGGAACAGCTCTTATATCAACTAGGTCTAAGGAAGAAAATATCACACACACACACACACACAC
Source organism: Oryctolagus cuniculus (assembly GCF_051225735.1). NCBI lineage: Eukaryota > Metazoa > Chordata > Mammalia > Lagomorpha > Leporidae > Oryctolagus > Oryctolagus cuniculus. Next base: position 150,648,714 of record NC_142867.1, on the reverse strand, counting down.
ACACATGCATGCACATGCATGGACATGCCCATACACTGACTGAAATGTGCACACCATCACATGCAGTCTTATCTGTTTGCAGCATTCAAGTTGCTTCAGCTTGGATCTTCACATTTCTTAGAAACCCCGTCCTTCTACTGGATTCCCTGTTACCAAGTGAGACTTGATTGGGCAACCCTGAGTCAAAAGCTTTGAAAGCTTCTTACTGGTACACTGTACTGATGTATTGACCTGCAGGCTTCATTTCACTTTTTAATGTTAGGGCCTAGCATTGTGGCACAGCAGGTACAGCCACTGCCTATGACACCAACATCCTATAAGGGTGACAGTTCGAATCCTGGCTGCTTCACTTCCAATCCAGCTCCCTGCTAATGGCTTGGGAAAAGCAGTGTAGGATGGTCCAAGTGCTTCAGCCCTGCCACCCATGTGGAATACCTGGAAAAAGTTCCTGGCTCCTGGCTTCGAGCTGCTCCAGCCCCAGCCATTGCAGCCATCTGGGGAGTGAAAATCTCGCTCTCTGTAACTCTGATTTTCAAATAAATAAATCCATCTTTTTAAGACAATGTTTTATTTTCATTTACTTGAAAGGCAGAGTAACAGAAAGAGAGAGATAGTTCTTCAAACCACTTGTTCAGTCCCTAAATGCCTTCAACAACCGTGGCTGTGCCAGGCTGAAGCCAGGAGCCAGGAATTGCACCCAGGTCTCCCACCATGGGTGGCGGGGCCCAAGCACGTGAGTGCTCATCTGCTGCCACTTAGTATGCAGGAAGGCGGATTGGAAGTGGACCTCGAACCTGGTCCTCTAGATATAGGATGCAAATGTTTGAAGTGGTGGCTAACCCTGATAGGCCACATCTACCCCCAGGCTGATTTTCATTTTAGGTAATATATTGCCAGGAGAACAAAGTGGCAGCGATTATAGATAAAGGCCATGGGCAGTGGTAATCGAGGGCCAATACAACCACCATAACACAGCTTTGAGGGAACACTGGTCCTGAGTAGGTGGGGAAAGGCTAGAAATTTTCTAATGGAAACAGTAAGTGAGGCAATGGCGGATGTCTACCAACAGCAAGGGTTAAAGCATCAGGGGCAACATTTGAAAGACTGCATTCAGGTTAAAGTCCTAGCAAGTCCTACCCAAAAGTCCTAACAAGTCCTACCCATGAACCTAATCCTGCATGTTCCTAGTATTGACTATGTTGCCATAACCTAGCAACTTAGCTGAGGTCATTTTAAATAAAAGCCTCCTGGGGCCAGCGCTGTGGCATAGTGGGCTAAGCCTCCGCCTGCAGCATCAGTATCCCATATGGGCACCAGTTCTAGTCCCAGCTGCTCCTCTTCCTATCCAGCTCTCTGCTGTGGCCCAGGAAAGCAGCAGAAGATGGCCTCTGCACTCACGTGGGAGACCCAGAAGCAGCTCTTGGCTCCTGGCTTCAGATTGGCCCAGCTCCAGCCATTGTGGCCATCTGGGGAGTGAACCAGCAGGTGGAAAGATTCTCTCTCTCTCTCTCTCTCTCTCTCACTGTAACTCTACCTCTCAGATAATTTTTTTAAAATATTTTTAAAAAAATAAATAAATAAAAGCCTCCTTCCTCCTTGGCCTCATCCCACTTACCTACTCCATGTCTTTTATTAATCCTGGGATTCTCAAAATAGAAGCTAAAAACTTTTATTCCACAATTCAGGTCACACCATGCACTACCAGTTTTGTGACAGGACTCAGTGTTTGAGGAGACTCGTTGAGCTTGCCTCCAGGAGTTTACAGTCCCCTCAGGTGCTTACTCTTCTTGCCATTGGAAATGTCCTTTTGGAATATGTCTCAGAATTGTCCACATAAGAACCTCAGTAGTGAGGAAAATGAACACATGTGGTGGATACTCTCGGGGACACAGCCCAATATGACCCATCACAATCAAGAAAATGTTTTGCAAGTGTCACAACTTTTGTCAATGGTTTTTAAGCAAGTATGAGTTTGTCTACCACTCCCAGAGGACGCTGAGTAATGTCTGGAGGTTTTGTTGTTTTGTTTTTTTTTTTTTTTGCAACTGGAAGTCCGCATTTCCTGGATAGAAGCCATGGCAACTGCTGAACATCCTACTATGTACAGGGCAGCCTCCAACCACAAGAAATGCCACACTTAGGAAAGGATGGCTCCATCCCTGTGGGTCCATTGACTCTATCCATCTCATAGCTCTGCCCCACTTCCTCTAGGAGACATCCCAGGAGCTCAGGAGTCAAGGGTTGCTAAGAGTTAGCAAATAAGAGTACATACATGGGCTGTCTCTGTGGCATAGCAGGGAAAAGCCACTGCCTGCAGTCCCGGCATCCCACATGGGTGCGGTTCTAATCCCAGCTGCTCCACTTCTGATCCAGCTCTCTGCTGTGGCCTGGGAAAGCAGTAGAGGATGGCCCAAGTGCTTGGGCCCCTGCACCTGTGTAGCAGATGTGGAAGACGCTCCTGGCTCCTGTCTTCAGTTCTGTGCAGCTCCTGCCATTGCAGCCAATTGAGGAGTGAACCAGCAGATGGAAGACCTCTCTCTCTCTCTCTCTCTGCCTCTGTCTCTCTGTAACTCTGCCTTTCAAATAAATAAATAAATCTTTTTTATTTTAAAAAAAAAAGAGTATATACAGATGCCTGGCTAAATATGAATTCCAGAAAATCAAGATATATTTCTTTAGTATAAGCATATTCCATGCAAAATTTGGGGCAATTGAAATAGAAATTTTAATTTTAATTTGAGATTTGAATTTCAGATAAATAATGAATTATTTTAAAAATATAATTATATCCCACACAATATTGGAGATAAAGTTAAACAAAAAGTTCTTTATTTTGAAAAATCTGAACTTCAACTTTAACTGGGTATCCCAGATGAAGAATCTTCAATAAGTTTACAAAAAACATGTATTATGAAAAAAGTGTGCATGGAATTAAAACATTTTTTCACCAAAGTAAACTTATTTTTTCATTCCATTTTCCCACAAAGTCATATTTAATCTGGCAATCCTCCCCCATTGTTCAGTGTTTGCTGTCTCAATTCCAAGGATGAATTATATTACTCCTTCCATACTCATATTTGATGGCTATATATGATTAATTATCTGTTAGCTAGCATGTTTTAATCCTCCAAGAAAATACTATATTTTGATGGTGGGCAGGCCCCATAGTTTTTGTTCTTTTTTGCCTAGAAAAATGCCCTGAGTATTACAAGAACTCAAAAAAATATTTTGTGGATGTTGCATCATTCAATTTAATACTGCACAAGGAAACTCAAAACTTTATCAGTAAATATGCTTTTAAGATCAGTTTAGGGAGCAGTCATGTAGCCTAATGATTAAGATGCCCATGGACCACATTGGAGTGCTTGGGTTCTATTCCTCGCTCTATTCCTATATTAGCTCTGGCTCCTGACTCCAGGTTCCTGCGAATGCAGACCCTGGAAAGTAACAGTTACAGCTCAAGGAATCGATTGGATTCCAGCCACCCATGTGAAAAATGGATTGAGCTGCTGGCTCTCATCCCAGCACCAGCTGTGTGGACATTTGGGAAGTGAACCAGAGCTTCTCTCTCTCTCTCTCTTTCTCTCTCTGTGTGTGTGTGTGTGTGTGTGTGTCTTACTCTCTCTTTTTGCCTCTCAAATTTAAAAAAAAAAAAGTATTTAATTTTAAAATATCAGTTTTTAGCAGTGGGTTTCAAGTATAATGGTTAAGGTAGCTTGGCTCTGAGTACTAAAAAGACTTGCCATCCTTCTACCCCCTCCCCCAGGGAAAAAAAAAAGAAACACCTCTTAAGACAAGACAGAAATTTACTTCTATCTTCTGTAAAATCAGGCTAGAGATCAACATGGCAGAGCTGGAAGTGAGTCCCCACAGGCAGAGACTCGTGCTTCTTTCAGCTTCTCCCTCTGCCAGCCCTTGTGTGTGGCCTTCATCCTTAGGTTCCAAATGGCTGCTGAAAATCCAGTCCACATATCACCATTCCGTAAACCAAAGAAGAAAGGCTCACTCTGTGCCTTAAAATGATTCCCTCCACTTGCATTTCATTGACCAAAACACAGATGCATGGCCACACACGGCCACAAGGGCAGTTAACGAATGGTGTCTTTGTTCAAGGAATAAGTATACTGGATAACTGTGGGGCTAATTAGGAAATCAATAAAGAAGAAATATTTGATGGGAAGGAGTAGTTTGTGATACAGATCTCTTCTGGTCTCAGTCACTAGCTCCATTACCACATTTGACTTACAGCCTTCATTCTGAAAATAACTAGGAAGCAGACACTGGAAGAAAGACTGACTCCTATCACAGCTGCTCAAATCCTTGTTCTTAAACACCACCTCGTTCACTCAACCTTTATAGGTTCTTCCTCTTGCTATCTGCTCCCCAGGAACTATCCAGGCACTTGTGCCTCTTTTTGGTTTGCACCATTTTTACCTTCCATCGTGGTTATTTGTGCGAGTTTACATTTTCCCACTAGAATGTAGACATCTTGAGGACAGAGTCTTTTTTTGCAATCATGTCTGTGGCCTCCTGATGTCTAATACAGCCTAGGGGTCATTATTTGTTTCATGGGTGAATGACTGCCTCATACCTGTGGGAAAGGAGTGACAGCCTGGCTTGTGCACGCAGACACACAGGGAGCTGTCCCTGTTATCTTTAATGGTTGCAAAGATGATGCATTGTGGAGATTATTTCATTCTGTTAAGAGGATTTGGTAAAGGAGGAAAATTAGTTTGTTTGGAGACTTCAGGAAGCTTTTTTAATATAGGTGATGTGAGAGTCTCAAGATTTGGGATAAAGTCTTACCCCAACCTGCTCACGAAAGCTGAGCATCTGCAAAACTCGCCATTACTGAATGACATGGTGCAGAAAGGCTGTTAGGGAAAGCTAATGCCTATACAGCTGGTGTAATGAAGAAATGGGAGGTTTAGGCACGGGAAACCGCAGCTCCAACAGAAGGGGCTGAAAAGATATAGATAAGATTAGTGACATATGTAAAGGCCCAGATACTGTGTGACAAAGTCTACCCAGCTGAATAGGCTGAAGCCAGAAGTAATAGGAAGGCCATGTTCCCCCTAATCCTCCCAGATAAGCTGTTCCATCCAGAATTATCAGCCAACAATCTTCAGGGTATCAGGCTGAAAATGAAGTTTCAGACTGCTTTGATTCCTCATCCATAAATGAGAAAGTGCCTGAAGGATCTTTATTTATTCTCGCTCCCACCGAAACACTCTTCAAAAAGTGCCAATATACTAGCAACAGATGCATAAAGCCTCCCTTCCTTTGATTGACAGAACATGATATAAAGCAACCCTCACTTGACATTTCAGTTTCATAAGGCTCCTAGCAGGGGGAAGAAAAAAAGATCTTGAAAAAAAAAGCCACTAGAAAATAAAGAGGATTTATGCAAACTCACATGAATGTTTTCAGAATCAAATTTAACAGTTTTATTTCTCTGCAGCCCTTATTTGATATCTGGGGTTGCAGATGAATAATTTCAGCAGGAGTGGTTTCAGCCATGTGCTTATTAATGTTTATGGCTTATTAAAACAAAGTATTTACATGTTAATGTTTGTTGATTACTGGATGTTAAAGTTGTTTAGTTATAAATGATTGGGATATTCACTCTGGGGAGAAGATATTTAATTTGGTGTTGTGTGTGCTTTAATTTAGATTTCAAAATAAGCAATTGAATGAGAAAATGTCATCCACACCTATGCATTTCAGTTTTGAAAGGTCATCCTGTGGTTAGTTTGTACATTTCCAAATTCTTGTCACATTGCTCAATAAGATATTAAAGTCAACTGCACCTCTCTACATATTTCTTGCAATTGACATATAAATGTTCTCTTTGAAATAAGAACTGAATTTAATGCCTACATATTTCTTAAGGAAGAAGGGTTGAAAAATCTTCCAGATGAGCTCTCCAGAAAGATACTAATTCTTTTCATTTTATCAAAGGAATTTCTTTTTATGCTTAATTTCTGAGTTGTTTTCACAGCTTTTCTGGAGTTGGAGCTGTTCCTGCACTGTGGAAGCCACAGTATACGAGGACTCCTGCATTTTCCTGACAAACATCAAAGCCACTTTGGATCTCGGAGTTCACTTTACGTCACTCAAAGAGCATTTCCAATGGAAATCCTCAGACTGCAAACAAAATGTAGGGTAACAGCAAGAGAAAGAATATACCAAATTTGACAGGCCTTGGCCAGATGAAAGTCAGTTTCATTTCAAACAAAATTTACTTACCTGTGTCCACTTCTCCTTGCCCCAGTTTCCAATAAGTTAAACAGTAGGAAGCAAACGAGTGTTGCTAATAGTTGTGTTAATTTTTCTCATAGTATCAGTCATATTACTCTGAGGAGGGAGGTGGCTTAAAATTTGGATGATTTTACCAGAATGAAATGGAAACCTCAGGGGAAGAAATGGAATGGCAGTGTTCCTAGTAATAGTACTTTTGCTGGCACACAGACACTCTCAGAGAAGCCAGAAATAAGTTGTTGAATTATCCTCCACGCCCCTTTTACTGATGGGAGGAGAGACTGTTATAATGTTTCCAGATTTCAACCAATCACCAAGGAACTCTATGAACTCCAAGGAAGAACACTCTTCACCTTGGAAGAGAAAGATCTGTCTAAATTCCTACAGAAACAAAAAGATTTGGACCAAAAGATGGAACAGAGAGTATATAGACAGAAGTATGAGGGTACTTTAAAGTTCATGGAAACAATTAAACTATGTTTATTTTGGTGCAAAAAATTTTTGAAATTCATGTATAATTTTGTTGTAGTATACATTTTCCATGGACTTCTTTTTTAAAGATTTGTTTATTTATTTGAGAGGCAGAGGCAGAGAGAGAGAGAGACATCTTCCATCCACTGGTTCACTCCCTAAATTGCTGCAACGGCCAGAGATGAGCCAATCTGAAGCCAGGATCCAGGAGTTTCCTCCAGGTCTCCCGTGTGGGTGAGGTCCCCAAGGACTTGGGCCATCTGCTGCTGCTTTCCCAGGTGCATTAGCAGGGAGCTGCATTGGAAGTGGAGCAGCAGGGACTCAAGCCAGCACCCATATGGGATTCTGGCACTGCCAGTGGTGGCTTCACCTGCTACACCACAGTGCTGGTCCCCACAGACTTTTTAAGACTCTCATGTTTACATAAATTTAGAAGAATTATTTTTAATGATAAATTGCTGTATCCTCTTTCATGTAGTATTGAAATATTCTCATTATAATAATTCAAATGATACATGTAAGTTGAATGGAAGAACATGGAATGTGGTAGATTATTGAGGATATAGATTTAAGCCACAGAAAAAATATTTAGCTAAATCATTTTAGATCCTCTTGATATGCTCAACTATGAACTCTGAATCAGGAATAAATCATTAAAATTTAAAGTATATATAAAACTCACTCTTAAGAAGTTCAAAGCTTGACTACCAAAAACATCATTGAGAATATATTTTGATTAACCAATCAATGCCTCTGTCTCCTTCTATTTATTTTATTAGTGTACTTGGTGATTAAATAAACTGTATCATGACACAAATATCTTCTCTTTTCATTTAACCTTCATAGATACTACCAAGATAATATAGGCTAGGAGTAGGGATGTGGCAGTAGGAAATTTCATCCTCTCCAGAAAATGTGAAAATATCCTGAAGTATATGAGGAATCTGCCAAGAGTCCATGGCAGGGTGTGCATTCAGTATAGTGGTTAAGTATAGTGCGTCCACATCCCACAGGGGAGCACCTGAGTTCAGTTTCATCTCCTGCTCCTGATTCCAGCTTCCTGTCAATGCACAGCCTGGGAGGCAGCAGTGATGGCTTAGTGGTTGAGTTCTTGCCACCCACATGGGATGTATGAATTGGGTTCCTGCCTCTTAGCTTCAGACTGGCCCAGTCCTGGCTGCTGTGAGCATTTGAGATGTGCACCAGCAAATTGCTCTCTTTGTCTCTGTCTCTCTCTCCTTTTGTTTCTCAAGTAAATGAAAAGTACAGAAAATATTTCAAAGTTCCTGAAAAACACATGGATTTCAAGATGCTCTGCACCAAAATCTTTTATTTCAATTTTTCAACCTTTTGGAAGTACTCTCATGTTTCATCATAATTTAACCTCAAATAAGGAGAGACATTTAAAATCATCAGTCAGTGTTAAATCTGGTTGGTATAGAAGTTTCTCCTAAGAATTAATAATGCTTTTTTTTAATGTTTTGGTGAGACTAGAATTTTGCTTATTTTATCTCATTCAAGTTTCATAATAACCATAGGAGATGAGCACTATCATAATCTCCATTTTATGTGGAGGGAAATTGAGGTTTCTTTCGGAACCCAACTGAAAAAGGTTAGGTAAATTGCCCAAGACCACACAGCTAATTAGTAACTGAGTCCAGCTGCACATTCAGCTCTGTCTGGCTATACGCCCAGCCTGTGGTTATGACTTTATGTCGTTAGTTTCTAACTCTTTCGGTTGGGAGTCACTTCTACACATCTCTTGCACACACACACACACACACACACACACTTACTTTGTAATGGGGTGGAGAAGCAACTATACCCTATATTATTTAGTTATAAAACTTCTGGACCTGTAGGCATGATGAAAATCTTTCTGATTTTACAGTGTGTGCAGAATTGCCACAATGTGATTATACATATGGTATCTATTAGTGTGGATATGTGTGTGTGCACATGTGTGTGTTTAAAGGTCATTCCATCTCTCTAAAATCTACTCTCCATGGATAAGCATACAAGCTTTGCTAAAGGCAGCATGTCAGAACAACACTTATCATTTCAGGATAAGCACAAATTAAGTCGACCACCTAAAATGCAAAAACTTCAAATATACAGAGTGGATTGCAAAAATAGCCATTTAGAAGAGAACTGTTGAATAATTCATGCCATGCTATATAGGCAAGCCTTGTATTCAGTTGGCACTGGTACAAGTCACGCACAAGCTGATGCATTTTACTATAACCCATGGTCACTATTTATTGCCCAAATTTCTTACCAGTGTGTAACGTTGCTTGTAGAAGGACCAGATCAGAATGTGGATGAAGCAGTGAAGATTCTCCTACTCCTTTACCAAGCCTCCTGTATGAGTAAGCAAGGACAATGTTTACAAATAAATATTATGCTTTTTTGAAGATAAATATGAGTATATCCTCATTGGTATAGAACAGGCATTCCTTAGTCAAGGAAGGATCACTGAATTAGCACCATACATGAGGTACTTCAAAAAGGTCATACAAAAAATTGAATTGAAAGATAAATGGGGCCAGCACTATGGCAAAGCAAGTAAAGCCACCACCTGCAGTGCCAGCATCCCATATGGGCATCGATTCTAGTCTCGGCTGCTCCACTTTTCTAGCTCTCTTTTGTGGTCTGGGAAAGCAGTAGAAGATGGCACAAGTTCTTGGGCCCCTGCACCCACATGGGATATTGGAAGAAGCCCCAGGCTTCTGACTTAGGATCAGCCCAGCACTGGCTGTTGTGGCCATTTGGAGAGTGAACAAGCAGATGGAAGACCTCTCTTTGTCTCTCTGCCTCTGCCTCTCTGTAACCCTGCCTTCTAAATAAATAAATAAAATCTTAAAAAAGGAGAGAGAAAGATATTACAGGAGTGGGTGTTTAGCCTAGTCATTAATACGGCCATTTCCCACAACGGCACGCCCGGGTTCTGTGCTCAGGTCCAGCTCCTGACTCCAGCTTCCTGCTAATGCAGAACACAGAAGGCAGCAGTGATGGGTCAAGTTCTTGGCACCCATGTGGGAGACCTGCATTGTCTTCCTAGCTCCCAGCTTCAGCTCTGGCCTTGCCCCCACTATTGCCAACATCTGAAGAGTGAATCTGTGGATGGGAGCCTACTCTTTCTGTTTATGTGTCTTTCATAGTCAATAAATAAGCATTTTTAAAAAGACCACACATTTTCCAGGAATTATTTGAACACTCCTCATATGTTCATTATGGCAAAGTCCCTTTGAAGGTGTGGTCCCTTCCTGACATATGCTCAATCATTAATGGTGCCTAAAATGGTCCTTATGTAGAAAGACACAATAAATATTTGTTGAATGAATGGATGGATGGAGTCACCATATGCCGTTGGGCCTTGTTCCTTCTGCATACTTGACATATCAGTGCAACCTCTTTCCCTATCTCCAGAGACTGCTTTCTTTCACCTACTACAGCTGCATCCTGAACTTCTTGCTGTTTTTAAGATTTATTTATTTGAAAGTTGGAGATACAGGGAGAAAGATCTTCCATCTACTGGTTTCCCCCGCCCTGTTAAAACTTTCCCTTAAAGGATCCTTGAGCCACCATTATCCTCAGATTTTTTCCCCAAGAAATCTTTTATTTAATGAGTACAAATTTCATAAGTACAACTTTAGGAATATAGTGATTCTTCCCACCATACCCACCCCTGCACCCATCCCACCCCCTCCTCCCTCTCCCATTCCCAGTCCTATTCTCCATTAAGATTCATTTTCAATTAACTTTATACACAGAAGACCAACTCTATACTAAGATTTCAACAATTTGCACACACACACGTGCGCACACACACAAAAAAACTGAGAACAAGTTTTACAGTTAATTCTCATAATAGAATTCATTGAAGACAGAGGTCCTGCATGGGAAGTGCACAGTGACTCCTGTTGTTAATTTAACAATTAACACTCTTATGTATGACATCAGTGATCACCCGAGGCTCCTGATATGAGCTGCCAAGGCTATGGAAGCCTTTTGAATCCACAATCACCATCAACATTATTTCAGTTAATGTATTCATAATAAATACCTATATAAGACATGAAACATTCTTCCTCTTCTTCAAGATTACCTGTGATTCTTGTTAGCACCTCTACATAAATTTTAGAATTAGGCAGTCAATTTCCAGAAGACATCAGATTTTGAGTGGAATTTCATTGAATCTTTAGGTAAATTTAAAGAGAATTTAGGTCTTTTTTTTAAATTTACTTATCTATTAATTTATCCATTCAAAACTTAGAGTGGCACAGGAGAAGAGACAGAGTGAGAATGTGTGTGAGAGAGAGAGAGATCTTCCATCCTCTGGCTCAGTCCACAAAATACAACAGCCAGGTCTGGACCAGGAGGAAGCCAGGAGCCAGGAACTCCATTTGGATCTCCCACATGAGTGGCACAGGACACAGATACTTGGGCCATCATCCATTTCTTTCCCAGGTAAATTAGGAGGAAGCTGAATTGGAAATGGAGGAGCAGGAACTGAAATCCAGAATTCTGATACAGGATGCTGGCTTTGCAATTTGTAGCTTCACCCCCTGCACCATAAGGCTGGCTGCAGAATTTACCTCTTAATCAACAGTCTCCTAATTCTTAAAAATGGTATATCCATTTAATCATTTAGGTATTTTAATCTTATCTTAGCAATATATTTTGTTTTAGTTTACTATACAGAAATTTTGAACATCCTTTCTTTTTTTAAAAAAAATAGTTTTCTTTATTTCACATTACTTTTTTTTTTTTTTTTTTTTTGACAGGCAGAGTGGACAGTGAGAGAGAGAGACAGAGAGAAAGGTCTTCCTTTGCCGTTGGTTCACCCTCCAATGGCCGCCGCGGCCAGCGCACCGCGCTGATCCGATGGCAGGAGCCAGGTACTTATCCTGATCTCCCATGGGGTGCAGGGCCCAAGCACCTGGGCCATCCTCCACTGGACTCCCTGGCCACAGCAGAGAGCTGGCCTGGAAGAGGGGCAACCGGGACAGAATCCGGCGCCCCGACCGGGACTAGAACCCGGTGTGCCGGCGCCGCTAGGTGGAGGATTAGCCTAGTGAGCCACGGCGCCTGCTGAACATCCTTTCTTAACGTATCCTTAGATACTTGATATTTATAATACTTACACATATCTTCTTTCAATTCTAATATCTAGTGATTTATCATTAATATGTAGAAAAATAATGATTTCTTCTACATCAAATCCCGTTTTTATCTGCATCATTTTTAGATCTTCTATATACACCATTCCATTATCTGCAGATAAGATGTTTTTCCCACATCTGTTTTCCCTTATCTTTATGCTTTTTATTTTTCTTGCTGACTAGGACTGCCAGTATATTAGATAAAAGTGATGATAATTGATGACATTATACCTTCCCAAAATTCAGGGTAAAAAGTTTCAACTATTTAACAGATTATTTTTGTATATTTTTAAAGATACTCATTATGAGATTGAGGAAGTTCCTTTCTATTCTTAATTTACTGAAAGTTGTTTTTTTTTTTTTTTTACTAAGAATAGCATTAGCTTTTACCAAACATCATTAATACATCTATTGACAAGACTATATGCATTTTTCTTTTATTCTATACATGAAGCCTATTTCATTGATTGACATTTCAAATGTTAGACCAATCTTGTATACCCAGAGAATTTAAATTGAATTCAATTATTCTTTCTACATATTTCTGGATTTAGCTTGCAAAGATCCCATTTTGAAATTTTGCTTCTATGTTAATAAGAAATGCATCAAATACTTGGCATCTGCTTCTGAACTAGTAGCATCAAGTGATTTCCTATGGATGTTTAATTAACCAGAAAACTAGCAATCAATACTCTTTTATAAAATATTAAGGCTTAGACATCCATGAGCAAATGCAGCCCATGATCCAGGAATCTGCACAGGAGTGGTACTGTGGAGGCACTGGCTTCATACTTTGCACACATGTCTCTGAACCCACAGGTTCCTCTTGTAGAGAGGTATAACAGATCCATGTAATGGTCTGCTTCAGGATACAGTCAAACTCCTTTAACCTGTGCATACCAAGCCTGTGGATCCTGGGGTCTGTATACCCCTCTCCCCTCACAACTCACTCTTTTCCCTAGTCTCCTGCCCCTGCCTCTTGTATTCAAGATGGTTCAGATGTACTGACTTCCTTGTACTTACTTGAATATGCCAAACGTTCCCTAATCTTCTACATGAACTTGAATATTTCCAAGCTTTCACTCACCTTGGTGACTCCATCCTGCTTCTCTTTTGGAGGTTCCTACTTTTTCCATTCAGGATCAAGCTAAAGTTTTCTCTTGGTGTGTCTTATACAGGGATATCATTGAAGATAGCTACTATCCCTTACTCATCTTTTTAGCTGATAAATTTGACCAGTGTACAAGAGGCACTCTAGAACACTGTTTGCATGAACTAATGAAAATACATTTACTACAGAGCTCCTGTGTCCGCTGACCATCTCAGTATAACAACCAAAGACCAAAAGATAATTGAGAAAAGCAAAACTACAACTAACTTACTCACAAATCAGCAAATAGTCATTGAAAATTAATAATTGATGTCTTCATACTTTCCAAATGCAGGGTAAATACTTTCAATAATTTAATCTTCAATTGATAATTTTTTGTATATATCTGACATTTATATATATATATTTTACTAGGCACTGTGATAGCTACAGGCACTGTATGAGGTGAGACTAATCAACACAGTGAGGAAAAATGGATTAAATTTAAAATCAAGAATGGAAGGATTGGGCACTTGATGCAGTGGCTAAGGCACTGTTCAGAACACCCACATCCCATACAGGAGTACAAGGATTCAAACCCCAGCTCTACTTCCAATGCCAGCTTCCTACTAACTCATACCTTAGGATCAGCAGGTGATAATTCCCTGCTGACTACATGGGAAACCTTGAATTCTTGGCTCCCAGCATTTGAGCAGTGAACCAGCGGACAGAAGATCTTTCTCTATCTCTACCTTTATCTCTCTCTCTCTCTCTGCCTTTCAAAGAAAACAGCAATAAATATATTTGTAAATAAATAAACATTTTTTAAAGTGAACAAAGGAAAGAACATTCACAAAAGGCACTCAGCTCTGGACAGAGAGCCTGGGGAAGCTCACTTCAGAGGGATTTTCAGGGCAGCCTCTCTGAGGTGGTGCCCAGTGAGCAGCTGCTGCAGAAAGAGGAGCCCATCGAGATTCTTACCCTTAAACAGTTCTGAACCCGGCACTTAACCCATCGTAATTTTATTTGGATGTTTTCACATCAGCAGCTCTCAAAGTGTTGTCTAGAGACCTGTAGGGTCCCAAAACCCTTTCAGAGGAGCTGTGAGGCCAAAACTGTCATGATACTCATGTTACCTGGGTTCCTTTACTGTCAATATCTCATGAGAGTACAGTAGTGATCTTTACAGGCTATAAAACATGTTATCTCACATTGGATTACATGAAAAGGTGACAATTAAGCCAGACTTTTTAGAGATTTGCAAAAAAACATAACAGTGTCACTTTTCCCAATCAGTATTTTTTATTTTAGATAAAATACTTAATAAAAATGTGTTATTTATGTTAACACTTATTGAATTTATTATTGTTGCTTAATAATAATTTGATAAGTACTTTTAGAAGTTTGCCAGTTTTAATTTCTGGTGCAATAAATATTGATAGACAAAGCCAACATAAGCAAGGGCTCTTTTGAGGTCTCAAAATTTTTTGGAGTATAGGGACTGGTGCTGTGGCACAGGGGGTTAAGCCAACATCTACAATGCCGACATCCCATATATGCCCCTTTCAAGCCCTGGCAGTTCCACTTCTGATCCAGCTCTTTGCTAATGTGCCTCAGAAAGCCACAGAAGATGGCTCAAGTGCTCGGGCTCCTGCCATCCAAGTGAGAGACCCAGATGGAGTTTCAGGCTCCTAGCTTCAGCCTGTACCCGTCCTGGCTCTTGTGGCCATTTGGGGCAGAACCAGTGGAGAGATCTCTCTCTTTGTCTCTCTCTCTCTCTCTGCAACTCTACCTTTCAAATAAATGAGTAAAATTTTTTAAATGTTTGCAGTCTAAAGGGGTCCTCAGACCAAAATATTGGGACATCCTTGGTTTCCCTGGCATAATTAAGATCATGAAAAAGAAATATGATCACAAGATGAACTGAAGACACTGATGATGATATTCATAACATGATCTCTGCTAATTCTCCAACTTTGGATTCAAATTAAAAGCATCTGCCTGGAAATGAAACTTTCAGTCAAACACTGCTAATGTTCCAAACAGCCCAGTGTTTAGCAGGCTATGGACAAAACATTCTGGGTGTCTGAGTGATCATGGGCAAGGGTCCATGGAGGAGAGTTCTCATCCAATTGTTTGGTTCCCCATTAATCCAGGATGAGCATTTTCCATTTTAATTGGAAAATTTTGCAGCCTCTTGTTTATAGTACAAGGAATAAGAAACTAGGAATCCTTAGTCAAATAAAAATAGAACCCAAATCCTCATTCCAAACTTCTGGGATCTTTTCCTTGAAATGTTGCCAACAGATCCTTCCACCCAATTATTCTGCACCAGGACTGCCCAGCCACTGTCCTAGATGATTGAGCCTGAACTATTCTCCACAAAACATTCAGTAACTCCACACCTTGGCTTGCTCTGTGGGCACCACTGGCACAGTATCTCAATCAGATTTTAGTGTAATTTCCATTCTCATTGACAAAACTAAATCATATCTATTTTACATTGTATCTAAAACTAAACTATCCCCATCTCAAGAAGTTAATGACAAGAAATAATTCCACAACAGAATTGAAAAAAGAATACATTGAATTAGCAGATTGAGGATATTCTGCTAGCTTTGCTTAATGCGCTATGCCTTAAGAAATATTTGTATTTTCACCATATTTTCCATGCAAAATTATATTACTCTGAAAATATTTCTGTTTGAATTTAATCTTTGGCAAGCTTCAAATATACTTTTGCTGTTGAGAATATGCCCATGAAGATTTATACAAGGCGATGTATATGACATTGCAGATAAGTGTATAAATACATATGTATATTTATGTATATACACATAAATATGTTGGATTATTATTATAAGTAAAGAAAGCAAAATAAACTATGATATCTTTACACAAAAGCATTATCAATATTTTTATGTAATCTCCTTTCATTAATCTGTAAGGGTACTTTCCTGACTCCAAAGTATTTTTTCTTCTTGACCAATGGAATTTCTAGATTGACCCCTTCAAGGATCTGTGCCATCAAGTAATGAATCAGTAATCTATGAACCTCTCTGTTTACAGGCCTCCAAATGTTCTTTGAACACCAATGAATCTATTCCAGAAAGATTCTTTGTTAGCAAAACTTTACAATATGCATTCCCCCACACACCTGGAAACTGAAATCAAAATCACGGTTTATAGTTATTATAATAAATAATAACCAAACTTTACTATTATAATTATTGACTCTAATTTCTCTGAGTACAGAGATGCATTCTCTAGAATTATATTTTCCAATTCAGTTTGTTAATAGGTTCTCAGAATTTTCCAGAAAAAAAGCAAAAACATGAAAAGGCAAGTACTAGAATAACATATTCATAGTAATTGCCATTCTTATTCTGAGGATTCAATTTGTTTAGACAGACTGGACTGGAAAAATAAAATTCAATGACTATGAGGAGGTGGGATCATTATTCTATTTCCTTGAAATAGATTGTTAGTAATCATACAAAGAAACCACTTCAGTGTGGTTTCTTCTGTTACAGGCTAAGAACACATAAGTACAAATTTTACCAACAGAATTTTATAAAATCTTCCACACAGAAATCATTTACTTAGAGGTCCTTGGTCATCACATCGTTTTCTTTTTTTTTTTTTTTTTTAAGATTTATTTGTTTATTTGAAAGTCAGAGTTACACAGAGAGAGGAGAGGCAGAGAAAAGAGAGAGGTCTTCCATCCTCTGGTTCACTCTCCATATGGCTGCAACGGCCGGAGCTCTGCCGATCCAGGAGCTTCTTCCGGGTCTCCCATGTGGGTTCAGGGGCCCAAGGACCCGGGCCATCTTCTACTGCTTTCCCAGGCCATAGCAGAGAGCTGGATTGGAAGAGGAGCAGCCAGGACCAGAACCGGTGCCCATATGAGATGCCGGTGCTTCAGGCCAGGGCATTAACCCGCTGTGCCACAGCGCCACCCCCACATCATTTTCATGTCCTTATACTTTCCACCACATTATGACTATGGTTTGGAAAAGAGGGAAGTTCTGCATGGATGTTCTTGTGTGTAATAACCCTTTATTCATCAGTCTCACCTTAAAAGAGGAATAGAAAGGGAATGACCTGAAAATGCATTTTTTTCTTAAATTTTCCACCATCTTTTTTTTTTTTTAAGACAGAGTTACAGAGAGAGATAGAGACAGAGAGAGAGGTCTGGTGCACTCCCCAGGTGGCTACAAGGGCTGGAGCTGTGCCGATGATCCAAAGCCAGGAGCCAGGAGCTTCTTTCAGGTCTCCCACATGAGTTCCGGGGCCCAAGGACTCAGGCCATCTTCTACTGCTTTCCCAGGCCATAGCAGAGAGCTGGATGGGAAGAGGAGCAGCCAGGACTAGAACCGGTGCCCAGATGGGATGCCAGCGCTTCAGGCCAGGGCTTTAACCCGCTGTGCCACAGCACCACCCCCAAATCTTCTACTATCTACATCAACCACTGTTGAGCAAACCTCAGCTGTGGGGAAAAGGGCAAGTAGAGTCACAGAATACAGTTGGGACAAAGATGTCATTAAGGAGACATTTTCTAGACTTAAGTGACTCAGAAAGAAAGACACTCTGTGAGGAAAAAGAATGGGAAAGAAAGGAATTTCAAGTTTCAACTTTATAGGAATCTTTGCTTCTGAAAAGGAAGAATAATGAGGCAACATCAATGGCCCTTATACGTTTCCAGGAGGCAGTTGCAAATGGCCTGCTCTACATCATCCTGCTCTCATAATCTCTTCCAACAAGGAAATCAATAGATTTTTTCCCCAAATAAATTTATCAGTCAGTCATGATACATATTATGATAAGTTGATTATGAAATTATTTGAACATAGATATATTTAAATCATCATTTCTACAGTTGATGTAGATTTACATAAATGTAGCACAGCACTGGAGCCTATATAACAAGGAAAATACCATACTTAACATAAATCAGACAAAGTATTTTAGGTCTCATATGTTTAAAATGTGATACAGCTGGACATTTCCATCAGCATTTTTCTTTCTCTGTCCTATCGCTAGTTGATGTTGCTAATGAACAATGCAGAGAGCTTAAAGTATCTGACCTGCCCACTGCCTTTTGTTGGAGCTGAGCAATCACTAGGCACATTCAGTAGGGCAGGAGTGATTGGTAGGGTTAAGACTAAGGAAAAAGTCAATGAAGTCAAGGATTTGGGCTACTGAGGAGTCTTAGTCAGATAAATAAATACATTGAGAATAATGGGAAGCAGATTTCTCACTGTTGGAAGAATTACAAAGAAAGAAAGAGTGAATACTGGAATTAATTTTATGATACCAAACTGGAATTTCTAAGTATCAATATGGAATTATGTTTTTTAGATATATGTAAACAGAAACATACAGAGTTCTAGATATGCATGTATGGGTATATACATGTATGTATTCCTTAGCTCTGTCTGCAAAAAGAGCTATGAGTAAGGACATCCAGGAAGCAACAAGTATCTGAGGATTTCAAGTCTTGATTTCTAAGCAGTAATCTCTACTAAAGGAACCAGAGGAATGGCTGAATCCAAGATTGGGGCAGGGAATCAACAAGATGCTTCCTGGAACATCTTGTTCCAGAAAGTAAGAAAATGATCAAAGTATTATGAGGACAAGAATTAAATAGTATCAAGAACAAGACATTGACATCAGATACCTACAGAAATCACATACTCAGAAGAACATAATATCACTTCTATGGTATTTCTGTCAAAAATGTATAAATTGGTGCCATTGCTGTGGCATAGTGCATAAAGCCTCTGCCTACTCCACCAGCATCCTATACGAGCACCTGTTTGTGTTCCTGCTGCTCCACTTCCAAGCTAGCTAACAGCCTGGGAAAGGAGCAGAAAATGGCCCATGTGCTTGTGCCCCTGTCAACCGTGTGGAAAATAAGAATGTAGCTCTTTGCTCCTGGGTTTCTCCTGGCCCAGCCCTGGCTATTGCAGCCATTTGGAAGTGAACCAGCAGATGGAGGATCTCTCTCTCACTGTCTCTCCCTCCCTCTCTGTAACTCTGACTTTCAAATACATACATACATACATACATACATATTTTGTAAAAATACATAAATCACAAGAATACATGAGGTAAACCTATATTTTGGAAAATTATGCAGAATAATTATCTTGTACTCTTAAAAATATCAAGGTCATGGGTCTAGGTGCTGTGGCGCAGCGGGTTAAAGCCTGGCCTGAAGCGCCAGCATCCCATATGGGCACTGGTTCTAGTCTCAGCTGCTCCTATTCTGATCCAGCTCTCTGCTATTGACTGGGAAAGCAGTAGAAGATGGCCCAAGTCCTTGGGTCCCTGCACCCACGTGGGAGACCCGGAAGAAGCTCCTGCCTCCTGGCTTCAGATCGGTGTAGCTCCGGCTGTTGTGGCCATCTGGGGAGTGAACCATTGGATGGAAGACCTCTTTCTCTGTCTCTACCTCTCTCTGTAACTCTGTCTTTCAAATAAATAAAATAAGTATTTAAAAAATATATCAAGGTCATAAGGAAAAAACAAAAGATTGGGAAACTGTTGCATATTTAAGCAGTCTGAAGAAACATAACAACTAAATACAGTATGTGATCTTGGATTGGATCCTTGATTTCATAAAGGATATTATTAAGACAATTATTATCAATTACACAGTCTCAGGTATTCCGCTAAAGCAGCAGAAAATAGATTAAAATAAAATGTATACTAGAGATCTTTGAGCTGTTTTACACTTTTTCTATAACTTTAAAATTATTTTGGGACCAGCAATGTGGTGCAGTGGATTGAGCTACTGCATGCAATGCCAGCATCCCATAGGAGTGCAGATTCAAGTCCTGGCTGTTCCACTTCTGATCCAGCTCCCTGCTAATGGGCCTGAGAAAGCAGTGAAAGATTATCCAAGTGCTTGGTGTCCTTCCACCCACATGGGACACTTGGACGGAGTTCCTGACTCCTGGCTCCTCACTTTGGCCTGGTCCATCCCTAACCTTTGTGGCCATCCGGGAAGTTAACCAGCTGTTATAAGACTGATCTCTCTTTCTCTCTCCCTTTCTCTGTCTCTTTGTGACACTCTGCCTTTCAAATAAATAAATGAATGGATAAATCTTTTAAAAATGTAAGATAGTTTCAAAATAAAAAGTTAAGGGAAAAAAACTTGATTTTTTTTCCCACCCCTTGATTTAAAAAGGGAGAAAATCATTATTTTTTAAAAAATATATGGCCGGCGCCGCGGCTCAGTAGGCTAATCCTTCGGGTTCTAGTCCCGGTCGGGGCGCCGGATTCTGTCCCGGTTGCCCCTCTTCCAGGCCAGCTCTCTGCTGTGGCCAGGGAGTGCAGTGGAGGATGGCCCAAGTGCTTGGGCCCTGCACCCCATGGGAGACCAGGAGAAGCACCTGGCTCCTGCCTTCGGATCAGCGCGGTGCGCCGGCCGCGGGGCGCTGGCCGCGGGTGCGCCAGCCGCGGTGGCCATTGGAGGGTGAACCAACGGCAAAGGAAGACCTTTCTCTCTCTCTCTCTCTCTCACTGTCCACTCTGCCTATCAAAAAAATAAATAAATAAAAATAAAAAATATATATTTATGCATGCGCACACACACTCACACACACATATAAGAAGCATGGCCCAGAAAGTTTACAAAAAATAATTTAGGACTATATTAAGCTATCAAATATAACAAGGAAAATATTTGTTTATTTCATCCAGTTCTATCTCTCAGTAGATGAATCTCAAAATTCAGGTTCCAAATTTATGTCCACTTTTCTCTATTCAACTTATTGATTTTCAGTTTTTCATAGAATCATTTTGGCAGAGGTGAGGCCACCTTCCAAATATTTTGTCCAAGGCTTTAAAATGTCCTCAATATGACCACACATCACATTTCTCTCAGGCAGGATAACAGAGATTTTTAAATTTCAAGACAATGATTAGTATTTTAATTTGAGAAACTGTGCCTGAAACGTAACTTTTTCCTCCTTACTTTTTGCACTTAAAAGAAAGGACCCTGGATGGTAGTATGGAAGAGGGATATAGTTGGAGGTGTTTCATTCACAAGAGTGGTTTGTAATGTAGTCAATTTCATTGTTTTTTTTTAATTCTAGATACTGAATCTCATGATTAAAGTTTAAGACTGTCTTGTAGGTATGAATTTTTAGGAAGGGAATTTTTGTCTCAATATTTCTTTAAGTTATAAACTACAATAAGCAATTGTTTGTGTCATAGTCTGCTAAGAGTTAAAATTCTTAATGAACAATTGTGTTTTAGGATATTAAAAACTTCTCCTATGAAGGAAATTAAATGCTGTGTTTTCTGTGTTGGAAAGATAAAATAATTGAATTTTATAGAAATCAAAGAAGTCCTAACAAGATATAAAATGATGATGATGATGACAAAAGAGGAAGAGGGAGACTGAGTGACGAAGATGATATAAGCTAACCATGCAGAGGTTCTGCTGTAAGGACCCTGTGTACCCTTAGCAAATGTAGTCCTTAAATAATGCTATGAGATAGCTTTTATTATCTTTATCATTTTACATATGAAGAAATCGAGTGCCATTGAAGCCAACTAAGTTGCCAAAGATCACACAACAAATTAGGGTGGAGCCAAGCTCCAAACCCAGGACTGGAAGAAGGCATTTAAAATGTGTGGAAAATGGAATTAAAAGCTTAATTTATTTGGTTGCAAAAAATGTTAAATCTATGCACATTACTTGTGCCTCTAACATCTCAAATAATTAACTTATTAATTATGCATTGTGTTCATGACCTCTGTTCCTACACCATAAACTCCATGAGGGTGGGGAATCTGCACTTTAACCACTGTGCATATATCAAGTACTTGGCACAGAGTTAGCACCCACCAAATACTTATTGAATGAGTGAATGAATGAAGTCATGGCAGTGTACCAGATTGTTTAAATGTCTAAACAAGCTTTTCCCATGTGTGGGAAGAGCAGCACGAAAGCAGATCATCCGTGTTCACATTTGGACGGCTGGATGATTTGTCAGGAAAATACACGGAACTGTGATTTGTTTTCCCCTGGCTTATCTTTTATTGTGTTATTATTTCATTTATTTGAAAGAGAGAGACAGAGCACTCCCATCCACTGGTTCACGGCCCCCGTGCCAACAAAAGCCAAGGATGGGCCAGGCTGAAACTCAGTCTGGATCTCCCATGTGAGTGGCAGCATGTTTTATAACAGAAAGTTATGAAGATCTTAAGAAACCAATAACAGAAAGCAAAAGTAGATACCTATTAAAAATACAGTAGCCTTTTCAACGGAAATGTTAACCCTAGTATCCTTGGGTATGCCACGTAGCTCTGAGACTAGATCACTTTAAGACTTTTTTTTAAGATTTATTTATTTTGAAAGTCAAGAGTTACGGAGAACAGGGAGAGCAGAGGAAAGCAAATCAGGAATGGGAGTCAAGGGCTGCCGCATCAAGTTTGAAGTATTAAGTAGTATGAATAGTGTGAACATTTGGTAATGAGAACAAGTCAGAATTGTTTAATCTGACCCATTCCCAAGCTGCCTCCAAATGTGCCCCCAGTAAGCCATTGGAGAGTTGTTCGAATGAGAATCTCCAGTTGGAATAATTTCTCTAAAATAATTTAAGTTATTGAATTTAATCATTTAACCTTAATATGATGATATAAGTGAATGCTACACTACAAATTTGTGTAGTTTTAGAAATAAAAAAGATTTCATTAGAACCACTTCCTTCTCATCCCACAGGTAAGAAAAAGATACTGAGAGTTTCAGTGATTTGCCCAAAATCGTCAAGTCAACAAATGGCATAAAAAGAATTATAACATGTCTTTTTTTGTCAAAGAAATTTTCAATATTTCTTTAACAAGTTTACCCTTCTATTTCCTGTTTACTTTCACCCCTTATTCCTGTACCATTCCCAGTTCACTCTGTTCCTTCCTGCCGTGCTTATTCAATTGTATGTGTGTGTCCTTTATGTGTTTCTTCATGCAATCGCAAGATAATACAAATTATTATTTAATCCCTTTTAAAGGCAAAAATAACATGCAGACACTGCTTTGTACTGCTGTTTACTTAGCTGTCTTTTAAAAAAGATCCCTTACCCATTTCCCTAAATTCCCCAGTTCCTATCTTACAGAGAAGGATATAATACTTACAATGTTCTTTTCTTAGCAGAGAGTGGAGCTACGGAACAGGGTTCTTTAATCAGTTAGAAAGGCAGTAGTAAATTGTCTACAGAGAACAAAAAACCTGACTTACAAAGACTCAGACTAATAGGCATTTTATTCTTCTCTTCTAACAGAAGCCCAAGGTAGGTGGCTGTTGGCATTGAGTCATCCGCTCAATGATGAATCAGGAGCCTGGGTATTGCTTTCTCATGCTACCATTCTTCAGAGTCGGCTTCTATTCTCCTGCTATGCCTTGCAATTGTAAAAGGCTATTTAGTTTACCTTTGGTGGGGGTAGGGTGGGGGTTGGGAAAATAGGATTCAAAGGCCCCCTCTACAAGCAGCTTTGCAACATTGTTCAGGAAGAAAAGCCCTCACTGCCAGCCTTCCCAATACACCTCACTGGCCAGAACTGAGTTATGTGCTTATTCCAAGACCAATCACAGGCCAAGAAGAATAAATAAATTATCCTGGCTGGTATAACCCATCAGCTCGAGGACTGAGGGTAGGATCCTAAACTCCCAGAGGTCCACACCTCTTTACCTTCTGAACAAGGCAGGGTTTCTTAAGCAAGAAAGAAGATCTGGAGGAGCTGGCATTGTGGCATAGTGGGTTAAGCCGCTGCCTGTGATGCCGGCATCCCATATTGGAGCAGCAGTTGAGTCCTGGTTACTCTACTTCTGATACAGCTCCCTGTTAATGCATTTGCAAAGCAGCAAAAGATGGATCAAGTGTTGGACCCCTGCCCAAGATGGCATTCCAGGCTACTGGTCTTGGCCTGGCCTAACCCCAGGGACTCCAGCCATTTCAGGAGTAAACCAGGGGAGGGAAGATCTCTCTCTCTCTCTTGTCTGCATAACTCTGCCTTTCAAATAAACAAATAATTCTCTTTTTTAGTTATAGAGAGACAGAGGCAGAGAGAGAAAGACAGAGAGACTGGGGGGGAGGGTCTTCCATCTGCTGGTTCACTCCCCAAATGGCCACAATGGCCCCATCCAGAGCCAGGAGCCAGGGGTTTGTTCCCTGTCTCCCGCATGGGTGCAGGGGCTCAAAGACTTGGACCATCTTCTAGTGGCCTGGCCATGGCTGAGAGGTGGTTCGGAAGTGGAGCAGCCGGGACTCGAACTGGTGCCCTTATGGGATGCCAGGGCGGCAGCTTTTACTCACTATTCCACAGCAGCAGCCTCACGAAAATTATTTTAAAGTTTTTTTAAAAACTTTTATTTAATAAATATAAATTTCAAAAGTACAACTTTTGGAATACAGTGGTTTTTCCACCCATAACCACCCTCCCACCCACAAACCATCTCATCTCCTACTCCCTCTCCCATCCCATTATTCTTTAAGATTCGTTTTTAATTATCTTTATATACAGAAGATCAACTTAGTATACACTAAGTAAAGATTTCAACAGTTTTCACCCACACAGACACACAAAGTGTAATGTACTGTCTGAGTACTAGTTTTACCGTTAATTTGCATAGTACAACACATTAAGGACAGAGATCCGACATGGGGAGTAAGTGCACAGTGACTCCCGTTGTTGATTTAACAATTGACACTAAAAGTCAGGAATGACTATTAGGTGACCAACAGCCAATGCCTGCTAGAAGCTCTGAGAAATTGGGACTTTTATGTCTGATATTGTAAAATTGCATATTTTGAGGAGCATGGTGGCTCTATTAGCTGTTGAGAATATATTACATCATATCACAACTTGTCTTATTAGGTGCCTTTACCTTAATATATTCCTTCAGACACAGACAGAAGAAAATTTAGAGAAGGGACTGTGGTGCTGTGGCAAAGTAGGTTAATCCTCTTCCTGAGGCTCCAGTTGGAGTCCTGGCTGCTCCACTTCCAATCCAGCTCTCTGCTGTGGCCTGGAAGGCAGTGGAGGATGGCCCAAGTGCTTGGGCCCCTGCACCCTGCAAGCTCTGGCCTTGCAGCCATTTGGGGAGTGAACCAGTGGGTGGAAGACCTCCCTCTAGGTCTTTCCCTCTCTGTAACGCTACCTCTCAAATAAATAAATAAATCTTTGAAAATTTTAGAGGAAAAACCCAATGAAAACAAGAAAATGAAAGTTTTGGTGATAAAATTTCACAGATCACTTGAAAAGAAGAAAAAAAATGGAATATCACTTGGATAGACTGGGGCTATGTCAGAATATAAAATCTGTGATCTATTAAGATTATCCCAAACTATTCAAGAAATACAGTTGTGCACTACACAACAAAATTTCAGTCAATGGTGAACGCATATGAGGGTGGTCATGTAAGATTCTGCTGTCTAGTGACACTTCATGTGTCTTCATTTGTGTAACCATACTCTATGATGTTCACACAATGACAATATCGCATAATGATGCATTTCTCAGAATGTCATTCAGCAAAATATGAATGTGTATATGCAAATAGATGTATCCTGGTTTTGCCCTTATTAATATTTATTAGTTAGAAAGGGAAAAGGAATAAGCTTACAGTAGAGAAACCTAGCAGACTTCACTCTAACCAGGGAATCAAAGTTAACATCATAGGTCATGGTCATGAGATAAACTGAATCCATGTGTCACCTGAAAGACTATCTTGCTAAATGTGAATAATGTACATCTGTTCATGAGGAACCATCAGGCAAGTCCAAATGAGGGCCATTCTATAAATTAACTGGCCTGCAATCATCAGAAGTATTAAGGTTATAAAAGTTAACAAAAGAGAGGAACTTCCAGGGTGAAAGTGAGACAAAAACTCAGTGACAGCTAAATGTACTTTGTGATTCCAGACTAGATCTTTTTGTTATTAAAAACCATTATGAGCACCATTAGTAAAACTTGACTGGAGTCTCACTGCTAGGTGGTAAGAATGTACTCATGTTAGTTTCCTGATTTTCATGT
The DNA here is from genome assembly GCF_051225735.1 of Oryctolagus cuniculus. Taxonomy (NCBI): domain Eukaryota; kingdom Metazoa; phylum Chordata; class Mammalia; order Lagomorpha; family Leporidae; genus Oryctolagus; species Oryctolagus cuniculus. The sequence goes on along the minus strand of NC_142867.1, from coordinate 150,622,680 downwards.
TTATAGGTGTATTTTCTTATCATGTAGGAGAATGTCTTTTTGTAAGAAATAGACAAAAAGAATTTGAAAGTGACAAAGTATTATATGCAATTTATTCTCAAATGGCTTATAAAACTTTTTTGTATTATTCTTGCAAGTTTTCTGTAATTTTGAGACTATTTCAAAATAAAAACACTTCCACTATTCACTTAATATACATGGATGCCAATTCTTTGTAATGACTACACAGCATTCCATCATAGGGAAACAACTAGTTGTCTATTGACATTTAGATTACTTTTACTCTGATGTTACTACAAACCATGCTGCAATGAGTACTTGTACACTATGTTATTTTGTACACGTTACTTTAGCCATAAAGTAGGTATCTAGAATTGGAAATTATTTCAACTGACTTTAAATGGAAAACTGCTATGATTTCAGTGTGTCCCCCAAAGTTCTCGTGTTGGAAACTTGATCTCCAATGTGGCAGCCTTGGATGTGGAACTGACAGGAGGCATCTGGATCGGAGTGGCACGACCCTCCTGAATGGATTAATGCCATTATTTTGAGAGTAGATTTCATTTTTTTAAAGATTTTATTTATTTATTTGAGAGGTAGAGTTACAGATAGTGAGAGGGAGAGAGAAAGAGAGAGAGTAAAAGAAAGGTCTTCCTTCCGTTGGTTTACTCCCCAAATGGCCGCGACAGCCAGAGCTGTGCCAATCCGAAGCCAGGAGCCAGGTGCTTCAGACTGGTTTCCCATGTGGGTGCAGGGGACCAAGAACTTGGGCCATCTTCTACTGCCTTCCCAGGCCACAGCAGAGAGCTGTGGATCAGAAGAGGAGCAGCCGAGACTAGGAAGCAGGCACCGCAGGCGGAGGATTAACCTAGTGCACCACAGCGCTGGCCCCAGTTTCATTATCTTGGGAGTGAGTTCCTTATAAAACGGCAAATTGGACCCTCCCTTGCTGTCTCTCACCCTCCTTTTGCCCTAAAGTTGGGATAATGCAGTGAGAAGGTTCTTGCCAGACACTCCTTGATCTCAAATTTAGCAGTCTCCAGAACTGTGTGCTATTCATTACATATTACTCAACCTGTGGTATTCTATTATAGCAGCAAACACAGACTAAGACAGAAACCACATTCCAAGAACCAAGTGCACAAAGCAACATGATGGAATATTCACTAGCAGTATTTGTAGGCTGACTGAATAATCTGGTTAAAAAGTTTTCATTCATTGATCGAACAGGTACCTTTTGGTTTGCTACCATACAGCCAACCTGTGTTAGTTCTAGGAATATAACTGTAATATTTGCCTTCAAAGGACATGAAAATGTCAGAGATTTAGCACAATTAAGTTAGTTAATCTAAATTTTTTCTAATTTAGGGTATGTCTTAATATTGAAAAATTTTTTAAAAGATTTATTTATTTATTTGAAAGGCAGAGTTAGAGAGAAGCAGAGGCAGAGAGAGAGAGAAAGAGAGAATTCTTCCATCCGCAGGTTTACTCCCCAAATGGCCGTAACGGGCAGAGCTGGGCTGATCTGAAGCCAGGAGCCAGGAGCTTCCTCTGGGTCTCCCACGCAGATGCAGGGGCCCAAGCATCTGGGCCATCTTCCACTGCCTTCCCAGGCCATAGCAGAGAGCTGGATTGGAAGTAGAGCAGCCAGGACTCAAACAGGTGCCCACATGGGATGCTGCCACAGCACTGGCCCCACAATTGACAATTTTCAAACTGAGGTTTAAAAAATGTAATAGTGGGACTGGCACTGTGACACAGCAGGCAAAACCGCTGCCTGCAGTGCCAGCATCCCATATGTGCATCGGTCCAAGTCCCAGCTGCTCCTCTTTTGACCTAGCTCTCTGCTGTGGCCTGGGAAAGCAGTAGAAAATGGCCCAAGTCCTTGGGCCCCTGCACCTGGGTGGGAGGCCTGGAAGAAGCTCCTGGCTTCTGGCTCCTGGCTTCGGACTGGCCCAGCTCCAGCTGTTGCAGCCATTTGGAGAGTGAACCAGCAGATGGAAGAACTTTCTGTCTCTCCCTGTCTCTGTCTGTAACTCTACTTCTCAAATAAATAAATAAAATCTTTTTAAACAAAATGCAATAGACTTTTCTCCCCTAAGGAATGTCTAAACATTTTTTCCAACATGGAAAGAAAATACATAAAAAGTTTTAGATGCTTTACTAAAATCACTTATCAGCCTTAGTGTTGCAGTTAATTTGTTAAATTTGGCATTATTATGGTGATCTCAAATAAGTCCATTTGCAGTTTGATGCACTGATTCCTCTGTTTTATCCCTACATTTTGAGGTTTCACTGTGCTTCCTTAGATGTCAGTTTTGTCACCCAGTTTCTGAAAGCTAGAGAACAATAGTCCATTTCATAAAGAACAAAACGCTACTTTCAAGGCTGTTTTGTCTGCATATTTGCCAAAAAAGAATTCAGAAGTAAATACATTCATAAAAATATTTCAAATATAAGTGGAGGCCACTAAAGACACCCACTCCAGGAAGTTGACACTTAGAGAGCTGACAAATTACATAAATGGCCTTTTATGGATATTGATACCAGCTGTGCAGACAGAGGAGGCTCTCCACATAGAATTTATCAAGGAGAGCAGAAGATAAGTAATTGTGCAAATCTCAGAGTATTCCTAGCCAGTGTTGTTAAGGAATGAATAATAACAAACAATTAAGGCACCAATTATAAGGGAAAAATAATCTCTGAAGGTTAAAAAAGTAATTGCTCTAAATAGAAGACTTTGAGTTGGATCTAGAGCTATAGTCCAAATTTGAAGTCAATCTCTTGGTTTTAAAGAGCCAGGCACAACTCGGGGTGCAAAGCAGTGTGGGGGTTGAGAGTATAGCAATGGCTCTGGGGTGTATCCTTGGTATTTTACGGTGGAAACATCGTATGAATCAATGATTTACCTTCTCCAAGGTGTGAGTCTGATTGTGGCTACCCAGCCTCTCTCTAGGGTTTGCTCTCACACCACCCCCACCACCTCCTTTTAGCAGAGAAGACAGAGGATAATACTGCTATATTTTCATAAGAAGGAAGCAGAGGGGGAGTTGGGGAAATAGAGGCAGACAGCAAATGAGGCAGCCTATTTATAAAGGTGGTTTCCGCTTTAACACATCTCTATGCTACCAGCTCTTCCAATGTCAGTGATGCTCAAATTTTAGAATGCACCAGAATCACCTGGAGGCTTGTTAAACCAAAGAATCAAACTGCAATTCTGATCTGTAGGTCTGAAGAGGGGCCGATAATTCCCATTTCTAACCAGATCCCTTGGAAGTTTGCTGCTGGTAGCCACAGACAGCACTTTGAGACGTACTGTCCTATTTTATCTGTCTGGAGCTTCTCAATTACCTCACAAGGTTTCAACCAAGGCTGAAACAGTAACTAGAGTACTAGTAACCTGCCCTACATCAATTAGTAAGTAGGGAACCAAACTTCTCTGCCAGATTTTATTGGGTTCAAGCCTGTTGTTCTTCCCCTCCCCACCTCTAACTCTCCTTTCCTTCACAGCTGTCTTGAGATCTGCAGGGAGACGGAGCTCCGAGCTCTGTATGCAAGCCTAGCGCTCGTAGGTGTGAGGGTGGGCTTTAAAGAACATCATAAAGGGGCCAGTGTTGTGGCATGGTGGGCTAAGCTTCCGCCTGTGGAGCCAGCATCCCATGCTGTGGCCAGCATGGGTGCCGGTTCTTATCCCGGCTGCTCCTCTTCCAATCCAGCTCTCTGCTATGGCCTGGGAGGGCAGTAGAAGATGACCCAAGTGCTTAGACATGTGGGAGACCTGGAAGAAGCTCCTAGCTCCTGGCTCCTGACTTGCAGTCATTTGGGGAGTGAACCATTGGATGGAAGACCTATCTCTCTGTCTGCAACTCTACCTCTCAAATAAAATAAAATAAAATAAAACAAAACATGGGGCTGGTGTTCTGGTGTAGTGGGTAAAGCTACCGCCTGTGATATTGGCATCCAACAAGGGCACTGGCTGGAGTCCAGGCTGCTCTACATCCAATCCAGCTCCCTGCTAATGACCTGGGAGGGACAACAGAGAATGGCCCATGTGCTTGGTCCTCTGAACCCATGTGGGTTCTTCCTGACTCTGCCCCGGGCCAATGTGTCCACTTAGGAGGGGAATCAGCGATGGAAGATCTCTCTGTGTCTCTCCCTCTCTCTCTCTCTCTGTGGTTCTGAGTTTCAAATAAATAGATAAATCTTTTTAAAAATCCAATCTATTAATTGAAGAACATGTTGTGTCTCTGAGTGTTTCTTCTCCAGAAACCACTGCGACTCCCAGCTGAGTAGTTCTTCACTCTGGCCCCAGAGGTGAAATCCGGGTACTGCATGTGCAGCTGCTTCTCGCACATTTCTCTGACTTAGGTTCAGAGTGAATGTCCAGCTTTCCCGCATGCCTCAGAAAGCATGGAAGTGTGGAATCTGCTCACATGCATCCTGCCTTGGATGCCTTTGTCAGGGACTGCCAGCTGCCCCCTTGCCCCTTGCTTGCATGCTCTCCCTCCTGGCCTCGGTACTCCCTAGTGGTCTTATCTGATGTTTCTCCACTGTGCTCCTAGCAAGTCTTTCCCTTTTTGTCATAAACATTTCCTCCTGCTATGGCTGTCTTGCCAAACCCTGCTTCTGACTTTGGATCATAATTTGAGTGCCTTCACTTGCTGCCATCCACTTTGGGATAGAAAACAAAACAAAACGCCCACAACAAGTGTTCACTTTCAATACATCTGTGCTTGAAAATTAATTATTTTCTCTAAAAGTAGTACATAAAAAGTCAAGATGCTTGTTTTTGACCACAGGAAACATTTTAACCCAATGCTCATTGTGTTTTAAAGGGTAATATTCATCCTGTAAAGTGAACAAGGTTTGCTCAAAAAATCACATTAAATGCGATCTTTGATATTTACAATATTTATATTCCCATATTGCAATGATCAAAAGATGGCTAGTTCTGTTTATATTATTTTTCCTTTTTAAAAATTAATTAATTTATTTGAAAGACAGTGTTAGAGAGGGAGAGGGAGAGACAGAGATTTGCCATCCGCTGGCTCACTCCACGGATAGCTGCAAAGGCTGGGGCTAGGTCAGGCAAAAACCTGGAACTTCACCCAGGTCTCCCATGTGGATGGCAGGGGCCCATGTAACTGGACTATCACCCACTGCTTTCCCAGGAGCATTAGCAGGGAGCTGGATCTTAAGTGAAGCAGGCAGGACTCGAACAAGTGTTCACATGGAATGCCAGTAGTGAATGCCTCGGTTTAACTTGCTGAGTCACAACATCGACCCCAGAATTTATATTATTTTTCTACATAAAAGGGTTTTTTTTTAATGGTGCAGTAGTAAACATCTATAATAAATTTTTCCCAACTAGGATTCCCCAAAGTAGGACCTGACAATCTTCCCAAACTTTCTCATTTTTTCACATTTTTTTTTCTGACAGGCAGAGTGGACAGTGAGAGAGAGAGACAGAGAGAATGGGCTTCCTTTGCCGTTGGTTCACCCTCCAATGGCCACCGCGGCCGGCGCACTGCGCTGATCCAAAGGCAGGAGCCAGGTACTTATCCTGATCTCCCATAGGGTGCAGGGCCCAAGCACTTGGGCCATCCTCCACTGCACTCCCTGGCCACAGCAGAGAGCTGGCCTAGAAGAGGGGCAACCGGGACAGAATCCGGCGCCCCGACTGGGACTAGAACCCGGTGTGCCGGCACTGCAAGGTGGAGGATTAGCCTAGTGAGCCGCGGCGCCGGCCTTCACATAATTTTAAACGTTACTCTTAATTGACAAATAATAATCATTAAATAATAATATGGATTGAGTAAAATGTGATGTTTTGCTATATATTTATAATGAAAATTATTAAATCAGGCTAATAAATAAATGTATCACCTCACATACTTGTCATTTTTTGTGGTGAAAACATTTAAAATCTATTTTGGTGATTATGAAATATATAATGAGTTATTATTAACTATTGTCACCATCTATTCATGGATAATTACAATTTATTCTGTATTTCTAACTGAAACTCTGTAATCTTTTTATTTATTTACTTTGTAAATTTTATATTCATTTTATTTGAAAGACAGAGGGGAAGACAGAGATAAAGACAAATAGAGGTTTCCCATCCTCTGGTTCATCACCCAAATGCCTGAAACAGTGAAGGTGAGGCCAGTCTGAAGCCAGTAGTAGGGAACTCAGTCTGGGTTCCCTTCATAGGTGGCAGGACCCAACTAGGTAAGCCATCATTCGCAGCCTCTTAAGGTGGGCATTAGCAGGAAGTTGCAATGAGAAGCAGAGATGGGCCTTGAACTCAGACACTTTGACATGGAATGCAGGAGTCCCAAGTACCATCTTAACTGCTATACCCAAAACCCATCCCTGAACTCTTTAAAAATGTACGTATGGGTCCGTCTTTGTGGCATAGCTGGTTAAGCCACTGGCTGGGACCATCAGCATTCCATATGGGTTCGAGTTCCAGCTGCTTCACTTCTTTTTTTTTTTTTTTTTTAAGATTTATTTATTTATTTGAAAGGCAGAGTTGGGTAGGGGGAGAGGTTTTCCATCTGATAGCTCACTCCCATGTGGCTGCAATTGCCAGAGATGCACCCATCTGAAGCCAGGAGCCAGGAGCTTCTTCCAGGTCTCCCACACAGGTGCATGGGCCCAAACACTTGGGCCATCTTCTACTGCTTTCCCAGGCTATAGAAGAAAGCTGGATCAGAAGATGCCAGCACTGCAGGCAGAACCTTTACTGGCTACACCACAGCACTGGCCCCTGCTCCACTTCTCATCCAGCTCCTTGCTATTGCACCTGGGAAGGTAGCAAAGGATAGCCCAAGTACTTGGGCCCCTGCAACCATGAGGGAGATCCGAATTAATCTCCTGGCTTCTGGCTTTGGCCTGGCCCAGGTCTGACCATTGTGGCTATTTGAAGAGTGAACCAACAGATGGAGGATCTCTCTTTCTCTCCTCTCTCTGTAACTTTGACTTTCAAATAAATAAATACACCTTAAAATAAATAAGAAATTGTGTGTGTATTTAATTTACTTGAAAAGTAGAGAAACACAGAGAAAGAGACAGATAGACAGAGAGATCTCCAATCCTCTGGTTTACTCCTCAAATGCCTGCAACAGCCAGAGTTGGGTTAGTTTGAAGCCAGGAGCTGGGAATTCAATCAAGATGAGTGACCCAACTACTTTAGGCATTCCCTGCTGCCTCCCAGACACAAGTATTGAGTGGGTAGTGGAGCCAGGCACTCCCATATGGGATGCAGGTATCCCAAGTGGTGTCTTAACCACTACACCAAAGGCCCATACCTGAAATTTTGTACTGTTTGATCAATGTCTTCTCTTTGGCCATCCATACTCCTCTCCCAATGTCTGGTTAGCACCATTTTACTCAACTTCTATGAGCTCAGATTTCTTAAATCACACAAGCAAATGAGATCATGTGTTGAGATCACATGCCCGGGTTATTTTACTGAGCATAAGTAAAACAGATTTATCCACATTGTCATAAATGACCAGATTTCCCCCTTTTTAAAGGTGAAATAGTATTCCATTGTGTGCAATATACCTTATTTTCTTTATCTTTTCATCTGATAATCACCACCTAGATTGCTTAGCCACTATGAATAATGCTGTAATAAACACAGGGTGCAGATATCCCTTCATCATACTGATTTCAACTCCTTTTGATACACACCCCAAAAGTGGGATTTCTGGATCATATGGTAATTCTACTTTTACTTTTCTGAGGAACCTCCAAACTGCTTCCCCACACGGCTGTATTAATTTACATTCCCACACACAGTGCACAAGCACTCCTTTCTCTCCAGCCCCCTGCTGACACGTATTACCATATAGCCATTTTAACAAGTGTGAGGTAGAATTTCATTGTGGTTTTGATTAGTATTTCCTTGATGATTAGTGATGATAAGCTTGGCTCTTACTATATCTTCTTTTGAAAAATATCTATGTAGGTCCTTTGCCCATATTTGATTGGGTTATTTGTTTTCTTACTAATGAGTTGTTTGAGTTCCTTACACTTTTTAGATCTCAGCCCCTTATCGTATGTATGGCTTGCAGCTATCATCTCCTAATCTGTGAGTTGTCTCTTTACTGTTTGCTTTGCTGTGCAGAAGCGTTTTAGTTTGATGCAATCTCATTTTTTTCCCCACTTTTGCCATTATTGCCTGTGCTTTTGGGGTCATAACCAAGAAGTGTTTGCTCAGACAATGTTGTAGAGCATTTCCTCTGTTTGTTCTAGTGACTTTACATTTTCAGGTCTTACATTTCATTCTTTACTCTCTTGTGAGTTGATTTTTGTTTAATGGGTGAGATAAGGATCTATTTTGATTATTCCCACACATGGATATCCAGTTTTCCCAACACCATTTATTGAAAAGACTGTCCATTCTAGGCCGGCGCTGCGGCTCACTAGGCTAATCCTCCGCCTTGCGGTGCCGGCACACCGGGTTCTAGTCCCGGTCGGGGCGCCGGATTCTGTCCTGGTTGCCCCTCTTCCAGCCAGCTCTCTGCTGTGGCCCGGGAGTGCAGTGGAGGATGGCCCAAGTGTTTGGGCCCTGCAGGGGTGACCAGGGAGACCAGGAGAAGCACCTGGCTCCTGCCATCTGATCAGCGCGGTGCACTGGCCGCAGCACGCCAGCCGCGGCGGCCATTGGAGGGTGAACCAACGGCAAAGGGAGACTTTTCTCTCTGTCTCTCTCTCACTATCCACTCTGCCTGTCCAAAACAAAACAAAACAAAACAAAACAACAAAAAAAAACTGTCCATTCTCCATGTGTTCTTGTTACCTTTGTTGAAAATCAGTTAGTTGATCATAAATATGTGGGTTTATTTCTGGATTCTGGACTGCTCCACAGGTCAAAGTGTCTGTTTTTAATGCCAGTACCATGCTGTTTTGATTATTATGACTTTGTAATAGACTTTGAAGTTAGTGGTGTATCACCTCTAGCTTTCTAGCTTTGTTCCTTTTGCTTAAGATTACTTTGATTATTCAAGATGTTCCATATGAATTCAGAGTCAGCTGGCCTAGTGACGAATCCTGCCTGGCTCTACCTTGTCCTCGCCTCTCTGAATTGCAGACTACTCATTTGTTCTTATTGCATTAGCTTTATTTCATCAAATAAAAGTAGCCTTGGGTTGTTTAAAATGCACAGTTAAGGAGCAGGCATTTAGCCTAGAGATTAAGACCTTTATATTACAAATCAGAGTGTGTGATTCTGTTCCCAGCTGTGGCTCCTGCCTCCAGATTCCTGCTAATGCACACCCTGGGAGGCACTGGTGATGAGTCAGGTAATTGGATTCCTGCTACCCACAAGGGAGGCCTGGACTGCAATCCCAGCTCCCAGATTGAGCCCAGCCCCAACCATTGCAGGCATTTGGAGAGCAAACTAGCAGAGGGGAGCAATCTGCCTGTCTTTGTCTCTCTGTCTCTCAAATGAATAAACAAAAACTTAAAGAAACACAATGCTCAATTATTTTATGTTCTAATAACAAATTTTCCAAATGCTACAATTGTAAGATGGCAACCATTGGGGCTAGCGCTGTGGCGTAGCAGGTAAAAATGCTGCCTGCAGTGCTGGCATCCCATATGGGTGCCAGTTCGGATCCTGGATGCTCCAACTTCTGATCCAGTTCCCTGGTATGGCCTGGTATGAGAAAGCAGTAGAAGATGGCCAAAATCCTTGGGCCCCTGTACCCATGTGGGAGATCCAGAGGAAGCTCCTGGCTGCTAGCTTCAGATAGGCCCAGCTCTGGGCCGTTGCAGCCATCTGGGGAGAGAACCAGCAGATGGAGAGCCTCTTTCTCTCTCTCTGCCTCTCTTTAACTCTGTCTTACAAATAAATAAATAAATCTTAAAAAAAAAAAAAAAAAGATGGCAACCACTGTGAATTGAAGGCTTGCTTCCAAAATATTAAAATGTGAAAAATGCTCCTCTTCAAATAAATACAATATGATGGTGTTTACCAAAGGGAAAAAATATAACATAAAGGAAAATCCAATGGTCATTGAAAATAAGCAAATATAAGTGAAGAAAATCAGACTGGCATAAAAAAAATTACGGATGGAATTAAAAAGATAATGAAGAGGCTGGCGCCGTGGCTTACTTGGCTAATCCTCTGTCTGTGGTGCCAGCACCCCAGGTTCTAGTCCCGGTTGGGGCACCGGATTCTGTCCCAGTTGCTCCTCTTCCGGTCCAGCTCTCTGCTGTGGCCCGGGAAGGCAGTGGAGACCTGCATGGGAGACCGGGAGGAAGCACCTGGCTCCTGGCTTTGGATCGGCGCAGCGTGCTGGCCGCAGTGGTCATTTTGGGGGTGAACCAACGGAAAAAGGAAGACCTTTCTCTCTCTCTCTCTGTCTAACTCTGCCTGTCAAAAAAAAAAAAAAAAAAAAAAAGATAATGAAGATATAATGGGATGGAAATCCAAGTATTTCAATATCTGCATAATTTTGATGAAGAAAATGTAAATGGTTTGTGCATATTTGTAAGTGAACAAAAAGAATTAGGGTTACTTCCCTGGAATGCTGCATTGGTGTCACATAATGTTACCAAGTGCCCACTCCCCATTTTAGAATGACATATAGCAGAGAGTGGCAGCTGTGGCAATCTAAGTTACACACAGAGGCAGCCAGCACTGGGGACCACCCAACTGGGCTAGAGTACAGACTACCTCTGAGTGAGCTCCTGGGTGAAGTCAAATGAGGCAGTGACATAAGAAGGCCTTTGGGGAAGTCTGGAAAATACATAAACCTAAGCCCAGATGCCTGAGAATTCAGGGGAACTGTGGGCATGTTTAATTCTCCTGCTGACCCTGGTGACACTGAGATCAAAAACAATATGTGGACCCAGATTGCCTTCACTTTTCCACCAACAAATCTGTCCTAGGGGAAGAGTGCCAGGAGGAGGAAATGCGTACTGAAAGGAGAGAGAGGCACCCTTCAGCAGCCCTTCTTGGGGATGAGAGGAGAGCAGGTCAACCCGCCCTCACAACCACGCAGGAGGGTGGGGCAGGGAGTGGAGTGTTGCTGAGGGAGCAAACACTACCTCACAGAGGTGTTGTAAGAATTAATGACATCGCGTCTGGTGCACGGTAAGTGCTCAATAAATGTTACCTATTGTTACGTGGGAAAAAATGCTTTGTCAACCATAAAATGCTATACAAATATTTATATTGTGTAATTTTTTAAAGTACCATCATGATTAGATCCTGGTTCTTGAGGCTTGCAATGCAGCCCTCTTTGCAACATGCCACACTATGCCTATTTCATGCACTATTACTTTAAATTGAACCTTTTTTCAATAAACTGCATTATATGTACTTGTTCATAAACAATATTTTTGTGCATGGGTGCTGTGTATTTCTCAGATATTTCCATAATACATATACACAATGTAACACACAAACATAGATTTTTCTTTTAAGAGCAAAGCTTGAACAGTTTCTCTTGAATTTTATTCTGTCATTTGACTACATTACATTTCTGATGTTCAATTTGCACTGAGTACATTATGGACTTCTCTAGGGAACAGAAAGAATTTTTTTAAGTAAACATAAAATGCTTTGATAAATCAAAACATGTGAATGAGATTTCTGTTAAAAATGTTCCAATCTGTTTTGAGACTAGAAATAAAGCTGTATTTAACATAATAAAAACCCATCAACTTAAAGGCAATAACAAAATAACAACAATATATTTCATACAGAAATAATGCATAGGGCATATTTTAAAAGGTTATACAAATGGACTTCAAAAACTTCATGGAAAATAGAATTACATGTTAGTGCACATTTTGCATGAACTTTTTGAAACCCTCTTATATAAAATAAAATGAAATATTGGAATTTAGAAGCTGTTTTTAAAGGTGGGGGTAGTGGGTGTTGTGGTGTAGCCCACATCCCATAGCAGAGTACTTATTCAGCTCCCAGCCACTCAGGGCTCCCAAGCTTCCCACTGATACACCCTGGGAGGCAGCTGATGACTGCGGAAGTGCTTAGGTTCCTTCAACTCCCCTGAGAGACCCGGATGGATTTCCTGGCTATTGGCTTCAAACTGCTCCAGACCTGGCTGTTGTGGAATTTGGGGGACTGAATCATCAGATGGAAGATCTCTCTCTGTCTTTCCCTTTCTCTCTGTCACTCTGCCTTTCAAATAAATAATACATTTTTTAAGCTGTTAAAGTCTGTGTTATCTGATTTAAGCTGGCAGTGAGTATAAACTATTTGGAATTCATACATAACAGCTTATATCATAAACTTGCCATAATATCACTCATGCTGAAAAGTTGATAATATCCCAAGTATCATGGAATCTCACCTTAATGTTAGCTGCATGAGAACAGGGACCTTGCCTGGTCCATTCACAGTTGTATTCCCAACATCTACAATAGCATCCAATATATGGAGAGGAGAGAGAGAGAGAGAGAGAGAATATCTTCCATCTGCTGGTTTATTCCCCAGATGGCTATAAGATCCTGGGCTGTGTCAGGCCAAAGCCAAAGGCCAGGAACTCTATCTGGGTCTTCCATGCAGTGGCAGGACCCCAGGCACTAGGTCATCTTCCACTGCTTACCCTGGCAGATTAAGAGGGAGCTGAAGAGAAGCTTAGCAGCTGGGACTTGAACCAGTGCTCATATGAGCTGCCAGTGTCTCAGGGGGCAGCTTATCCCACTGTGCTACAACAGTACAACAGCAGCCCCCCAATAAATATTTATTAAATAAATGAATAATACATATAGATATTCAGTGACTTTTTTTTTTTTTACAATCCCAGTAATAAAAATTCCAGATACACAAAAAACAATTAGGGATTTTTTTTTTTTTTTTTTTTTTTTTTACAAAAAGGCTCCTTGAGCTTGCAAGTTTGGTCCAGGTCAAAGTGAAATAGACTGGAGATCTAAAGCTCTCAACTCAGCTAACCAACCAGCTGCGTGTTGTAAGTCACACAGCCATGCCATTTCATTTCTCTGAGTTTCTCTTTCTTCACTCTGGAAAGGTATGGGGCATGAGACAGGGAAGGCTGGAACTAATGTTTCTGAGGGTCCTTCTAATTCTAAAATCCTATCACATTGTGAGATATAAAGCGTCACCTCAGGACATTTATGTGTATGTTTGCTCAATTTTATTGTGATGAAAATAAAGAAACTTGTAGCTGAATCACTAATTCAGAAGAGACTGTTGGCTATCCTACAAAACCAGCTCTCTCCTTCTTTTCGTGTATAGAGCTAGGCCACATTACCCATTGCTATGGTTTGGATATTGTTTGTCCTCCAAAATATTCATGTGTTGGAACCTTGGGCTCCAGGGTAATGGTATTGGGAGGCGGTAGGATCTTTAAGGCCTAGTGGAGGAGCCTCGGGTCACTGGTAGCACTGCACTGGAAGGGGGTAGGGTATTTCTTGTAGGACTTTCTTTAGTCCTTGCAAGAGGATTGTTATCAATCCAGAGCCTGGCCCCACCCTGTCTCTCTCTGGTTTCCTGTGTCCAGATAGAATATCATTCCTCTTACACACATTCCTATCATGAGCCATAGGGTCCCTCTCAGAGCTGGTACCATGTTGTTTGAACTTGCTGCCTCCAAAACTATGAGTTAATAAATTTCTTTTCTTCGTAAATAGCTAGCTTCAGGTATTTTGTTATAGTAACAAAATGCTGACTAATACACCAATTCTTTTTCAGTGAGGTAGCTAGTGAAAATGTCGCCTGTTCCAATACTGTGCAATGCATTCACTGTTTTATGTCTTATTTCCCCTTCCTAGAGATCAGAATGCTCTTTGGTTTATGAAAGATTCTGAGAAATTCTGAAGTAGTCTATTTGCAGTATTTAACCTAAATGTTTCAAAGTCTATTGGCATTCTATGAAATGGGTGTTCCATGGAATATACAGGGAGAAATGCAGGGTTAGATCACTTCTCAAATCTCTTCATGCATCTACAGTTCAAATGTCTGGAAATAAGTAAGAAACACACTTATTCATTTATTAGATAAAAGTGAGTTAACCTGGTGCTTCTTAAACTGTAATATACAGACAGATCACCTGGGAATCTCATCAAAATGCAGATTCTGATCCAGAAAATCGGTGTAGGGCCTGATATTCTGCATTTCTAAAGAGCTCCCAGGTGATTTTAATGCTGCTGGCCCACAGACCATTCTTTGAGTAGCAAGGATCTAGACAACATAAGTACTAATCATACTTGTGTACATTGTTCATTGCTTTTAGTCAATTGATAGATGAGGATATGTTACTGCAAGTAAGTTTTAATTCTGTATTTAAAGACCCATTGGGAGCAGCGCTGTGATAGTGGGTAAAGCCGCTGCCTGAAGTGCCGGCATCCCACATGGGCGTCACTTCGAGGCCCGGCTATTCCACTTCCAATCCAGCTCTTTGCTATGGCCTGGGAAAGCAGTGGAAGATGACCCAAGTCCTTGAGCGTGAGAGGTCCGGAAGAAGTTCCTGGCTCCTGGCTCCAGATCAGCACAACTCTGGCCACTGCAGCCATCTGGGGAGTGAACCAGCGAAAGGAAGACACCCCCCTTCCACACCTCCGCTTCTCCTTCTCTCTCTGTGCAACTCTTTCAAATAAATAAATAAATCTTTAAAGAGAGAGAGAGAGACATGTTCTGAATTTGCTGCCTCACAGTAGACAACATCAGAATGATTTCAGAATTTCTCACTATGGCCTGATGAACTCCGAACATGTTTATTTATTAGAAAAATGTACGAGAATCTGTTTGGGATTCTGCACCATCATGAAATCTCTTCCCAATTTAGAAATTTAAACAGGGACAGGGTTTTCAATAAAGACACTGATGAGCAGTTTGTAATTCAACCCAGCAGATTAATCCAGCACGCTCTGGATGAGAGATGACTAAAGTATTTTCTCTCTGAAAAAAAGCACGCCCACCCCCTTTTTTGTGTGTTCTAGTTCAGATCTCAACTTCTTTGGCCTATGTTTCAAGAATCACCTTTACTACTGTGCTCTAACAGTTCTACAGCAAACTTTTGTCAACAAAACATAAAGGCATGTGAGATCAAGTAGAAAGGTTATAAGGAGATGAGCTTCCAGGAGCATGAAAACTTAATGAAGTTACTTCCAACAATAAAAACGAGGCAAAGTTTGGCAAGTGCTAATTAAGGAGTTTGACATGTGTGAATCTGTTTCCAATTATGAAATCTGAGTCCAATAATGCATTCTTTGAACTTATTTCCAAAGTAACATATTTGGTTTTATGACAAAATTTCATACCAATCCCTAAATAAAAATAATTTGTAACTTTAATGATGTATGAGAGGGAAAATATCAAAGGCACATGACATGCTTTCAATGAAAACTAATAAAAATGATTTAAAATTGTAAGTATCTGGGGGAAATTCATGGTATAACATTATCCAAAGTAAAAATACAAGAAAATATCTCCTTTCTGTGAGTAGACAAGGAAACAGAATAAGTTTTGTATATGGGGTCATAAAACCAGTAGTGAATTTTCCTTTTATTTAGAGATCTGTTAACACTGTATTTCCACTATTAGTGGAGATCTATTTAAAATAAGTCTATTAAGCTAGCTCTTGCTAATGAGTCTGCGGAATCAGTACTAGTTAGGTCAATGGGACTTAGAAAAGTACCATATTTTTTAATATATTGAAGTGATAAAATGCTGGTTAATCAGAACTTTGTCAATGCAATGTACAAGACTAAACTGTACATAGGAAATAGAAAACTCATCAGAAAATAGATGGCACTCTAGGGTAAATGTTGTATGGAGTTTAATAGTACTATTTATAAAGGTGTGGGCAACGTATAGGGTAGGCATGGAAACGGCAGTTCCAGGGGGAACGAGGCAGCAGGCAGAGAACTGTTTCCCATTGGGCCTGAAGGAGCAAGGATGGGGCAGTCAGTGGAAGCCAGGGGACTCCGAATGGGAAGGGCCACCAAAGGGAGGGAAGCATGAACAGCATCCTGAGATGGGAGCGTGAAGAGTACGCAAACCTCACATTCATCATGCACCCTAATCATTGATCTCAACCAGAGCCACAGGGGCCTAGTCATACAGATCATCCCCCTGGGCCCACAGCAGCATAGAGAAGGGCTGAACATGGATTTGAGGTACACGCAGACAACAAACAGGGAAAACAGGCTCTACAGCAGTGCTGAAAGAGGATCTGGGCATGTACACGTGAGTTCACAGGGGGCTTATGCTAAGGGCTTCAGGATAACGCTAATAAAGAAAAATAGACCGAAAGGCCCTTCTGAAAACCTGGAGTATTGCATAAACATGTTTATTGCTCCTTATGTGCAAGTGTACCCATGCTATGTTTGTTTGGCTGAAATAAAATGTTCTAAGACATCCTGAATGTTTCTTTGCTTTAATAATAGGAGAGAATTAATAGCAAGAGAGAATGATCTTAAAATTAGTAGGATCTTTTCAGACTTTTGTTAAAAAATTTCTCCTGAACACACTTCCGTGTGTCAGATTCTATATATACATACACACATACATAATTAATAAGTCATCCATTTGCCCTCATGGAGACTTTCTTGAACTCTGTGTGTATGTGTGTGTTTGTGTGTGTGTTAAATGTATACACTGTTGATGATGGTGGTGGTGAATATGGTGATAACAACAGCTATTTACTGAAAGCTTACTGTGTGCAAAAGTACCAAGGAAGTAGGTATTACTATTATCTTCACCTTAACATTATATAGATTTAAAAAAAAAAAACTGAAGTGCAAGGAAGTCCACTGATGTATTAAAATCAAATCACTAGAAAGGACTGAGGTTTGGAGGCAGGCAGATGACAGAGCCTGAATCTTTAGAAACCCAATTTTCTTTCTCTATGGAAAAGTGCATTATGTTTCATTTTGATATTGAAAAAGCTGATTGGTGGTCTTTAAAACTTACTCTTGAACACCGGTCAAATAAAACATAAAACTGCCAAAGATGATGGAAAAGCAAGAGGAAAAAAACAGTAGAGGCAGAGTAAACTAAGGGGAGATAGTAGATGAGGAAAGTTCTACACGATTTCAGTGCACTTGCCTGCTCCTGCCACTCACTGACGTTCTCCATTGTGTTTTTCCATATGAACTGGTATTTGTCTTTCTTGAATGATTGCTGCAAACATTTGAGAGCTAAGTTTGATCATTTTATTTAATCTGTATTAAAGTCCTACATACAAAACTCTGATAGAATGGTTTTGCCATGAGCTTTACACTTATCTCATGTTAGATGTGTTCAAGGAAATTATAAGAAATATAATAGAATTGTGTGATATGCATAGGGCCACATTAATGTGTCAGTGCAAACCTGCTATACTAATTGTTGAGATAATTCTTATAAAGCATACTGATCAACGAAACCAGTGACTATTCATATCACTCAGATTTCAACGCTTAAAACATTACAAATAAATTATAAGTCTCACTATACTTTGCAATTTCAAGGGACAAGTAGCCAATTATAGATGACTCAGGCTTCTCCACAGAAGAAGTGTCTCCATCTCTGGACTGCTTTGCCCATTTTTCTACTCATCAGATGGCTGTCCAAAAATATATATAAAAACGGAACCCCTTCAATAAGTTAATTTAATGACCTGCTAACAGCTTTGACAAAAAGGTTGGTGATAAAATTAAGATATTTATGCAAAATGACATATTGAGGTTAACAGTAGGATTCAATTATCCATGATATCCATTAGCACGAAGGCTGAGTAGTTGCTGTAAATTTCCTAAAGTTTGGCCTGGCCCATAGCTTAAACCATATTTAGCAGAGACGAGAAAGAATTCACTGGCTTCAAGCTGATCTGATTTGCCTGGTGGCTGTATGCCAGTCTGCTGGTACAGATGTGTGAACCAGGCTGCCGAGGACAACCCTGTATATCCCTCAGCTTTGCCAGGTGCCAGGAGAGATGTCATCTGGGCCAGGTCTCGGTTTCTGCGATAACTTTCTGTAGTGACCATTTGTTGTTTTTGCCTCTCTGGGATCCCCTTCTCTTGTTTTCTAGGTTATAAGGCTTCACATTTCCTTTGGGAAGCTAGTCTAGCACCAATCTCATATCACATAGTTTGAGATGGATTATGCAATCTATGCTTAGACTAACAAAGCACTGAATTTCCTTAGCCACATTGATTTGCTCAAAGCTGGGCACATGAGCCAGGTCTACTCTAGCATTAAAATTCCATCCATCTGGCACATTGATTGTTTTATAGTTGTGCACAAACCATCATAGTTGATTCTGGGTGTTAGGAAGGTTCACCAGTAAGAGAATCTTTTCTGTCAAGATGACTGGCATTAACAATGATGTAATCTTAGAGCCATAGGGCACCCACAAGGAGTTCAAGAATGAAGCTCATGAATGTAGTACAGAGAAAGTCAAGAAACTAACACCTGATAAGATTGGGCACTTGGATTAAACTTTGCCTGAAGATAGGAGTACTAGCTTTCCGTTGTATTAGCCAATTTATCCTTCTGTTGGCTTAAATGAATTTGAATTGGGTTTTCTTTTGCATGCAATAAGATAATTCTAAATAATTTATTTTCTGACTGAATTGTCTCAGTTTCTAATTTTTCTAGAAAAATCTCCCATTGATCTCTCTTTTGATCTAGCACTGTCTTGTCACAGAACGTTTAACAATAAATCTTCAGTGCTTAGCTTGACAGGCACAATCTGGCCTCTGCCTTAACTTGGCCAGCTCAGGCATGTGGCTTAGCAGCATGAGGCCAATTGGGAGGGAGCAAAAATAGGACTTGGATGGGAAGTGTTTGGGGTGCTGTGGCCTGATTGGAAAAAGGCAATTGTAGTATCTGGGAATGGTGCCCTATGGTCATTTCTAAAATCAAAAATAAAATAAATGTGGCAGTTCGGAGACATAAAGGATATATTTCAGGGATATTATTCTGGAAAATCCGATAATCAGAAGGATTAGGGACACTACAGCTAAAGGGCAAGGTGAGCTTCCCTGTCCTTTGGTTCTTGGACCTGGTTGGAAGCAGGTAGGCTACCAGCCATACAGTTGGGCCACCAGATATGACTCTGGAGAGCACTAAACTGCACTTGGCAGGGGAATGCAGGCCACTGCCAAATGCACTAACTCTGTTGACATTTACTCAAGAATTCAGTTGGTCCCAGATCTGTGCACATGAGCCTTTTAGTAGCCTCAGCTGAAGAAGACAGACAGAGAAACAAGGTAGCTTCCAACAGGTGCAGCTTACCTTCCAGCCCTGGGTGAGGTTGCATCCCCTGGCTTGGACGTGGCTTAAGGCCCAGGTCTCCCACCAGCTGTATGAACTTAAGGAAGTGTTTAAGTTACCTATGCCTCAGTATTCTCAACTACAACATAATTATTTCCCCAGAAGCTGTGATGACTACATGAAAAATGTGTGTCAAATGCCTAACACAGAGTAGACACCTAGTAGACGCTGTTTCTCAATACACTGCTATATGGCAGATAAGCCAGTTGCATCTTTCCTACATAGAGCTAGTGCTCCACACCCCTTACACATTTCATCCCCCCCCCCCCCATATCATTTTCCCCCTGTCGGTTGCCCTACTAAAATTCTACTCATGCAGTAAGATTTAATTCAAAAGTCACTGCATTCATGATGACTTCCTCCCAACAAAATGGGATCTTTCCTTCAGTGCTAGCTTTTTGTAACAGACAGAAACCACATATAGGGCAGTACTTCTTAATCCTGGCTGCATATTAGAACCACTTGGAAATCTATTAAAAATATTGATGCCTGGGCCCCAATCCCAGAAATTCTGATTTAATTGGTGTGGGGTGAGGCTCAAGCATCAGTATGTTTAAAAAGCTTCTCAGGTGATTGTACTGTGCAGCCAAGATTCAGAACTACTGATTGGTGAATGAGAATACTCTTAAATAATGTTTATCAACAAAGGCTAAGATATTAATAGCTTAAAGTTTTAATAGACTAATATTTAGAATACTCGCATTTTTATTAAAAGCAATGCAATACTATGATGCAAGAATACAACAATAAATAAGATTTTTAAAATATCTAGCCTAGGCCGGCGCCGCGGCTCACTAGGCTAATCCTCCGCCTAGCGGCACCGGCACACCGGGTTCTAGTCCCAGTCGGGGCGCCGGATTCTGTCCCGGTTGCCCCTCTTCCAGGCCAGCCCTCTGCTGTGGCCAGGGAGTGCAGTGGAGGATGGCCCAGGTGCTTGGGCTCTGCACCCCATGGGAGACCAGGAAAAGCACCTGGCTCCTGGCTCCTGCCATCGGATCAGCGCGGTGTGCCGGCCGCAGCGCGCCGGCCGCGCCGGCCATTGGAGGGTGAACCAATGGCAAAGGAAGACCTTTCTCTCTGTCTCTCTCTCTCACTGTCCACTCTGCCTGTCAAAAAAAAAAAAAAAATCTAGCCTAAAGGAATGAATCACAATTTAACTCAGGAGGTATAGAAAGAGCTTGTGAGCATAAAATATGATAAATGATTGGTGCCCTAGAAATGTATCTACAGTATATTAGGAGCAAAAAGAGTGAAAGTCCACTAATTTGGTTGTGGCAGGAAAAAAATTTTGAAATGTGGATGACATTGAGGTGAGTGATGGGAGGTGACATGGATCACCAGGACAGCAGGTTTGCAAGGTCAGGGGTTGGAAGGCTTTCTAAGCCATATATGGAGATATCAAAACACATGGCTTACTTCAGCTCATACACCTTCCTAATGCAAAGAGCAAACTGTTAGTAGAGAGAATTGCAAACACAGCAAGATATTTTTGAGGCAGGAGGGCTACTTTTCAATCTCACTTACATTAGACTACTTTGTTTGCAATGGACAAACTCCCAACTTGTATTACTAGTTGTTTTTTTCCTTTTTTTTTTTAAAGAAAGAGTTTCCTTCTGAAACCAATTCATACAAAAAATAAATGAGTATTATAGTATTCCAGCTCTACTACTTCCCAGTCCAGGAGTTGCTTTTTTCTGGATTTCTGTATCATGGTCACAGTCTTTGTCCGTTCTGCCATGACTGATGTCAATGCCTAGATTAATGGACTCTCACCTCTCCCACATACGGAATTATTCTGAGGGCCCAAATTAGGCCTTTTCCACTCCTAAGACAAGCACCAAGGCAGCATATGGGGTAGGATTTAGATATCTGATTCAGCCAGATTGTGCCAGGTAACCATTTCTGCTTATATCACTGTGGCAAAGGAAGCACATTTACAGGTAGTTGCCAGCCCCCATGCAAGTCCTGTGGTTAAAATAAGCATTTCTTAGAAGAGAGGAAGTGAGTGCTGTGTTTAAAAGAATGGAAGAGTATTGAGTGTATCTTAGAGATAAATCTCCATCACCATCTATCTTTGCCTACCCAGCTCTTACATACATACTCTCTTCTCCCATTTTAATGCATTTCCCAAGTTCCTGTCTGCTTGATTGATTGCAAAAATGGCTCCAATTCTCCACATGACCCTCTATTTTTATACTCTTTCCAATGCAACTTTGTAGCAATTTTCATCAAGAGATGGAGTCTATTTCCTCCCCATTCAAATCTGGGCAGGCCTTGTGACTTGGTTTGGCCAATAGAATGGGACAGAAGTGAAAGTGTGCTGGTTTGGAGCTTGGCTTTCAGAAGCCTTAATGTGCTGCTTCTCTTTCTTTTAAAACCCTGCCACTGACATTTGAACAAGCCCATGATAGTCTGACAGAGGAAGGAAGACCTGTGGGCAGAGCCAGATTGTTCTAGACCAGCCAGCCACCAACTAAACCACCAGATGAGTCACAGACACATGTGTAAGCTCGGCCAAGATCAGCCAAGCCTAGCCAAGACTAGAAGAACTGCCCAAACAACCCACAAAACTCATGAGTTAAATAAACGGTTGTTGTTTTAAGCTACTGGATTTTGTGGTTTCATGTTAACAGAATTTTTGTGGAACTAGATAACCAATACAGTCACCAGTTTACAAAATGCAATATTCCCACATAGAACCACAGAAATAATCAGCTCACCTCAGTGCCCATAGCTTAATGTCAAGCATCACAGAGTGAGTGCTGTTCCTATCCATTAGGTACAAATATGATTTTTCAGATAGTAATATTTAAGGGTGGCAGAAAATTAGGGCAACCCAATTTCAAACTTCCCACTTAAGAGATGGGGGGGGGGGCTGGCGCTGCGGCTCACTAGACTAATCCTCCACCTTGCGGTGCCGGCACTCCGGGTTCTAGTCCCAGTTGGGGCGCTGGATTCTGTCCCGGTTGCCCCTTTTCCAGGCCAGCTCTCTGCTGTGGCCCGGGAGTGCAGTGGAGGATGGCCCAAGTGCTTGGGCCCAGCACCCCATGGGAGACCAGGAGAAGCACCTGGCTCCTGCCATTGGATCAGCACGGTGCGCCGGCCTCAGCGGCCATTGGAGGGTGAACCAATGGCAAAGGAAGACCTTTCTCTCTGTCTCTCTCTCTCTTACTGTCCACTCTGCCTGTCAAAAAAAAAAAAAAAAAAAAGATGGGGGGAAGAGAAGCTAAATGCAGGGGCAAAGCTACCTAGCATCCATCCCTGCTGTTGGTCCTTCCTTTGATTGCTCGAATTTCTTTTGGGAGTTTCTCTCAGGCACTGTGTGTGTGTGCCCTTGGCAAATGACAAGAGGTGATTCGCATTTATACCAAAAAAAATCCCGCTGGACAGGGATAATAAGATAAATGATGGCTTTAGTAGATCTCATTGGCATCTATGTGTTGAATCATTTCCCTGGCAATATATTGAGTTCTTTAATTGGACAATCTGGTAGCTCAAGTTCTGCCAGCTGGGTGATTTTCCTTCTCTATTTTCTTCAGCAGCAACCTTGAGAGAAGGGAAAGAGGCTTTGGGAAGTTTTAATACCTCAACTGTCCAGTTCACCTACAATTCGTGCAGCAAATCCTGGAGGGCTAGGGATGTCCTGGGGGTTTGAACAATGACTGGCTTTTGTACTAAGGATTGGGATTTCTCCTGCAGCATCACAAATGCCTTGTTACCAGTTCCAGAAAAGTGGTCCAGCCTGATACATGAACTAAACATTACTTTTACCTTTCTTCCTCCTAACCTCTATCCACCTAAGCCTCAGTTTAAAGAATTAGGGGCAAGCATTTAGCGTAGTGGTTATGACACCTATTAAAGACACCTGTGTACTACATCAGAGTACCTTGGTTCAATAGCTCAATAGCTGGCTCCAGCACCTGACTCTAGCATCTTACTAATGCACACTCAGGGAGGCAGCAGTGATGGTTCAAGTAATCGGGGTCTTGCTCTGCTTGCTCAACCTGGGATTGAGTTCCTGGTTCCTGACTTCCTTGGTCTGGCCCAGTCCCCACTGCTGCAGACATTTGGGGAGTGAACCAAAGGATGGGAATGTTCATTCTCTCTCTCTCTCTCCTAGGTGAGAATTTAAAAAACAAAAACAAAGTCAACCTTTCTGCCTCTTTCTTGTGTTTGGAGCATTTGGTAAAGAAGGGAGGGAAAAACGAATCTGTCCCCTGACACCAGGCCATGCTTTGGAGGGTACCAGAAGACCAGACTTCTAACTCCCCTGGGTTTTCCCTGGGATTCCACGGTCGTATGGCCTGAACTTCTGCAAACCGTCTATGCATGAATGCCAGACATCCAGCAGTACAGGACTGCTACAGAGGAACACAGATGAATTTGCTCAACAAACCAATTTTCCTTTCCTGCTGGTCTGCTTTCAGCATGGGAGAAGCAAGGCTTCCTCTTGCAGCTCCATACTGAATGCCATAAGGAGTAACCCCACCTTCCCCCAACTATCATGACATTTTTCAACCACATTCTCCAAAATGTTTGCCTATGTGGTTTTAATTCAAAGAGACAACAGACTAAAGTTTAACGCACAGCTTCCAATCTGCATAACTGTCCAGGGTTTGGAAGATTGTTTCCAGAAGGGTGCTCTCCCCAGAACATCAGCATTCTGGGCAAAATAAACAAATCCCTGACTATGAGCACTGCTCTAGAATTGCCAACTCTGATCGACTGGAAGGGGTTGCACAAAGTGCTGTGTCAAGAGGGATTCTGAGGACATGCCTGGATGCTGTGCACAGGAGTGCTATGATTAATTAGTTATGTCTGCTAAGGTCAAGAGATGGGAGAGTAACAAGATAGGTGTCATCTTTTGTATTCTTGTTCCACAGCAATTAAGCTGAAAATCAGGTCTGTTACATGGCTTTTTTTTTTTGTTCCATATTAAAAATCTGAGAAGTTGATAAGCATTTGAGGCAAAATTTAAAGAATTTAATATGAAAAAATAATAACTTTAACTTCCTAATAGAATATGATCCCTTTTTGGAAAACTAGTTCACCTCTTTTATAGAAATCAACATTGTCCACAAAAGATTGTACTTGTACTCCTAATATGTAGTAAACATCTCCAGCTGAAATTGCGACATACTTCAGTTTGAATATATTTTTATTGTATAACAAAAAGATTATAACTGAACACCTTAGATTCTATGAAAATAATCACAACTTTTTGAAGTTTAAGAATATATGTGCTCTCTGCATCTCAGTCTTGTAAGGATCAGATGCACTTTGAACATGTTAAAGCACTGTATGGAAACTACTTTTACTGTTTTCCATTTTTAAAAACTGAAATACTCTTACAAATTAAATAATTTTTACCACCATGCAGTTTTTAATGTTTTGACAAGGTCCCATTGATTCTTTTTTATTTTTTAAAGATTTATTTATTTGTTTGAAAGGCAGAGTTACAGAGAGGCAGAGGCAAAGAGAAAGAGGTCTTCTATCCACTGGTTCACTTCCTAAATGGCCACAACGGCCAGAGCTGAGCAAATTCAAAACCAGGAGCCAGGAGCTTCTTCCAGGTCTTCCATGAGGGTGCAGGGGCCCAAGGACTTGGGCCATCTTCTACTGCTTTCCCAGGCCATAGCAGAGAGCTGGATCAGAAGTGGAGCAGGGACCAGCGCTATGGCATAGGGAGTAAAGCCACCGCCTGCAGTGCCAGCATCCCTTATGGGCGCCGGTTTGAGTCCTGGCTGCTCCACTTCTGGTCCAGCTCTCTGCTGTGGCCTGGGAAAGTAGTAGAAGATGGCCCAATTCATTGGGCCCCTGTATCCACATGAGAGACCCGGAAGAAGCTCCTGGCTCCTGGCTTTGGATTGGCATAGCTTCGGTCATTGCAGCCATCTGTGGAGTGAACCAGCAGATGGAAGACCTCTCTCTCTCTCTCTCTCTCTCTCTGCCTCTCCCTCTCTGTAACTCTGCCTTTCAAATAAATAGATAAATCTTTAAAAAATAAAAAATAGAAAAAGGAAGTGGAGCAGCCAGGACTCGAACCAGCACCAATATGGGATGCCTGCTGGCACTGTGGGTGGCAGCTTTACCAACTACACCACAAAGCCAGCCCCTCCATTTTATTTTATATTTAGTGCATTTGTGCTTAAGCCAGAAGTAATATCTATTATAAATAGTAGCCCTAAGTAAGCCATAGCTGATAGGAATAGTGAACCTTGGCCCTCTGTGTCTTGTGTGCTCAATATAGCAAGTGCTCAATAAATAACTGCGGAATAAATGCAAGTGTAGAATACAACTGGCCTCTGGCTTCTGTGCTCTAATTAGCCACATGCTGGCCCCAATGCAGCTCTAATGTGTCTGAGTTCAAAGGAAGGGCCAGGCTAGCTGAGTCTGTTCTCTTTGATGAGGGAGGTAAAATCTTCCCCAAAACAATCACTCAGAAATCTTTTGCTTATTCCTCTTTGACCACCCGCAGCTTCCACAGACATTGGACTGGGTCCTGTTGCTTCAAACAGATTAAGAGATTCTACTAGTGTGGAAGACATGGAGAGATGAATGTGGGGTAGGCAACTAATGACGTCTGTAAGAAAAAAAAAAGCAACATAAATAAGCAACAGTTCTGGTCCTCTGAGAGTTGGAGACCATGGGAATCTGGACCACGATGGGAACAGTAACCCTTCCCAATGAACATGAGCTCTGGTCCCGCAGTCCATCACCTCCACCCCAGGCTAAGCACAGATGTCCCTGCAAAAGACCTGTTAAGTCTGAGGATGGGGTCTTAGTTTTAGATGTAAATCTGTATGCTCTGGCTGGAGAGGAAGACTGACTTACGCAGAGGATCCAGAATGATTACAGCTGAACAATGCCTGAGAAGTCTCGTGGCTTCCATTTGAAGGCAGACTGTGCCTAAACTGCCCAGAACAAACAAATTGAGTCTCTGATGCATTTTCAGCAAGGTGGCTCTCCTGGCCAAGTGTTCCGTGTGATGCCGATAGTCTTGCTGAATTTTCTCTGACTGCCCTACGAGGGCTGCCACAGGCTCCTCTGTGGCTCTCGCTTGCCCCTGCAGAATATTCTATCCCACGAGATCTCGCTCACCCAGCAATGACCCTTGCCACTCTAACCTTCCTGCAAGCTCCTTGCCTCTGACCACAAGAACTAAACAGTCTCATCCACTGCCCCACAAAGGCTCCAAACACTGGGCCCGAGGGGTAGCTAATTGGTTTTTTACAAGCCGACGGTAATCCAGACATTTAAATATTGATGTTCATTTCTGGGTAGCTATAAACACAAAA
Source organism: Oryctolagus cuniculus (assembly GCF_051225735.1). Taxonomy (NCBI): domain Eukaryota; kingdom Metazoa; phylum Chordata; class Mammalia; order Lagomorpha; family Leporidae; genus Oryctolagus; species Oryctolagus cuniculus. Next base: position 150,596,112 of record NC_142867.1, on the reverse strand, counting down.
GGGGGAAAAGAACATGTTTAACTGCTTCCTCTCATTCAACCTCACCATGATAATGGTCTCAAGTCAATAAGCCCAAGTTTATAAAGACGAGTTCCATCTGAATGCAAAGGAATGTTCCAGTGTGCTCTGCCTGACCATGACAGAATGGTCCACGCACCTGGTGTTGTCCACTCAGTTCACCCAGAACCCTCTTCCCCTAGCATTTTAGGGTGGGAGGAGGGCTGTAGGCATCCTGAGTCTTAGGCTGAAGGAAAAATTAAGCAAACTAGATTCGGTGCCTAAAGAAGCATTTCCCAGTAGGTGGAAGCCCCTGACATTCACCTCCAGATTGACCGGGAGGCCTTGGGCCACTTTCTTCCTCTTCTTAAAGCACAGCTGTGAGGGGAGACACAGGTGGGGACTTGAGGTGCCAGGGGCAGACCACAGGCCAATACGTCCAAGAAGGGGCTACGCTGCCATTTTATCCCTTTCCCACTCCTGCCACACCTCTTTCAGAGAGTCCCTCCGTGTTGTGAGCCAAACCCTAAAGCACTTGTCTATATGCCCCTGACATCAGCTCATTTTATTCTCGTATAATTTTATATTATTTCTTGAAAATGCGCATGAAGAAGCAGACTAGCACTTATTCCAGTGCTGATACTCCTATCTTCACATGTATATTTGACTGTTATCACTAAAGGCTTATAATCCACCCATGGCATCTTTCTAAACCAGGACCAAGGAATACTATTAGGATGTTATAACAGGCACTGGCATTGGGGTACAGCAGGTGAAGCTGCTGTCTATAATGCTGGCATCCCATAGCAGCGTGCCAGTTCCAGTCCCAGATGCCCTACTTCTCATCCAGCTTCATGCTGACACACCTGGGAAGGTGGTGAGTGTTGACTCAATTACTTAGGCCCCTGCCATCCTTGTGGAAGATCCAGGTGGAGTTCCTGGCTCCTAGCTCCAGCCCGACCCAAATCTGCTGATGTGTGTATTTGGACAGAAGGTTGATCTCTCCCGTCTTTTTCAAATAAAACTTTAAAAAAGTATAATAGTCTTAATAATGGTAGTACCCTTTGGTTCAATGAAAACACCATTAATATTAAAATACAGGTCATAGAGTCAAAATTTGCTAATTTATGCATAATTGAAAGTTGGTCTCTTTCTCGTACATTTCTATATTAATGGGCACCTTGTATTATATTTCCATAGGCCTCATATTATCATTCTTTAGATTCTGGACTTCTTGAGAGCAGTGCCTTCATTACTTAGAGGTCCTGGAGTCACACATCCACTTATATTACCAACCAGAAACTGATAGCACAGTTCCTTTCATTTTCCTCTTAACTGATAAATAGCCACCTAGTTGGGTATCAAGGAAAAAAGAAAAAACTAAATTTATTTTACCAACCCAGAATTTAATTTTTAGTGTTCTATCTAAGTAATTGAAGAAATGTGCAGTCTTTCAGATTTCTGCTTTTGCTCCCTGTTTTCCAAAATGGTCTCTGGGCCCATTGGTAGAGGTGGGGCTTATGTGACTTTTTGGCGGGAATGGGGAGTAGGAGCTCCAGAATAGCAGAGGCTACTCTGAACTCCTGGGGGAATCTTTTACCACAGAAGATCCCTGAGCTGGCAAACTAATGACCACAAAAGGAGGATTAGTGGCTCTCCTTCTAGAAGGTTCTACTGAGAACAGATCCTGGAGCCTAGAGCTCATGGTGATCAGTTATCTCTTTCCACTTGATCTGGAGCTAGTTATCTCCCTGATGACCTAGTCCAACATTGGCCCTTGCTGCTGTTGAGGACCACCAATGGGTCTTGGCCCAGCCTATCTGCCCAGCAGTGTTCCACTGACTCAGTAAACTGCTCTCCTTCTAGAAAGTTCTTTCCAGATTCTCACTTAATTTCCAGACCCTCTTTATATCTTATGGGTCTCATTCATGCAGCTAGCTACTTGGGAGGTCCACCCTGTGTTCACCTAATGGGTAAGTGTGAGCTTATTTTGATGTGGTTATTCCTGGTTGCAGAGGATCAGTCTTCAAAGCTCTGCCTTCACAGAGCTCCCAGTGTTACGGAGGGCAAGAACCTCTATTTTCACCTCCTTCCTCAACACCCTCCTGTTGTGTGGGATCTAAAATGCCACGGGTTTTAAGATGCACCATTGTTCCATGCACCACTACAAAAGTGCCTAGGAAGCTATGACACATTCTGAAGCATCCTGATTTCAGCAATGGAAAGTGTGAAAATAAGTCTATGAGGGGTCTTCATTAAGTTCATGGAAAACCCATCACGGCTTTCAAAAATACGAAATAAATGCTTAATTCCATTTTTCCATAATTTTTTTGAAATCAGTGAAATGATTTCTGTGTCTAACATATATTCTGCCCAAAGAACATTGACCCCAAGAAGAAGATGGTGGCCTGACCACAACTCACCTTCCTCTCACCTCCTTTTCTCCACAATCCCTCAGGCTAAGAGGAATAGGCTTGGGTTTTTTTTTTTTTTCTTGTGATTGTTTCCTCCTGCTACCTCAGGGCAGCAAGCTTCACTGCCTCACTTCTCTCCTGTGGAAGAAAAGCTTCTAATCAGCCATGCTCAGCTCTTTTCAAAAAAGAAGTTTATTTATCTTTACATATTTTAAAGGCAGAGTGACACACACACACACACACACACACACACAGCACTTACACCTGTTGGTTCACTCCCCAAATGCCTGCTAAAGCCAAGTCTGGATCAAAGTGGAGCCAAGAGTTGAAACTCAATCTAGGTCTCCCACCTAAGTGGCAGGGACCCAAGTACTGAGCCATCATTCCCTGCTGGCTCCCAGAGTGTGCATTAGCAAGAAGCTGGATTGGAAGCAGAGGTGGGGTATCCTATTGTGGCAGCTTAACCTGCTGTGCCTTAATGCCTGCTCCCATACCTCATTCTTGATACAATGATATGGTAGTAGAAAGTCTGTTCTGCTTTCACAAAACTTGGCCTTCAAGACTAGATTACCTTCTAACAAAATCTCCTTTTGGATAAGGGAAATTGAATATTAACATTCCATCTACCCTGTCTAAACCATTTCTGTAGCAATCGTGAGCTCTCTGGAGCATGCTCCTCGGATTCCTCTGGCAGAACGGGGAGTTCAGTTCAGGAATATACAGAACAAACAAACAAAAACACATTAAAATATTACAGAAACATTACACCCTGTTTTATTTCTGTCTTCCCATACGGCCTTGCATGGAAAAATGGGCAAAAGTGTCAGACAGTAAATTCCAGCTGAAAACAAAGAGTGTGCCTACTTCTACCATTTCCTTCAGTTCTTTTTGTGCTTAACTCTGAAGGCAGAATTTATGTCATTGACTTTCTTGGTAATTTCACACAGAAAAAGCTACATCAGATCTTGTTTTCAAGGAACCTGCCAAGGGTGCTGAGTTGGTAGTTGACTTCTTTGTTCTTTGCAAAATGATAATTTCTCTCCCACCAAAAATAACCTCAAAGACCTATATATTCATGTAATTCTCCATGTTGCTATCTCTGGATAAGGGGTGAACATTTGTTACTTTTTGCTCTTCTAGTATTAATATCTCATCAGAACAGTGGTTACACATGCAAATTGTTATTATTATCCTGCACGAATGTGACTTTTTCAGCATGGTTTTGGAGCAGGCCACAAAAGAAATTCCAGAGGCAGGACTACTGTAATGTACAAGTTTTGTGCCACACTAAGACTGTTGCTTCCTCATATTCTTCTTCTCCTTCTTTTTTAAGATTCATTTTATTTATTTTACAGGCAGAGTGACAGAGAGAGGGGGAGAGAAAGAACGACATCCTCCATCCACTGGTTCATTCCCGGGGCTAGAGCTCCATCTAAGTTCCCCATGTAGTGTAAAGGGGCCCATGTACATCCCAGGTGCATTAGCAGAGAGCTGGATCAGAAGCGGAGCAGCAGGGACATGAACCTGCACTCTGATACGAATGCTAGAGTCACAAGTGGCAATTTAACTAGCTGCAGCACAACACCTGCCACATGATACATTTTTTAGTTTGAGGCAGAGAGACAGAGGGAGTCTCTCTCTCTCTCTCTCGCTCGCTCGCTCGCTCTCTCTCTCAGTCCAGGTTTCCCATGTAGGTGGCAGGGACCACCCCCTGTTGCCTCCCAAAGTGCCAATGAGCAGGAAGCTTAAATTGGGAGGGGAGCTGGAACTTGCACTCAGGCAGTCCAGTGTGAGATGGAGTCTTACCTGCTAGGCCAACCCCCTGACATTCTACGACAAGAAACACTCCTGAGACGCATGGTAACAGGGGTGCCTTTTTGGCCTGGCCTAGGCTGCCTGCAGCAGGAACTGTGACTTCACAAGAAATTGGCTCCTTGCTAGTATGTCCCAATATGCAGCCAGGCAGGGTGTCAGTCACAGAATAAAGGAACCAGAAGATTTTCTGCAATTTCTGTCTTTTTTTTTTTTTTTTTTTTTTTTTTGACAGGCAGAGTGGAGAGTGAGAGAGAGAGAGACAGAGAGAAAGGTCTTCCTTTTGCCGTTGGTTCACCCTCCAATGGCCGCCACCGCCGGCGCGCTGAGGCCGGCGCACCGTGCTGATCCAATGGCAGGAGCCAGGTGCTTCTCCTGGTCTCCCATGGGGTGCAGGGCCCAAGTACTTGGGCCATCCTCCACTGCACTCCCTGGCCACAGCAGAGAGCTGGCCTGGAAGAGGGGCTACCGGGACAGAATCTGGCGCCCCAACCGGGACTAGAACCCGCTGTGCCGGTGCTGCTAGGTGGAGGATTAGCCTATTGAGCTGCGCCGGCTGCAATTTCTGTCTTTAGCTCTGCACCCTAATTTTACCCCTTTGTATGCCAAACCAGCACCCCCACTTCCCCATGATGTATCTGAGTTTTCTGCACCATGAAGACGCCACAATGAACACCTGCATACAGACATGGACACCCTATGATTCACACACACACACACACACACACACATGAACACACACTGAACCTTCCCAGAAGACATCACACACACACACACACACACACTGAACCTTCCCAGAGGACATCACACACACACACACACACACACACACTGAACCTTCCCAGAGGACATCACACACACACGCACACACACACACACAAACACTGAACCTTCCCAGAGGACATCACTCACACACACACACACACACACACACACTGAACCTTCCCAGAGGACATCACACACACACACACACACACCCTGAACCTTCCCAGAGGACATCACTCACACACACACACACACACACATACACTGAGCCTTCCTAGAGGACATCACACACACACACACACACACACACACACTGAACCTTCCCAGAGGACATCACACACACACACACACACACACACACTAAGCCTTCCCAGAGGACATCACACACACACACACACACACACACTGAGCCTTCCCAGAGGACATCACTCACAAACACACACAGACACACACACTGAGCCTTCCTAGAGGACATCACACACACACACACACACACACTGAACCTTCCCAGAGGACATCACACACACACACACACACACACACACCCTGAACCTTCCCATAGGACATCACTCACACACACACACACACACACACTGAACCTTCCCAGAGGACATCACTCACACACACACACACACACACACACACTGAACCTTCCCAAAGGACATCACTCACAAACACACACACACACACACACACTGAACCTTCCTCCCAGAGGACATCACTCACACACACTCACAGACACACACATACACTGAACCTTCCCAGAGGACATCACACACACACACACACACACACACACACTGAACCTTCCCAGAGGACATCACTCACACACACACACACACACATACACTGAACCTTCCCAGAGGACATCACTCACACACACACACACACCCTGAACCTTCCCAGAGGACATCACTCACTCACACACACACACACACACACACACACACTGAACCTTCCCAGAGGACATCACACACACACACACACACACACACATTGAACCTTCCCAGAGGACATCACTCACACACACACACACACACACACTCTGCACCTTCCCAGAGGAAATCACTCACACACACACACACACACACACACACTGAACCTTCCCAGAGGACATCACACACACACACACACACACACTCTGAACCTTCCCAGAGGACATCACTCACACACACACACACACACACACACTGAACCTTCCCAGAGGACATCACACACACACACACACACACACTCTGAACCTTCCCAGAGGACATCACTCACACACACACACACACACACACTGAACCTTCCCAGAGGACATCACTCACACACACACACACACACACTCTGAACCTTCCCAGAGGACATCACACACACACACACACACACACACACTGAACCTTCCCAGAGGACATCACTCACACACACACACACACACACACTGAACCTTCCCAGAGGACATCACACACACACACACACACACACACACACTGAACCTTCCCAGAGGACATCACACACACACACACACACACACACACACACATTGAACCTTCCCAGAGGACATCACTCACACACACACACACACACACACTCTGCACCTTCCCAGAGGAAATCACTCACACACACACACACACACACACACACTGAACCTTCCCAGAGGACATCACACACACACACACACACACACACTCTGAACCTTCCCAGAGGACATCACTCACACACACACACACACACACACACACACTGAACCTTCCCAGAGGACATCACTCACACATACACACACACACACACACTGAACCTTCCCAGAGGACATCACTCACACACACACACACACACACACACTCTGAACCTTCCCAGAGGACATCACTCACTCACACACACACACACACTGAACCTTCCCAGAGGACATCACTCACACACACACACACACACACTCTGAACCTTCCCAGAGGACATAACACACACACACACACACACACACACACACACACTGAACCTTCCCAGAGGACATCACTCACACACACACACACACACACACTGAACCTTCCCAGAGGACATCACACACACACACACACACACACACACACACACTGAACCTCTACCACATCTGTACTTTCAACTAAGGAACCCCCCCACCCCATAAAGAGGCCCACTAAACCGAGCAGCTGCCTCTGTGTCTTCACGGATGCAGCCCCCACTCTGCCTTCCCATGTGGGCAGCGTTCTCTCTCACTGCCCTCTGATGGTGAGCATTCCTCCTCACGGATGTGCCCACACTCACTCCTGAATGTGCACTCCCTCTCTCCCGAGTGAACCTGCTCCCATAATTGCACCCTTCTTGGGTCCCTGCTTTGAATTCTTATCTCACGCAGGGGCAAGAGTCTAGAATAAAACAGCCGCAGGGGAAACAAATGCCCACAACATCAAGTCAGTGATGACAAAATCTAAATATAATTCTAAAGAACTGGCAGGCCAGTAGTTAATAGGACTAGACGTTTTCAAAAGCAATCACCATACAAGGGTGCTCCAGAGAGTTCATGCAAGAATGAAAAGAAAATTTTATTTTAATGCAAAAAATGTTGAAATCCATAGATACAAAGGGTTTTCCAAAAGTTTATGGGAGGGCCCTGCACTGTGGCTCACATGGTTAATCCTCCGCCTGAGGCACCGGCATCCCATATGAGCACCAGGTTCAAGTCCCGGTTGCTCCTCTTCCAGTCCAGCTCTCTGCTGTGGCCCAGGAAGGCAGTGGGGGATGGCCCAAGTGCTTGGGCCCTGCACCCGCATGGGAGACCAGGAGAAGCACCTGGCTCCTGGCTTCGGATCAGCAGTGCCGGCCGCAGCGGCCATTGGAGGGTGAACCAACGGCAAAAGGAAGACCTTTCTCTTTGTCTTTCTCTCTGTCTGTAACTCTACCTGTCAAATAAATAAATAAAAAATCTTAAAAAGGAAAAAAAAGTTTATGGGAAAATGCATATTATGCAAAAGCTGTGCATGCATTTCAAAAATTTTTTGCACCAAAATAAACTTTTCTTTTAATTTCATTCTTCAATAAACTTTGTGAAGCTCCCTGGTATGGTTGCATTGCCCTGTAAAGAGGTAGCTGAAGAAAGTGCAAACAGAATTGTTCAGAATTGTTCCTTCACACTTTTTTTCATCAAACTCTCACTTTTTTATATTTTTAGTTACAATATTAAAATCATGGAATTGTCCATTGAAATATAATTTTGGGGGAACTCCCATATGTGTTTATGCATTTTGAAGTGTGACGTTAATCATACTGGATAAAGCTCTGTGTGTGTGAGGGGCACTAAATCTCTGTTGAATGAACAAAAAGGGCACTCATCAGGAATGGAAGGGAGGGTCTGGCGCCAAAGCATAGCCGGTAAAGTTGCCGCCTGTGGCTCCAGTATCCCATTTGGTCGCCTATTTGAGTACCAGTGGTTCCACTTCCAATCCAGCTCACTGCTAATGCACCTGGGAAAGCAGTGGAAGGTGGCCCAAGTACTTGGGCTCCTGCACCTATCTGGGAGACTGGAAAAAAGCTCCTGGATCCTGGATCCTGGCTCCTTGCTTCAGATCAGCCCAGCTCCGGCCATTGCAGTCATTTCAGGAGTGAACTAGTGGATGGAAGATCTCTCTAACTCGACCTTTCAAATAAATCTTTTAAAAATAATAATAGTAAAAAAAAAAAAAAAAAGGAACGGAAGTGAGTGGTTCTGAAATTCACTTTCCAGACATTATAGTGTTGGATACCAATAATGAACTAATCTATTAAATCAGTTTTGTAAACTGATTATTAGGATGATAAAATAAATAAATGGTTCTGGTTAAAATATTTTTTTTAATGGAGGGATTCCTGGGAGGGAAACATTTCTCCTCACAGTAACTGCTAATGGCTTTCACTAGCTGCAGGGCTGATCCAGTACTGTCCCCTCCGTTTTCCCTTCTGTTTGCAGTGCTTCCTGAGCCCTACCCTGGGCAGCATTTCCCACCAGCAGGTTAATAGGATGCAACACACAAAAGAGGCCAGTGAATCTGTTTGTTACAGTCTACTTTCTAAAGCTATGGCTACGACACTCCAGTGCTGAAGTCAGTGAAAAGGCATCATCCAAACACAATCCAAGGAAAATGCAAGCTGATACAGCACAAAGATGCTTTGTTTAAGAATGGCAGAAATTTCCAGCATCTATCTGGAAAAAAAAAATATGCAGGATGGGAGGGAATGTAATCAAATAACAAAACAAACCCAAACTAAAAGAGAATCTTTATAAACCAGCACAAGGACACTTTGTTTTTAAGTACACACAATGAATTTTAAAGATCTTTGTTCAGAAGGGAAATAAAGTATTATGAAGGACTGACACATTTGATGGATGGATGGTTTTTGAAAAACCACATTATCAATTACTTTTTCCTTGTTTGGCTCCAGTCCAGTAATTTTTATTTGAACAAGCCACATGCTAGCAAGGTTTTGATGGCAGGAAGTAGCTGGTTGTTGTTGAAGGATACTGTTTCACTGATGGGCTTATCTATGCCTCCCTCCCCCGTCTTTCTGATGGGACTCTGATATGAAAGCACAGCTTCAGTTGTTATAAACAGAGTCAGGGATTGTTTCAGACCCACCCGTGTTTTCCTTTCAGCCTTCTATGTATGGTACAATCCAGACAATGTCTTCAGCAGCGCTTTAGAAAACAAACACTTGGATTGCGCTTATTTCTGTCCTCAACTTTGATATGAAAGCTTGATTCCTCTGATGTTTCCGTCTTTATAAATATAAGTCTGTTAGCAAAAAGCCAGTTATGAATATTACATTTGTAAAACATTAGACTACCATTTAAAGTGGAGCTTGCTGAGACAAGAGAATCTAACAGTCAACCTAAAATGTTTCAAGGATCTTCCTACAGAATACTCTGCCTTGTTCTAGCTTTCTGCTTTTCATATTATCAAAACAAGGACATTAGAATGCTACTTGTTAATGTAACTATAAGAAACACAGCCAATTAAGATATATTATTAAGTACTTTCAGTTTTCCTCCATAATTAAAGAAAGATTTGGGGGTTATCATCAATGGGCAGGAAATTATCTATAAAAATCCACTGCTGACACTTATAAGGGGGTGTATGTATATCCTATTCATAACTTCCTTTGTGTGCTCCTATGCCTGAAACATAAACTATTTCTAAATTTTCAGAGAATTATGGTATAGGCTTTGTGTAGTTATTTAAGTATGTTCCTTAGCTCTACATTATAAATACTAATTTTAGTGATTATTCCTCTGATGAGAATTAAAAAATAAAATGATAGGCTTAGAGAATGGGCCATTTGACTTTTCATCAGAACATAGAAACAATTTGAATGAATTAGAATTTAATCTTGTTCAATGGAGGAAATATAAATTTACCAACCATTTGTTGACTCACTGGTTCATATCAAAATTCTCATAGCATAGACAGATAAAATTCATTATGAACACAGCTTACTAACAGAAAACAAAAGATATTTAGTTTAAAACTCATGCACTTAAATTCTATTCCTTTTCCATTTGGAAGAGCATGGTTTGGGAAACAGCAAAACAATCATTTTTAGAGAAACAATCTTGGATTTAAGTCCTACCCTGCAATCTGTTGGTTGGGTGAAGTTGAGCGAAGCAGGGAACCTGTCCCAGAGGCCACGGACTCACCTGCAAAATGAAGAAGAAATGGAGATAAGGTCTTGAAATTCTGTCCTTTATATGAGGGTATCTGGCACAGTTAGCAAATGTTAGCTATGGATGGGTTTGATTATGTACCCTTGCTGGGGCTTAAATACAGGTCCTTTTCGTAACATCACAGGAGCAGTGAATAATGTTCAAAGGAGGAATCGGAACCTCTCCAGCAAGCTGTCCTTATTCTTAAAATGTCAGAAACAAAATTACACACCTCTCTGTACCACTAAATTTCCGGTTCAATTGACTAGTTGGTACTTTATTTGGAAATTCCTCCCCAGGCCCCGGCTTTGTACACACTTGATTTAAATAATTATTAAGGTTTCAGTTGTTCATGCAGTAGCTTTACAGATAATAAAGTATTAATTAAAGCTATTTTGATGCAACTTTGATTATAAAATTTCCGAAGCATTGTGTAAGCAATTCAAGACTGTATATGACTAACATATTTCATTCAACAAAAATCCAATATTCTCTTGAATTTTCAAAAGCTAAGTGGTCAATGTGGTTGCTTATAGGTCAGGTTGTTGCAAAATTCTGCTCCAGAACTGACGGGAAATGTGCAGTTAACATACCTTCTGCCAGTACAGTTGTTACCATGTAGTGTTTTAGAGCTCAGAGCAGATCCCTGAATCTGACTAATCTTAACATGATTCACATATTTACTGTTTTCCAAGCATGTCGTTAGAGAAAAACGATTGCTGCATAACAATCTATTTGTTATAAAAATATTTCTAAATCCAATCTGCAATAGATCTCTGACAATACTTTTACATTCTCAGTGTCTTGTTAAAATATATTTATATGTGACAATTGCCATCATAATAAATAATTTTCCAAATGATTAATTATATCTCAAAAATTTCAAAGAATGTAAGATCCTTAAGGGATTTAAAAATAAACTGTTTCAAGAAAGCATAATTACGAAATTTTTCAGGCTCATAAAGGAAAAACAGTTTATACTGCTCTTTAAGTTCTTGAATGTCATTCCTAGAGTTTATAAAACTATTTCAGCATAGGTTTCCTTAAAAAAAAAAAAAAAAAAAAGATTTACTTGTTTCATTTGACAGGCAGAGCAATGGGGATGGGAAGGGAAGGAAGGAGGGAGAGAGAGAGATCTTCCATCTGCTGGTTCACTCCCCAAATGGCCACAACCACCAGGTCTGGGCCAGGCCCAAGCCAGAAGCCAGGCACTCCATGGATCTCTCACATGGGTGGCAGGGTTCCCAGTTATCAGGCCATCTTCTGCCTCCTTCCTAGGACTGTAAGCCTAGAGCTGGATGGGAAGCAGAGTAACCTGAACTCAAAGTGGCACTTAGGGGATGTTGGCCCACGCAGTGGCAGTTTAACCTGCTGTGCCACAATACAGGTCCCTGGATTTCCTTTTAAAAGCCTTCCTTTCTCCTTCAGTTCTCACCGGATAAATTATAAAAAGGTGCTTTGGTTTTGGCTTACAAATGGAGAATGGACATTAAGTGAGTTGTTGCAAAAATCAGATGCAGAAATTTGCTCTAAGCTATAAAAGTGCCACATAGTAGCCACTGAAGTAGGAAATGAATGCTAACCATAGATTTCCTGTGAGATGAGGGTAAAGAGGGAAGGAGAGTTGCTGGGTGGATTCTGCCGCTGAGCAGTTCCAAGGGGTGGAGATAACAAGGGACAGTGAGAGTTAATACTCCACCTGTAGTGTTTGCTCTTCTGGCTTAGCTCCCTCCCTCCCTCAAACTGTCAGTTAAAGCAAAGCGTGTGTTGGGGGTACCTCAGAAGAGTAAAGAATGCCCATATGATAGCCTGGTGTGGAAAATGACAGATAAGCAGGAGCCATAGCAGGGATTTTTTTTTTTTTAAGATTTTTATTATTTATTTGAAAGGCAGAGTTAGAGAGAGAGAGAGAGAGAGAGAGAGAGAGGAAGAGCGAGAAAGAGATCTTCTATCTAAGAGTTTCACTTCCCCAAATGTCTATAACAGCCAGGGCTAGGCTAGGCTGAAGCCAAGAACCAGGAGCTTCATCTGGGTTTCGTGGGTGGGGGCCCAAGCACTGGGCCATTTTCTGTTGCCTCTCAGGAGCATTAGCAGAGAGCTGGATTGGAAGAGGAACAGATGGGACTCAGACCAGTGCTCATATAGCATACGGGCATCGCAGGCAGTAGCTTAATCTGCTGCACCACAGTGCCAGCCCCGTAAACTTCTGCTTTAATTCCATTTCCACACGTTTTTGGAAGTCCCCTCAGAAAAGGGAGATGAAGCTTTCATCAGAAAACAAGAAATCATCACAGCCAGTGATCATTCTGGTGGCTGCCCTCCTTGATCCCCGCCCTTGGAACCCCTGGAGCTACTGGGAAGGACTTTGGTTTCTGATGGTTCATGGGTTGATGGTGAGTCATGCTTATTTAAAGCTATAAAAACAAAGAATCCAGGGGCTGCAAGATGAGGACAGGCAATCACCTGACATATGGGTTATGCCCACAGTTGCATTTTCTATATTTTCTAATGCAAACATTTCAGTATATTAAATCAAGATTATTACATATGCTATCCATATCCATTTAGTTTGTAGATGTGTACCTATCTTTATACGCACCCATGAGCCAGCCCAGTCACTTACTCTGAGTTATAGCTTTCACGTCTTTAAGATGGCTGTAACCATACCCACTCTCCCTTCCTAATAACATTTTGTAAGGAAGGGAGAGGCAGGTGGTAGCACTTTGTAAAGCACAAAGCACTGTCATTATCGTGAGGCACTGAAAGGTAGCTCTAGGGAATCTGAAAGCTCAAGTTCAATGACTAGCATGTTTGCTTATCTGCTTACTAGTTGTATAATCTTCAAGAGGCCACTGGTTTCTCTGAATCTCAGTTTCCTGGTCTTTAAAATAAGGATTATAACATTCCTCCTGCCTATACATATTACCAGGTGTAATAATAGGCAACAGAACTACAGTGAGCACTTGTGGCTCATACAGGTAATCAGATGGTCTCCCTTGCTGACATGTTTAGGAAAAACCTTCAAAAACAAATTTTGTTTTGTATAAACAGGCAAGAGGGTGTCCCCATGAATGAGAGTTTCCCAGAATATCACAGTCTTTTCTAAAAGTAGTGGTGCACTGGACTAGACACTATGCCATGAATGAGCATGGCTCATTCACACTGTTTTACAAGCATTGCTATTAAAGAAAGTCATGTGATTTACCAGCATTGTTCGAAGCTATGGAAGTTTTAGAACAAGTCCTGAATTGGATTACAGCAGTCCAAGTCCACATACCAGCATTAAGGTCAAAGACCCTTAACAACTTATATCACTCTATAAGACAACTAATGAATTTTTAACAAAATGTGGCTGCAGTTGCTTTCCCCCAAATAGGCTTCATTTTAGCAGTTTGTTTGTTTCTTAGGAAGTACTAAAAAAAAAAAAAAAAAAAAGGTGTGTGTGGGGGGACATAATCAAACTTAGCAGATGATCCTGAATCAAAATCCATCCCATATGATGGATTCAGCTCTGAGACAAGAAAATAAACATTTTCAGTGCTGTAAATTTCTCATTTCAAACTTACCTCTCTTATGAAGGGGACAGCACACAAATGAGATCAAAAACGCGAAAGGAACAAACCAAAGAGGAGATCATGGCAGATTGCGAAGGGGGCCCCACTTTCAGTGACAACACTAGGAGGCTGTCACGAATTATCTTCTTACACAGAGCAGTGTGGCGTCTACTTCTCCTTGCCCACACCTACCTCATTCCCACACCACCCACCTCTGAATGTAAACACGCAGGTTTTCTGTGCTATCTGCCCTGCAGCCTGTTGTGAGAGTGAACAGATGTGAGCCTGTGCGAAGGCGCTGGGAGCTGCTGCATAGGTGTGAACCCCGCTGTTCGCTGAAAAGTAAAAGAACTAGAACTTGGGCACTGTTCCTCTCTGGAATGTAGGAGCCTGCAGACGCTCGCAGGCTGGGCTTCCTCGGGCAGCAGTGGGAATCCTGTTTCAGCTTTCGCCCAGAGGCAGCTGCCGAACATCATTCCCTGATTCACTCTCCACCCCCATCACAGCAATAAAATATCTGCTTGAAGAGGCGCAAACTGGGCAGGTGAGTTGGGTACTGCTTAAATTACATACTTTAATTGAATACTCACTTGTGGAATCTGGGTTTCTGTGAAGTGTGAAATAAGGAGGTAGGAGACGGGCATTTTGATCCCAGCTTCAGTATTTGCAACTGTACAACCTGGGGCAAGCAACTTCCTTGTGAGCCTCAGTTAATCTTAAAAGTGGGGATAATGTATCTTCTTTTTTTTTTTTTTTTTTGACAGGCAGAGTTAGACAGTGAGAGAGAGAGAGACAGAGAGAAAGGTCTTCCTTTCATTGGTTCAGCCCCCAAATGGCCTCTATGGCCTGCGCTGCGCCGATCCGAAGCCAGGAGCCAGGTGCTTCCTCCTGGTCTCCCATGCGGGTGCAGGGCCCAAGGACCTGGGCCATCCTCTACTGCCTTCCCGGGCCACAGCAGAGAGCTGGACTGGAAGAGGAACAACCGGGACAGAATCTGGCGCCCCGACTGGGACTAGAACCCGGTGTGCCGGTGCTACAGGCAGAGGATTAGCCTAGTGAGCCGCGGCGCCGGCCTAGAAGTGGGGATAATGTATCTTGTTTCCTTAGTGCAAGGGAACCAAACAGGAACATCTGATTCAAGGACAGCAAAGATAATGTGAGTTTTTCTCAAGGAAGTGGCTGTTTTTAATCGTATATTTCTCAGATGGATACGATTTATCTACCAGCTTAGAGTATAAGCACAGCCCTTTCTAACTGTTGAAGACACTTGTCCAGATTAGCAAGAAGTCCAGGGTCCTCCCCAGAGCTACTGCTGATCTATGGTGTGACTACTGAAGATGAGGGTCCTCTATAGACCTTCATCATCCTCACACAGCCGGCCATGTATCCCAGAACTCCCCATTATACTAGGGTAATGAAGCCAAAAGGCCGTTCCCAGTCTCACACCAGTTCTTTCAGAATGTGAAGCACCCTGACTTCCTGCCCCAGTGTTGCAGCAATGAAGCTGAGTCACTGGTCCACTCTACCACTGACTTCCAGGTTAGTTCTGTGCCCCACGGTGCCTATTTGCCAACCCCTGAGAAGAAAAGTGACTTCTTGCCACTCGACCTAAATAGGGACAGTCTCAAAGGGTTCCAATCGTGTAGCATTCCGATAAGGAGAGTTCTTTTCTCCCAGCAGCCTCCTTAGTACCAATATACATTTGTCCCTTCCCTACAAAATAAGGCAACAAGTGTCCACCTGGCTTTTATCTACCAAATTAAGGTACATCCCAACATGAAGATGGCTTGGCAGTCCCCACATTGAACACAGAGGTAGGTTAGCTGGCCAAGTTCTGCCCAATCAGACGAGTTAGAAATGTGGCATCTTTGTGAATTCAGGTACTGTCTCTTTAAATAAGGAGTCTCTTAGCCAGGGAGGGTGGTGACAAGCCGGTTACCAGAGCAAGTCGATGGCTGATCTGTAAATGTGACGCATCCTCGATTCTATACCATCATTGCTTTCTATTTGTATATTCAAAGTGGAGTTTGACATTTCTGAATTGCACAGGAAGCTCTTATCCATATTAGAAATTTCCCATCACTCACTAGGAGAGATGAGGCACCAGCAGTGCCCAGGAGATCTGTGTGTGGGGAAGGGCAGGGTGTTTTTCCCTAATCATCATTAGCTGCCCCCAAGGTAAAACAACAGATTATCCTTTAACATGGATGCGTTCTTCATCTCAGGAGCACTTTGCTATTTGTAATGATCCCTGCTCACAATCCTTGCTCCCTCCACAAGGGCTTT
This sequence comes from Oryctolagus cuniculus, assembly GCF_051225735.1. Classification (NCBI taxonomy): domain Eukaryota; kingdom Metazoa; phylum Chordata; class Mammalia; order Lagomorpha; family Leporidae; genus Oryctolagus; species Oryctolagus cuniculus. The sequence continues at coordinate 150,579,613 of NC_142867.1, read as the reverse complement.
CCATCACACTCAGAAGAAAGAAGCAAGTCTCCACTAGGTGTGAGAAGTGAGCCCTGGATGTGGCCACTGCCTAATCTGACTTTCCTCTTCTCCTGGCACTCACCAGTCTTTAACAAATCTTCCCAGGGAGCAGGGGAGGGAAGGGGCTAGGGATTTTTGCCTTAGCAGTTAAGCCACAAATTAGGATACCTGTGTCCTAGCTCTGGCTTCTGATTCTAGCTGCCTGCTAATGTGGACCCTGGGAAGAAGCAGGTGATGGGTTCCTGCTACCCACAGGAGAGATCTAGGATGAGCTCCTGGCTCCTGTTTCTAGCTCCTTCACCCCACTACAGCTTTGTGAGGGCTTCTGGGGAGTGAACCAGTGAGTGTGAGCACACATTCTCTCTCAGATAAATCAGTAGATAAAGTTATATCTACAAAAAAAATCCTCACATTCACAAACACTTCCTCATACAGGGCCTCCATATGGGGCATCCTCTATGGGGCATCCACTGAAATTTGCTTCTCTCTGATTTTTGCCACGGGGGACTGTTGGCATTTAGGCCTCTGCTTAAATGTCACCTCCTCCGAGAAGTCTTCTATGACCTCCCTTCTGAATTAGTTCTATTCTGGTTCTGCTTTTTTTCTCTCCATAGCATTACCGCCACCTTCATATTATGCTGCTATTTGTTTAACTGTGTGTGTCCCTCGTGCACCCCAAGAAGGAAGACTTTGCTTATTTTCTTTGCTGAATTGGTCTGGGAGGGAAACATAAAGTAATTTGAACCAAAAAAATCAGTATAAAAATTACTACCTCTAACAGTGAATTGGAGCAAAAGGGGTTTGGTGAACTAAGAGGTGAACAGACCTCTGAAGAATACAGAAATGTAAGATGTGCCGAGCAGGCAGAATGCCTAGGGCTAACACCCAGAAAAAGAGCTCCCTCTGAGATGCAAACACACCCTAGGGCTCAGATCCAGATCGTGCTGCAGAGACACAAGTGTTGTTCTAGGAACAGCAGGTGGACCCTGCAGAAATTGTGCCTTCTGGAACCTACCAGAAATCCACACTCCAGAACCTGGTGGCCCTCCATTCTCTGGAGTATCAGGGACAGCTCCTAAGGGTGAATCCCACCAGAGACGCTGACTCTAAAACCACCTAAGGGGGCTTCCCGAGGAAGCTGCTGGCTGCTGGGTGCTGCTGGGTGCCGCCTGGCCCTAGGAACCTGCGGAGTAGGTACAGCAGAACCAGGAAGTGAAACTCCTGCTCAAGTGCCTTTTCAGTGCCCTCTATGACAACACTTTTGTAGGAGCTGCAAAGTATGTCAAAGGCCCAGATGAATTTTTACTGAGCAGGCAAGGAGGGTAGAGCAGAGCAAACAATCAAGAATAGCCACGTTTATTGCTAAATGCCCATATTTGGATACACAGTAGGAGTTCAATAAGTAGTTGGTGAAGTAGTACAAGATCTAATTCTAAGCCAAGTGAAAATGGTGTTGGCTTGGCATACACCACTTCAAGACTGGCCCTTCCAGGCCTGGCTTCCAACACGGACGCTCAGCAACAGGAGAAGCCCAGAGGAGACCAAGGCAAACCACAAGCCCCCTCCTGTTCTGTGCTGGGGGCTGAGGAGGGGCCCCTGGTTGCTCCCCCTGGCATCCTCCTGAGACATGACTGTGAGTGAGGCAGATCTGCAGCACAGCCAAAATGGGGAACATACTCAAGAACTGCATTTTAAAACCGTACTTAGTAAAACAATAAACATCCTGATTTCTCTGGCCACTTTTTTGTTGACACAAACTGTAGAGAGAGATTAGGAGAATGGTCCTTCTTACAAACGGTTTGATATTTCCTAACAGGGCAAAGTCTTCCCCTTGTCCACTGACCCTTTCAGGTTCTATTATCAGGAGTCTCCTTTCCCATCCTGGGAAATCACTGGGCAGAATTTCAATACATGTGACCTAACTCATGCAGCACCTTTTTATACTGCCACAAAGTGGTATTTATGCATGAATGCTATCAGGAAGTGTTTACTGAGCACCAACTATATGCCACACATCATTCTAGGCATCTGGAGTGCAACCCTGAATACAATGATGTCCCTGTTCTCCCAAAACTTGATAACATTTTAACTGTAATAGAGAACAGGGAACTCTCAGCAGAGGCACTGTGGGTGATGTAACAAACTATTGAAACATTCCAATGGGAACAAACAACCAGGCTTGCAATAAAACGTGATTGTTGCTGCTGTTTTTAGAAAATCCACTGTCCTAATGTAGAAACTGCATCACCCAAGTCTTCTAACTTTCTGCTTTTGGGGAATGTTTCTGAGCCACATGAAAGTAATTTTAACTTTTGTAGTTGCCAGGATAAAAAAGGGAAAAAGGCAAAATGAATTTCTGGAATATATTTTAACTGATTTATGCAAAATATTATAATTTCAGCACGCAATCATTTATAAATTATTGAGCTACTTCACTCCTTCCCCCCCACCCCCATACCATTTACTCAAAATCCTGTGTGTGTTCACGTTATTTTGGACTGGCCATAACTCCAGTGCTGAACCAAACACGTGGTTGTGTACGAGGCAGTGGGAGGCTCAGAAAGAGAGGCCCCCCATCCTCTTACTTCCGGGAAGGTGGAGGCAGTATTTGAACTGAATGGAAAGCTTCTGTGAGCTTATGGGGTTTCCGTGTGCAGACCACCACAGCCCTCCTGTGTAGGGGTTCCCCGCCGCGCAGGAGGTCCAGGGAATGTGCTAGGTTGGATTTCATCACTCAAAGGGATGTCATCTCAAACCAAAACCGGGGTTTCCACCTGCGCTCAATTAACAGCGCCATCTCGGCTAACGCGGGCAAAGGACGCTCACAAATCAACGTCCGAAACCCAGTTACTTTAGCTAATCCCCCGCTCGACTTTCTCCAGAATTCTGTCGAGGGCGCCCGGGGTTCGATGCTCGCTGGGGAAGAATGCGAGCCGCAGCGGCCTACCATGAAGCTGGGGAGATCCGTCAGAAGGTGCGGCGGCAGCCGCTGGCCCCTTCCCGGGGATGCTGTCCTGGCGCCCCCAGCCCTCGCCCAGGCCTGGCCTGGCCTGGCCTGGCCTACGCACTATCCCTCGAGGCTCGCCGGCCTCCGGCCCCATTCAACCCCGGGCGGGTGAAAGATGGGACAGGCGCCTCCTGAACCCCGGGGGCGTGCCCCAGGGCACACCGACCACCTGCTGGGCTCCGGCCCTGGCCGGCAAAGTTTCTTGGGAAATCCGATGACCCCCCCAAGCCTTGGTCCTCTGCCCCAGCGGTTACGCCTACGCGCCCCCAGGGCGGCGCTCACTCCGGGGTTAAATGGCAAAGGCAGTTCCCCCCCGCAGCCCCCGACCCCGGAGGCCGGCGTCCCGCGACTCCCGTCTGCGGCTGGAAGCAGGAACAGGGGCCCGAGTCCGCGTTCACACGGAAAATTATGCCGGCTCCAGCGGCGCGTAAAATTGATGTGAACCGAACGAAGTGGGATCAGCGCGAGCCTCCCTCTCCTGTCTCAACAGGGGTTTCGGCGCGTTGCACAAGGCCGAGCTTGTCTCTTTAAGAAGACATTGGACCCTAATTAGTCCGCATTCCTGGCGCGGCCGCGGTGATCCGGACCTGAAGCGTGAGGGTGGCGAGGGGCCGGGTGGGAGGACGAGACTCGGAGGAAGAGCTCCTGACCAACCTGCATTCTCGCCGTCCCTCCACCCTCTTTATTTTGCCACCAACACCTCCTTCTGAAGATGCGGCCAGGGCAGCAGCAACAGCAGCAGCCGCCGCCGCCGCCGCCGCCGCTTCTCCCAGCCCCACGTTACTTTGATTGACAGCTGAACAAATGTTTCCCCGGTTCGAACGCTCGCGCTAAGGAACGTCAGCCAAGGCGAAGCTCCGCCTTGGGCGGGCCACCTCCGCCCCGCCTCCGCCAACCCCATCTCGTTCCATTCATTGGCGGGAGCCACGGGCGACGCCCGGCCCCCACGTGGGCTCCAGCGCTGTCGACTCCTCCTCCGCGCCTCACCATTTGTCAGCAGTGAAATGATGGGCAGTAACACAGAACGGCGATTAATGTTCAGCTACCTCTGATTGGTTGCTGGAGACGCCTACCGCGCCGGGGAGGGGCGGGGCGCTTGGAGAGCGCCCCAGAGCGGTCGCGTGGCCGGCCGGTGATTGTAGTCAATCTGGCCGTATCCTTAGCCGCGGTCGCCGGGGGCGGACTACATCTCCCGGGATGCTCCGCGGCCCCTCCTCGGACGGTTGTGAATATGTATCAGAATGTTAATGATTAGCTGCTGCTAAATTTGGTCAAAGAAGTCACCTACACAGAGCGTGTTGTTAGAGCTGTTCTGAGCGGGTGTTTGTGCTGTTGGCTGCTTTCTTCCCCCTCTCTCACACACTTGTATATTATTTTGAGGTGGTGTTCGCAGAGTTTGAAAGGAGAGAGAATTAAAAAAAAAAGCCGCAAGCGTTTCACTCTTTTATTTTTATAATCCCCTTCAATTTGGGGTTAAAAAAAAACAGGAAGGAAGAAAAATAAGGAAATGAGATGTGGTAAAAGAAGCTAAAAGGTGCCTTTTAAAAGATCGTTGCTGTGAAGTGAAAAAAAAATTCTCCAGAGAAACCAAAAAGCACCGCCGAGACCTCTTCCGAACCAAAGGAGTTTGTGTTTGCTCTTAGGGAAGAAGACAGATCATTCATTCGGAGGAATAACAGCCAATTAAAAGACAAATAAAAAAAAGTTTGGAGTGGGACGCGGAGCGAGCGAGCGAGCGAGCGAGCAGGCGGCGCTGCCGGCGGGCGGCGGGGCGCGGAGCTCGGAGCTCGCACTTGGCCGGCCCGGGGAGCGGCGCGGCCGCGGCGCCGGGGCCCTGAGGAGCGGACGTCGGAGGACCGCCGCGGGAGCCGCGCGCCGGACAATGCCCGCGGCGGGCCAGTGACGCCCGCGAGGAATGCGGAGCGACCCGGCCGCCGGCACCCAGCCGCCGCGCGTTCCTGCCGCCCGCGTCACGCGAGACCCGGCGGGGGCCGGGACCGCCCGAGCCGCCCCTCGGACCCGGCCGGCCGCCTCCTCCGCCGCCGCCACCGCCGCCTCCTCGGGGCCATTAAAGCCAATGAGCCGCGCGCCTCTGCCCTGCGCAGCCAACTAAATCGGCTTGGATGATTCGCGACCTGAGCAAGATGTACCCGCAGACCAGACACCCGGTGAGTGCGGGCGGCCGGGGCGCGCGGGCTCGCCGGGCGCGGGGGGATTCCCCGCGTCGCCCCCCGCGCGCCGAGTTGTGTCTTTTGGCCGGAGGGGCGTGGAGCCCGGCTGGCCCGCTCCGGGAGCCGCCGCCCGCCTGCCCTCAGCCCCCCGCCCCCGGCGCGCGGTGGCCCTGTCGGAGGGGGTGCCGAGAGGCAATTGAGTTGTAGCCATTTTCTTATTGTTGTCTTTGAAGCCCCTGGAAGCCGCGCCGAGCCGTTGCCGTCCCTGCGCCGCGACTCCTCGCAGGGGGGGGTGGGGGTGGCGAGCGATGAAGGAGGCGCGACTCCGCGCCGGGGCGGGGAGGGCGCCCTCGGCTGCGGCGGCGGCGGCGGCGGCGGCAGCGGCGGCGGCGGCGGCGGCGGTGGCGCTGCTGGGCCAGCTCCGGCTCGCGAGTGCGGGGCAGCGGCCCCTCGCGCCGCGGGCCCCCGGCGCCGGCGAGCGAGGCAGCGGGCGAGCGAGCGAGCGAACGGGCCAGCCGGAGGGTGGCGGCCGCGCCCCCCTGCCTGGCCTGACCGCGGCCCGACGCCATGGCGCGGGTCCCCCCGACGGGCCAGTTTCGATTCCGGGTGGGAAGGGAGTGGGCGCGGCGCGGTTGGCCGGGGAGGGGAGCCGGGGCTCGAACCCGTAGGGCCCGGGGCGCGCGGGGCCGCGGGCGGGAGCCCGCCGGGGCCCGGGGCAGCCCGCGAGGAGGGGCGGGAGGAGAGTTGTCGTCGCTCCCCGGCTGCCTGCCGGCGCGAGGTCCCCCACCCCCGCCGGCGCCGCGTGCGGTGTTTTCTCCATCTCCTGCTTCGCCTGTGATGTGGGCTAATTAAATATTTTATTGTTGTTCTTTAGGCACCGCATCAGCCTGCTCAACCCTTTAAATTTACAATTTCCGAATCCTGTGATCGGATTAAGGAAGAGTTTCAGTTTTTACAGGCTCAATACCACAGGTAACGATATTGACTTTAGCTGATCCCCTGTTTGCTTAGCTCTTGTCGGCTGCCCCCCACATACAAACACAAACACCCCCTCCCTTTCTTTTCTTCTTCTTCTTTTTTTTTTTTTTTTTTTTTGGCCGCCACTAAGGGATTATTATCATTTTTCCTCTGGGCAGAAAGGGCAAGTCAAGGCCTTTTTTCCCTAAAGGCAGGTGTAAAGAAATGAAGCATTTCTTTCTTCTCCCGTAAATTAAAAAAAAAAAGGGGGGGGAGTCAGAACAATCGAAACTGGGGAGACTTGGAAAATGCTGAGGCCAAACTTTCGGTATTGATTTATGGGGGCCAGCAGAATGGGAGGTTGGGAAGATTCTGGGGCCTTTTGACTTGCGTGGTTCTTTATTACTCCGGGCTTGGTTCCTTCTCCCTCCTCTCTGCCTTTCTGCTGAAGAGTCGAGGGCCCTGGGAAGTCGTGAGTGGGCAATTTCATTACTTTTATGCCAGGGAAAAAAGAATGTTTTCGTCTTCCAGCCGATTATTAGAGTGCCTCGAACATTTTTTTTCTCTGGCTGTCTTTTTAGTGGTGCATAATTCTTATTTCACAAATGCATGAACCCAGACAAGCCACTGAACCAGGTGGAAGGTTTCCCCCCGCCCCAGCCGGCTGGTGGTGTTCAGCTTGTGTGTTTTGGAGGGGAAAAAAAAGACATCATTTATAAGACATGCTGGATTCTTAATTTCACGCATTTCTTCGTAAAACACTATAAGGAGAAAAAACTCCCCTGTGACATTTTGGCAGACTTTTATGTGCTTGTATTTGTAGTCATTACGAGTGTTTATTTCCTTGTTTTTATTAAAGTGAATTTAGTGAATATTCAGTTCTGGATAAGGCTGAAGAATTAAAATTAACTAGGGGGTTTGTTTCCTTAAAACTTGAAAACTAAAAAGGAAGACCTCACATTTGATCCTTGCTGAAGAGACAAGTTCAGGCTGGTTCCAGTCACCCCTTTCTCTCTCCCTTCTCTTTCAGTAATGAGGGTGGTATTTAAGACTGTTGATTTGGCATTTGTAGGTGATGATTTACAGGAGGGAATTTGTGTTTAGATTGGAAGGATGTAAGTTAAGTTCTGCACTGTATTTAGATTATTTTATGTCTTGAACAGTTTGAAGCTGGAATGTGAGAAACTCGCCAGTGAGAAGACGGAAATGCAACGGCATTATGTCATGGTAAGAAAACTGTGTCACAGATTGAGAGTGCCTATTAGTTTGGGATACCAGAAGCAAGACTGTGTTCACATTGCTGGAGGCTGCAGGAGAGCTCACAGTGGCCCTGCCAGTGTAGTTGAGGTTGTGGGAGTGTGTCCATTAGCAACCTGTAATTCTAGGATGTTATAACTTGCCTTTGACAACCAGCTTGGATTTGAATTCTCAAGAAGTTCAGCTGCATGGGGTATAATTTTCTGTGCTTTGTTTTTACAAATTGAAAAAAAATTTTAAAACAAAACCTCATTTATGTTTTGTTTAGTCGCAAGGAAAATGTTTTTGTTAGTGGTTTTCTTTGTTGTTTTATTGCTCTTGCTCCAAACAATTTTAACCAGACGGTTTTTCTGTACACTGTTTAAATTTTAATGTGCCTCATTTCTTTTAAAGAATGATGGATAAGAAAAGGCATCAGATCCCTTTTTAAGTTTTCCCCTCGCTCTGTATGGTACTATTATGTTTGTATTTGTGTGTGTTTTCAATTTATATAGCTTTGTATTGATTTGAGGAGTGTTTTGGTCTCCTGTATGACGGATTTATTCTGCCAGAATTTCTGTAATGCCAGTTACACTACAGCTTCAAAAAATCAGATATGCTTTTACAGAAGTATTAGGAAGCATATTTTGATGATTGTTCAAAGGGCTCTGGAGTAATTCATTCATTTTCCATTGAGCTCTTTGGCTTTGGCTGTGTGAGGTGAACAGACCAGAAGCCCACCTCTGAAGTAGCCTCACCTTTTTCAACCGTTCTCTCCAAGCATCAGCATTTGTTAGAGACGTGTTTGCACAGTGGCTAGGAATTAGAGTCCATATGGTATCGAATTTTCATCAGGCCTTTTGGATTCATCTGCTTGTAATGTCCAAAGATGACAGGAGATGTTAAGAATGCCGTGTTTGAACTTAATTTTTCCTAGTTCTGTGAGTTATTCTCTTGGAGTCTGTGTTGCTTCTAGGTTTTGAGGCAAAAGATAATGATTGGGTGTCCCCCTTGATTTATTGGCATAGGTATTAGGGATATTTTTATTTAGGTGAGGTTTTTAATGTTTTAAATATACTTGAGGCGTTTTGAACGAACTAGGGAGATTGATGAAAGGCACAAATTTAATTGCTTTTCCTTCTTTGACAGTATTATGAAATGTCCTATGGGTTGAATATAGAAATGCACAAGCAGGTAAGTTATTATTTCTTCATAACCATTTTCAGTGACAGTAATACGGGTGTGCTTTGAAAAGAAAATGATATGTTTTGCAATTTTATTCTACACCTTGTTGTGGCTACCTGTATTTTAAAAGGCTGGAGAACATGCTGTTTTCTCACGTGTGGATATCCATCTTTCTTCTATATTACCCTAATGTTAATCTTTTAAAAATGTTATTCTAAAAAGTCCTGGATTTATATTAAACTTTGTACACTTTTCAGAAGCAGAGTGCTAAATTTTAAGATACATGTTGTTTTGAAAGAGTTGCTTTATATATTTTGGGCATTGCGAACTTGTCTTACGAAAGAGCTTTTCTTGCAAAACATAAAAAATAAAACTATAAATTCTGTGGAGCCTTCCTTGGCTCAGTGTGAAAGAATGGGTAGAGGGTGAGCTGGGAGAATGAGAATGAAATCTGTGGAGCTACAAAAGAAATTGATGTAAAATCCTTGTACTGGTCCCCCGAGGCTACTTAGTTGGGTCTTAGCAGGAACTGTAACCCATACTTCCAAAATTTGTACAGAGTAAATGAGCCTGATAGGAAAATGTGATAAGGTTCAACACTGGGTCTTCAAATCTAGCAATTAATCCGGCATAAAAAGAAAAAAGATTAATGTTTAGTTGGAAAATGTTGAGAGGTCTGACTCAAAACGGCCCCCGCCATCACCTTTTTTTTGTTTGTTTTGTTTTCGTTTTTCAAGAGACTGAATAAAATGGTTTGGCTTAAGTTTCCTAGAAGGAGAAATGGCTTCTATCTATCTCTGTTTATAAAATATTGTTTGGCAATAATAATTCCTCTAGGAAGCATTGGTTTTTAGTGATCTCCTAGTGGAAGTGCTTCAGGTCTCATCAGCCATTTCAGAATAGATGTGTATATGTGTTTGCCTGCTGGGAAAAAGACAAGGGAAAACTTAATGCTTTTCATCTCTTATTTATGTTCAAGGTAGATGTCGTTACCTTCTAAGTTTAGAAAGTATGAAAAGACCGCGTATTATTAGGCTTTCACTATTAATGGATTCCTTTTCTGGGTGTAGTTATTCACCAGATACTCAGCTCATACCTGGATAGTAGACCTTTACAAGATGACTATTAGATAGTAATGGCAATCAAACGGATAATATTTGAAAACAAAACATCGTGTTGGGGAATGGGACCTTACCTTGAGGACTTTTTATTTCAGATGCTGTTTTATTTCAAATACTAATTGGCAAAGGCAGTGGCTAAGGCAATATAAGCATTATGGTGTAGTTTGACTGCCCCATGTTAAAATTGAATTCTTCCTTTGGCATCTTTGTCATTTCAGTTTCGATAAGTCATGTAAATATGGCCTGCAGAAACATTATCTACTCATGCTTATGGATGGGCTTGCCTTAGTTCTACTGTACAGTTAAATTACATGAACGATGTTGTTGGGTAATTACCCTCTTACCTTTCATTTTAGGTCTGGGTCTTAAATTTTTTTTTTTGGGTCCTCATCTCCTTTCCAAAGATTAGTGTCTTTTTGAAGATTAGACCAGAGGAGTAATGTCCCTTTATTTCTCATTTGTCTGTACCTGGTTTGCCTTAATCATTCAGATCTTGTATCGTCTACATTTCTGAGAAGCACATAGCTTGTATTTGGCTGCATGCATGTCTTTTTGGGGGGGGTGGTGGTAGTGAGATTCCTTAATTTTACACATTTTGTTCCTCTTTAATTCTGTCATCTTCTTGTCCAGCTGCTGGCCTCAAACGCCAACCATTTAAAATTGAGAAGAGTACATTTTCCCTTTTTTCCCCCTTGCTTTTAAATTCAATCATATAAGGAATCCTGAGGGCAGTTTATCACATTATGAAATACAGACAGCCCTGCAAACCACCTACTTATTATATTTTCTTTCTTTCTCCCCCTTAAGCACAGAGGCATATCTGTCTTTATTTGTTTTTCTAGGCAGGCAGCCTTAGTTCCTCATAGCTTCTCTTCCAGATGCACTCACTGTATACCCTTGTAATGGAAAGCAGCAATAATGCAGGGAAGTTGCCCCGCGGCGTAATTGGGCCTACTTCTCAAGATCGGGTTAGGCTTATTCACTTATTATATTTGTGTCTCGAAGGGTTCAAGAGTAGGAGTCCCAGGAGTCCTTGGAAGTACCCTAGTAATTGGTGGCCCTGATATTTGAAACCTTTGTGTATCTTTTGGTTAACGCTCCTGTTCTTGGCTGTGGCCAGCCACAGAGTATTTATTTTTAGAGAAATTTTTCATTGGAACAGAAAATGATGGCTGTGATGGAGTCATGGCTCTGTGACTTAGCAAACTGATAAAAGATAAAAATATGAAGCAGTGATAAATGGGGTGGGGGTTTGATGTTGTTCCCCCTCCCCTTTTTGTATGATCTCGGCATCAGTCACCCTATGTTGATTCTGATAGAGAACTATAAAGTGAAACCTATGGGGAATTTGTCATTCTGAAATGAAAGCTAATGTAATTAGTACCAATTAAAGTACATTTAGTAAATTGGATTTAATCTTAATTAAGCCTGCATAATGTTGCCAATTTTTAACAATTATGTTTGAGAACATAATTAATTTAAATTTTGGTAACTGAGTAAATAGCATTACTCTGGTAGAATTAGTGGATTTTTTTTTTAAAAGGGAACTCAGTGACATGACATGGAATTGGGAGCATAAAATATGAATCTAATTTCTGGTAATCTTTAGTGGAATTGATAGAGCTGAGCAGATGAAGCTGTGAAAACAGCCCAAAAGAGTTAGGGTGGAGTGTTCTAGTCTAGTGGGAATTAATGCTTCACTGGGGTCTTAAGTTCTAGTGTGAATGCGAAGATGACAAATAGGACCTGGTTAGAAATAGCACATGTTTTAATCGTGTTTACTTCAGAATGCCGTTTTTAAAAATGAACATTGCCCTTTCTAGCCCACGGATTTTCCTAAATGTGGGAGGTTTTTATTTGGTTTTTGATGGGACAATCGGGTTTTTGATGGAACAATCGGCGCAAGGTTTAGTTGTCACTTTTTTTGTTGTTGATTGTTCTGTAAAATACAATGTGGCTTCTAAATGGGTCAGTGACTAGGGCAGAAGTGGTTGATGCTTGGGGTTGATACCATTACTAAAGACCACTTGTGCCCTTCCTTCACCTGTCAGGCTGTAATTAAAGAAATCCTATCTGATGGGATCTGAGGGCAGCAGTTTCTACTCTGAAAAGTGGGGATCGCATGTAAATGAGGATGATCGTATGTGAATTCAACCAGTAGAAGCTATGAATGGAAGGACATAGGACATTTTAAAGAGATGAGAACAAGAATGCCTCATGACTTCCTCATAGTTAGTATTCTGTAATCTGAAGGTCTTTTCTAAAAATTTTTGAATTAGTATTTGAATTTTTGAAATCATAAAATTTTAGAAATATACAACACTTAAAGAATTTTAAAGTGAGTATTGCACATTTATATATAAATATGCATATATGTTGTATGTGCATATTGTGTGTGAAGGGGGTATGTGTATGTATAGTATTACTATTTTTTAATCAAAAAGGAAAATTCCAGTTTCATTCCATGCCATGTAAATTTTATTACAAGACTTGGGCCACAACCGTTTGAGTGCTGCTAAAATATTAATTGAATAGAAATGAAAGGGCCTTGCCAGCTGATAGGATATCATAATCATAGCCTCTTTGGTCGATGGTAAATGATGATAAATGACATTAGGAACCTTTTAGCAAACTGTAATAACTACAAGGAGGGAAGCAGTATGGATTTGCATTATATCTGATACCCTCTAGTACCAAGTGGATTGCCAATACTGCTTGTTTAGCATTTTCTAAGGGCAATAGGATATTGATTTCTGACTTACAAGGAACAGCTCTATTTTCACCATTGAAAAGTATTGCAGGTTGTTAAGAAGAAATTGACTTGAAGAGGCCGACTGCTGCCCATCATGGAGCAAATAAAGCAAAACTGCCGAAGCATGGTGGAGCAGCGAGACGGGCCCTCAGCAATTTGTTGCTATTAATTTACCATGCTCGACAGCAAATCAATCGGCATCTACTTCATCTGCTGGAGAAAATGCTGTCCAGGGCAGATAAAAGGCTCGGCATGGTACAGAGAATAGACTGGATTGGCCAAAAGGAGGCTGCAGTTAATGTGTAAATAAGTGAAATCAAGGCCACTGTTGCAGAGGAAGCTGTTGTTAATTAGGTTGGTGCATTTTAGTGAACTGTTTTAGAAAGCAGCCTAGGATTTGGAGAGTAAGAAGAGATTTATTGAGGTTGAAGTAATATACGACTGACATGATGTTCCAGCCTTGAGTGTGTTTGATTCTAGGGTGCAGTAAATTTATTTGGGGGATGTTGCTTGCAGTGGAAGTCAATTTGTTTAAAGTTCTGTTGATACCAGATTTGTCTTCAGGTAACTTTTTTTTTTTAAACATTACTAGTTTCTTCTACATATTCTTTCTCATGTCCATTTAGGTTTTGAACAGTAGATGGGGAGTAGGTATTGGAATGCTTAGGCAGTGGTGGGTCTATTGTATTCATACATAGTGACTAAGGTGTTTTTTGGAAATGGGGTGATTGAAAGGGAATCATTCTCAAAGGTGGGGTGTGTTAGCTGAAAGTACTTAATACACCAACAATAATTTTGCTGGCAGAGTTTGTTTTTCTTTATAAACATTAGGACATAATCTAGAGGGACTCTACAATGGGTGGCATACTAGAAAATCTTTAAAAGAGATTTCAAATGAAATGTTGGTGACTGTACAATAAACTCCATATATACTGGGGAATGGTGTTGGGTGTATGTGGAAGGGTGAGTAGGAGAGATTTGTGGGTTTTTGTTTCTCATTAAGGGTTAAACCTTTTTGATTGTATTATTGTCCAGTAATATCCCACAATTAATAGTAAGCTGTTGGAGGTTATGGATGGGGATTTTTTTTCCCTTCTCTGATTTGGACACTTTAGGATGGGGGCCAACTTCACTTTTGTAGATACATGCAGGTTTATGTTGTGTTTTCCTTTTTTTTTTTTTTAAGATTTATTTATTTTATTTGAAAATCAGAGTTATAGAGAAAGAATGAGAGGTAGAGAGAGAGGATTTCCATCCTCTAGTTCACTCCCCAGTTGGCTGCAGCAGCCGGAGCTGAGCTGATCTGAATCCAGGAGCCAGGAGTGTCTTCTGGGTCTCCCATGCAGGTGCAGGGGCCCAAGGACTTGGGCCATCTTCTGCTGCTTTCCCAGGCCATAGCAGAGAGCTGGATCCAAAATGTGTTTTTCTAAAATTACCCTTGGGTTGAGCAGTTGATAGCAGTTGGCAGCACTTGGGCAAAACTCAGCTGTTTTTTTCACTTGTTACAGGACCTGCAAGAGAAACAGATCAGGAGGACACAGTTTAACCAATTGGGAGTGTGTGTGTGTGTGTGTGTGTGTGTGTTAGGATGGGTTCTTAATTTTGTCATTTTTGAGGTTCCATAGAAGAATATTTGTAAATTTTTTTCATCTAAAGCAATGACTGTTGAAGGGCATTGGAATTTCCTTCTAATGGAAGTGTATATTTGTTACCTTTTTGGTGTGTAGTCACCATTGATGGGGGCACACTGTCAGAGTTCTTACAGTGATCCTGAGAAAAGGGATTATGACCAATCAAAAGGTGATTACACATGCTCAGGTCTCTAGGAAGTGATCCAGCTGATCCAGCTAATGGGTAATAGATAGAGTACTCCAAGGAGTTTACCTGGGGGATGTCTTCTAGGAGATACAGGTCCCAGATCTTTCCTGGATTGGAGAGGCCCTGGGAAGCTGGGATAGTCTTTGAGTTTGTCCTTGAGTCCGTGAACTGTAGGCTCATATCCAGAACCCCTGAGTGTCCGGGGATTCTCTGCAACTGCCTGCAGTGCACGGCTGGCAGGCCCAGGCTGGCCCCTCTCCAGACTGCTCTTCAGTGGGCCAGAGGGTGGGGGCTGCTTTCACTGGGAGTCTCCCCCTGTGGGCTAGGAGAGCTGCTGACTTATCAAGATGGAATTTGCTTCCTTCCTAGGCACCCTATTTCTCATTTGTTTACAAACTTGTTCCTCTATTTAACTTTTATCTTTTCCTTGTGGCTTCTAAGACTATGTCTGAAGACAAGGGGCTGTTTGTTAATCATCATCTTGTGGGTTTTTGAAGGGGGAAGCTGGGAGGGGGAAACTGTGATGTTTTGTGGCCTCTTTGTAGTTCAGAAAGAGGTTCTTAGATGCAGGAAATCACACACAACTCAAACTTTTAAATGAAGGCAGATGTTTTGCTTTTATTGTTAAGAGAATTTCTTTGCAGCGTTCAAACAAAGAGATATTTCGTTCTCACTGTCACTTACTCCCTGCTGCATAGCCCTTGTTTTTTAATTATTATTTTGAGGGGCAAAGTTCTTTGTATCTGTAGTACCATTGTGAACTGGGTGAGACTGATGGCTGGGAGGAAAAGAGATGCATATTTCAGTGCTTCTGCAGCCTTGGTGAAAGAGGTAGTATAAGCACCAGCCCATTGTTTTTCACATTCCCTAGAATTCTGTCTTCCCCCAACCCCTGTTTTTGCACTGTAAAATAGGTAGAGGAAGGCAGTTGGGAATTAAACATTAAATGCGCGTGCATTTAGAGGTTACCTTATTTTTTTTTTTTTTTTTTGACAGGCAGAGTGGACAGTGAGAGAGAGAGAGAGAGAAAGGTCTTCCTTTTTGCCATTGGTTCACCCTCCAATGGCCGCCGCGGCCAGTGCGCTGCGGCTGGCGCACTGTGCTGATCTGATGGCAGGAACCAGGTACTTATCCTGGTCTCCCATGGGGTGCAGGGCCCAAGCACTTGGGCCATCCTTCACTGCACTCCCTGGCCACAGCAGAGGGCTGGCCTGGAAGAGGGGCAACCGGGACAGAATCCGGCGCCCCGACTGGGACTAGAACCCGGTGTGCTGGCCCCGCAAGCCGGAAGATTAGCCTAGTGAGCCGCGGCGCCGGCCCACCTGTTTTTGTTTTTAATGAAAAAACTCCTCTTGGCCTTTGTTGTGACTCAGTGGTCTGGTGTATCACTTTGGGGCAGCAATTCTGTAGTTGGTGAATAGAGAGACAGATGTGATCTCTTGAAGGTACTTTCTGTGATCCCTCCTGATATCTTTTTTTGTTGTTAAGATTTTATTTATTTTATTTGAAAGGTAGAGTTACAGTGACAGGGAGAGACAGAGAGAAAGGTCTTCCTTCCGTTGGTTCATTCCCCAAATGGCTGAGCCAATCCGAAGGCAGGAGCCAGGTGCCTCTTCCTGGTCTCCCACGTGGGTGCAGGGGCCCAAGGACTTGGGCCATTTTCTACTGCTTTCCCAGGCCATAGCAGAGAGCTGGATTGGAAAAGGAGCAGCCGGGACTAGAACCGGTGCCCATATGGGATGCCGATGCCACAGGCGGAGGATTAACCTACTGTGCCACAGTGCCAGCCCCCTGTTATCATCTTAAAACCCTGCAGCAATGGTGGCAGAGCCACTGGTCTTGGGCAGGCCGCATTTTCATCCTTTTTGCTAGCTGGGCTGTTGAGAGAAGCGGGCAGCAGCACATTTAGACATGGACAGCTGAATGCGCCACTGGTCATGTTGGTTTGCAAGGGCTATGACATGTTTGTAGTAAGTACACTACCAACACAATGTGTAAAGTTGCTACTTTAAGAGGGAAGGGCCTTAGAAGTTTTAGTCAAAGTGAAAGTTAGAGCTGTTTTGACTTTGCCTTAGTAACAGCTGTCACTGGTAGTTGCTTTCTCTCTGTAAAGAAGGATTTAGCTGGCATTCGTCATCACCAATCTATGTACCCTTTCTGTTTTCATTGGAATTGACCCAGCATTTATGGCAAGCTAATGCTGTTTCTGTATCACCAAGCCAAAACTTACCTCAGAGAGCTGCCCTGTGTAATCCAAGGGAGTGAATAGGCTAGGTGTGGGTATTCTTAATTGACTTGTCAAACAGAGAGGAATACCTCAGGACACCCCTCAGCTATGTGCTCTGTCTCTTGGTGACTGAGTCACATTATCATCCTTTTTAAGGATTTTGCCCGTAAACACTGGTGTGCTCAACCCTCTTGTAGGGCCATGCTACTTTTAGCAACTTAGGCAAGGGAGAGACTAGGGGAAGGAAAAGAGATGTTGACTTCTGATTTCTTAGCAGGCTCATTTCCCTTATCATTGTGATTATAGTTCTGTTTGTTCTGATTTTCTAACTATGTATTTCATTTCTGGAGGCCTGTTGGTTATTTTGGTTATAGCATGGAAAGGCAAGGCAATATAATTGGAAAGAATAGTCATGGTAAAAATGATAAGCACTAGTACCATGCAGTACCCTTTCTTTGCGGAGAGCTGAAGGCATTTTATAGTTTGCCTTAATCTCCCTGATGTTCCTGTAAAGCAGGTAGCAGGCTTGGATCTATGTATTTAAATAGCTTCTGCTGGGGAGGACCAGACAGTTTGCCAAGCAGTGTCATTCCACTGGCCTCCTCTAACAGATGACACCGAGGCTTAAGGGCTTAAGAGACTAGCCCAGTGGCACAGTCGAGGAGGATCAGCACGCGGGTGGGGATACCAGAGGTCACCTGGGTCGGCGGGCACGCCTGAGGTGGCAGAGAGAGTCGCTGGCAGAAGAGGAAATAGTAGGTTTCTTGACGTCCCTCGCAGAGTTCCCTGCCCTAGCCACAGTTTCCAAAGAGCAAATAATGTGCTTGTTTCTGTGATGCTCTTGGCTTTCTGCAACATGAGGAGCATGGTGATGCCACTGGCATTCCAGGGTGTGACACTCCCACTTCCAGCCAGAGATCCGATCTGTGTGTTTGTGTCCACCCTCTCCTCCCCTCTGCTCTTCCACTGCCAGTGCCCAGCCCAAGGGGAGTCTAGGATCAGCAAATTGAACTAGAAAGCCAAGATCTGCTTTTAGCAAAGTGCTTAATAAAGCTGGCTGTTCCCTCATTCCTGAACTATACTACCACAGACACACTGTACTAGATACATACTTGTTAACTGCCTGTCTGTCTCCCCTATCCTGCTGGAATTGGAATGTAAGCCCCATGAGAACAAGGATATTTTGTTATTGGTTCCTGCTGTATACTGCTGGAGAGAACTGTGCTTGTCACATAGCTAGGTGCTGGTACTTATGAAGTATTTGATGAATGAAGAATACTACTTGGATTCAGGTAGAGCTAGACAAGAATCTGTGTGATCTAATATTTTTTAAGGATATGTTTGTGTTGCAGGATAGATAACAAGTGCCAAACTTTCAAGCCTGCTTAGGCTAGTGTTGCCTACTAGTTAAGTTTGTGGGAAACTGACATGTGGAAAGAGGAAGTAAAAAGCAACTGAATTTGGTGTGCCTTTCAGCAAGGAGTTACGAGAGTTAAAGTAGAATATATGTATTTTAGCATGTTGAGTCTGCCTTTTTAAAGATGAAAACATGAATCCTTCATAACTGAATTTAAAATTCAGTTTGATTATCGCTCTCTCTAGTCCGTGTGTATGGGAAGAACTCTTTTACTATTAATAGGTCTGTATACATGTGGTTTGAATGAGTGGGAGAGATACTGATCTCAACTGTACTATGATGTCTTTGGCCACCTTCCCTCCATATCAGTAAAAATGTAAGCTTCCAGTTCTTTTCATGGGACAAAGAAATTTGCAGATGTCTTAGTTTCTAATTAGTGGAAATGAGATGGTATAGTGTTGTTGAAACAGTAGTAAGTGTAACAGTAAGTTTTAAGTTAGCTTTCACTTATTCTCACAGTGACCATATAAGATTGTAGTATTATTATCATTTCCATTTTACATTTGAGGAGGCTGAGACATGATATCAGCCAGCTAGTAAAGCAGATCCTGAGTTTGACTCAAGGTCAAAACACTGCCTCATTCCAAACAGTAATGTGTATTACCAGCACACACTACTACCTCCCACAAAACATTGAGCAAGGTGCTTCAGCTGCTAGTTCTTTGCTGTGCTAGCAGCTGGCTGTGTGATGCTGCTGAGTACCTTAGCTTCTCAGGGCCACATTTTGCTCAGCTTAAAGTTTGAGTGTAAGTAAATAGCGAGATCTCATTTAACTTCTTCAACCTAAAATGACTGTTTAGGGATTGGATTGTTGCTTTCTTGTGACTCAGTTAATAGAAGATGAAAAGAGACTTAAGGTAATTTCTGTATAGTCTCTGAAAGTCCCTTTTAACATTTTTCAGAGGTTTTAAAATCTATTACCTAATGAAATTAGAAGTAGAAAGTGCATTTATATGCAAGTACTTCATATTTTACAAAGTACTGCCTCATTCGCTTTTAAAATTGAAGTCCCAGTTATGGTTATGAAGGATTCTTCCCATTTTGTGGATGAACAGGAAGACACAGCTGTTAAATGATGAGATCCACAGTTAATTAGTAGGTGGCTGAGAATTCTCTGAATAGCTTAAGGTTAGCATTTAGGGCTAATGTAATGTTGATGAAGAACTAGAACAGTTACTGTAAAGCATATAATATAAGAAATACAATGCAAAATATAATACCAGTGGTTTTTAAAGTGATTAGTTTTTGCACTTTCCTTTGGCATACATATGACTTTGGAAATTATGGATTATAGTGTGATTCGGTAATTTTCTTTGAAGATCTGTGAAGGTTCTGTGTAGTTGTTTATTACCTATTGTGGAATTAACTCCTAGGATTGATCATACTTCCAGAATCTGATGGAGATGTCAGTTTCTCTAGCTGCTGTTTCTCTAGTATGTCTGAACTGTGGCTAACAATGAGCTTGACATCTCATTTTTGGGTCTTTTTTTTTTAATTTAATTTTTTTTTTTTTTTTTGAAAGTCAGTTACACAGAGAGAGGAGAGGCAGAGAGAGAGAGGGAGGGAGGGAGAGGGAGAGAGAGAGGTCTTCCATCCGCTGGTTCACTCCCCAGTTGGCTGTAGCCAGGGGCCAGGAGCTTCTTCCGGGTCTCCCACGTGTGTGCAGGGGCCCAAGCACTTGGGTCATCTTCTACTGCTTTCCAAGGCCATAGCAGAGAGCTGGATCAGAAGTGAAGCAGCAAGTCTCGAACTGGCGCCCATATGGAATGCTGGCGCTTCAGGCCAGGGCATTAACTCACTGTGCCACGGTGCGGCCCTCTGCCTTTTTTGTTGGGAGCATAATCCAAAGCTTTTCATGATCCAACGAGGGAACCAGAACCTAAACAAAAGAGTTTAGGAGCCATTGTGCTGGAGCCATGGTCTCAAACCTGGCACTGCTTTCGCCAGAGACACTTGGCACTACCCAGTGGTAACTGCAGTTGTCAGGGTGGGACTGGCATTGAGTGAATAGAGGCTAGGCTGCTGCTGGGTGTCCCACAGTTCACAGTCACTCCCACCCCGTCCCAGTAAGGAATTTAAAAACTGCTGAGGTTTGGAAGTCTTGTCTTCAAGAGAGACAATACTGTTATTTTGGTTACCCTTTTATGTTCAGAGTTAGGTATTTGGAGGCATTACTCAGATTTCCTCTTTCAGTAGGGATAGGCCAAAAACAGTCGGTCTCATTTGGCTTCTGTAGTTAAGTACGTCTGAGAGAATCCTTCAAACCATACTTGGTTTTCAGGTTTTCTCCGTTTCCCATGATGATAAGCAGTGTGGGGTTTGGTAGTAGTTATCATTTCTGAATGGGGATGTTACATGGTGTTTTTGTAACCTTTTCTTCCCCCTAAAGAAGGGAACATTATAAACTGTGTAATTGGGAAGGTTCTTTCACACTTAAGTCCCCTTCTCATTGGATACTTGATTTCCACTGAAAACTTTGGGATTATTGGGGTGCTGCTACTGCAGAGGCAGAACACTTTTTTGCCAGAAGTATTTCACAGGGAGAAGTTATTTTTGTGAGTCCCGTTTGTCCTGTCTAGCCATTGAAAATACTAAAACTGGTCTTCTTCCTTTCTAGGCAGCAGATTTTTAAAAGTGTTATGTCTCGTTACGCCCTCATTTGTGTGTGCTGAGCGCCTTAGTTGTTTCAGTCATTCCTTTGGCACGCTACTAACTGGTCTGGTTAGCAGCAAGATACATAGCATGGACTGGGCAGCCTGAGAATTCATCATGATACATTGGTCTGAGGCACTGTGTTTGAAGGATCAGGGCACATGTTGCTGCTTGGCAGCCCTCTACTCTTGAACTTAGCCTCTTGGTTAGGGCGTAGGACGTTGTACTTACCTTTATCAGCTCCTGATCACATTGTAATAGTAAATGAAACAGACCTGTAAGTTTTCTCTATAGCTTGAGGCCAAAACATGGATATATTTTTATTTTTCAATGTACAGAAACTGATCATTGAACCCAAGATTTACTTTCCAAAAATTTTTAAAAAATTTCTGGGGCAGGAGAGGACATGCAAATGCATACTCCCAGCTGCTGGTTCACCCCAGCCCCCCCCCCCCCCCCATGTCCACAGGACTGGGCTGGATGAAACTGGGTGCTAATTGGCCAGGACTGGGCTGGAATGAAGCTGGGAACTCAATCCAGGTTTCTCATGTAGGTGGCAGGAACCTAACTACTTGATCCAATAGTACTGCTCCCAGGATCTGCGGCAACAAACTGGAGTTAGGAGTAAGAGCTGGGTGTTAAAGGAACCCAAGCTATCCAGTATGGGATTTGAGTGTCTTAACTGCCAGGCTAAGTGCTTGTCTCTGGTTTTGTTTATCCCCTGAAAATTCACCATGCTATGCTATGAATTCAGGGGCCTGCTTTACAAATTTTTGATTTTTTTAAAACATAGAACTGTTTTGCAGTATGGCTGCCTTTTAACCTTTAAGTATGTCCACCTTTGGTTAACCTCAAAAAATAAATAAATAAATAAAAAGGTTAAAGTTAACCTGGAGAGGCACTAAAAAACATGGTGGCAATTCCACAGTTACTTACTTGCTTGAACATTTTTTTGGGTAAGCTTGAAAGACAGAATGCTTCTTTGGGCTCCTTCATATAGAAATTGTATCTTAAACATTTCAAAGAGCCCTTATGCTTTTACCTTTTTGTAGGTTCTGGGAATATGGAGCTATTACTTCGACAGCTCTACTTCCTAGTAAGCCTTTTCCTTACATTTAAGAGATGTCAGATTGAGGAGGGGTCAGGCTTGGTATATTTATTTTCAAAACCTTACTTTTGTAGTTTGGAAACTTCCTTCCAAATGCTTGACAGGGCTCTTTGTAAGGACCCACTTCAACCAGATGTAAGCAGAGCTGAATGAGGATTTTCTTGTAATCTAAGCAAGAATTCTTAACCTTACTTCGCATTAGTTTAAGATGCATATTTGTGAGATGGTGGTGTTAATGCCTACTTCCTAAATTCGGTTTGTAAATTTCGTTGTTTTCCTGGATATTTGATTTTTTTTTTTTTTTTTTTTTGACAGGCAGAGTGGACAGTGAGAGAGAGAGGCAGAGAGAAAGGTCTTCCTTTGCCGTTGGTTCACCCTCCAATGGCCGCCGCGGCCGGCGTGCTGCAGCCGGCGCACCGCGCTGATCCGATGGCAGGAGCCAGGAGCCAGGCACTTCCTCCTGGTCTCTCATGGGGTGCAGGGCCCAAGCACTTGGGCCATCCTCCACTGCACTCCCGGGCCACAGCAGAGAGCTGGCCTGGAAGAGGGGCAACCGGGACAGAATCCGGCTCCCCGACCGGGACTAGAACCCGGTGTGCCGGTGCCGCTAGGCGGAGGATTAGCCTAGTGAGCCGCGGTGCCGGCCATGATTTTACACTTTAGTTTCATGCTTGTTTGTGGCTTACCCCCAAAATTAACTTAAGAAAATATTTATTTATTTGGAAGGCAGAGTGACAAAAGCATAGATATCCTCCATGCACTGGTTTACACCTTGAATGACTGCAACATCTAGGCTGGGTCAGCCTGAAGCTAGGAGTCAAGAACTTCATCCAGGCTTCCCCTGTGGCAAGCAGGAACTCAAGTGCTCGACCATTATCTGCTGCCTCACAGGCTCAGAGTAGGGAGCTGGATCGAAGTGGAGTAGTGGGGACTGGACCTTGCACTCCAATATGGGATGTAGGCATCCCAAGAGGAGAATTAACTCCCTGCATTATAACCCCAAACCCCATCAAAATTAACAAGTCAAAATATTTAGCTTCTCAAATCAAAATATATTTAGAACTAGATTTATAAAGGTTAAGAAGATTATAATCTAAGTAATTAAACATGAAAAATGGTTTAATTTTCATGAGATTTGTTCTGCACTTCCTTGTATAGACGAGAGTAGTGCTGGACATCTGAGATGTAGGGCAGAGGCTGGTATCACCTCTTCTATTCTGCACCTATCTGTTGATCTCATACTTGCCTTCATGGAGAATCTAATCTTTTTATGTCATTTGGGCCTATGTGAACAGGACAAGGCAGCATTTAGTGATCACAATTGTGGCATAGGCAGAAGAGAAAAAAGAACTTTTTTTTCTAATCCTGGAGTGATTAAAGATACTGTTGTGAAGGAGGGAAAGGGCCTTTTAGTGGGACGTCAAAGGAGAGGGGCACTTGGGTAGGAAGAAAGGATGGGAATATTCAAAGTGGAAATCAGAGTCAGGCAGTGCTGGGCATATCTTGAATGTGGTTAGCATTTCTAGCTGTGTTGAGTGGTACAGGAGAGAATTGTCAAGAAGATAGTGTGGGATGTATTATAAAAGGTGTTGAATGCTAGTTGTAGTGCATGGGGTATTGAGAAAAAGAAAAAGGAAGAATAATCAGATATGGATTGAGCATTCCTATTAGAAAATCTGGAATGCTTCAAAATGTAAAACTTTTTGAGTGATGATGTGATACTATAAGTGGAGAATTCTGCACTTGACCTCAGGTAGGCAGGTCACACTAAAAACACAGGTATATTAAAGTATTATAAACCAACCTTAAAGCTTTGTATATGGTATAATATAGTGAATCTTCTATTTTAGGCTTAGGTATTATCCCTAAGAGTATCTCATTATGCGTAAGCAAAATATTCCAAATTCCAAAAAAAATCTGAAATCTGAAACATTCCTGGTTCCAAGCATTTTAGAAAAGGGAAATTCAGGCCGGCGCCACGGCTCAATAGGCTAATCCTCCGCCTGCGGCACCTGCATACCGGGTTCTAGTCCTGGTCGGGGCGCCAGCTTCTGTCCCGGTTGCCCCTCTTCCAGGCCAGCCCTCTGCTGTGGCCCGGGAGTGCAGTGGAGGATGGCCCAAGTCCTTGGGCCCTGCACACCCGCAAGGGAGACTGGGGGAGGCATCTGGCTCCTGGCTTCGGATCAGCGCCATGCGCTGGCCGCGTCAGCCATTGGAGGGTGAACCAACGGCAAAGGAAGACCTTTCTCTCTGTCTCTCTCTCTCACTGTCCACTCTGCCTGTCAAAAAAAAAAAAAAAAAAAAGGGACATTCAACTGGTAGTCAAGTTGGAGCTATACATGTCTTGCTAACTTGGAATTTCTCAGCAACTAGTGTAGATTTGAAGCAAATGTTCAGTGATTGTTGGTTGAAATTATTTCAGTGGAGAGGGACAAGGGTTGAGGAGGTGAGATCTGAGCTAGGCAAGCAACAGTGAGTCTAGGAGGAGGAATCCATGTGACTTATATAGTTCATTGGACAAGGGGTATGGAAATACACGGGAGAAAGGCCCTGAGACACTGATCTCTCCAAAGTGGCACAATCGTGATGTCATTAATAGAAAAAGAGATAGGTGCAAGAGAATATGGTGTTGCTTATGTTGCTGGGTGCAGTGCCTAAATAGAGGGAGTGAAAGTAAAAGGAGGGAAAGTAAGTATGTTGCTTCTTTGCCTTCATATCATGAGTTTCTTTTCATCTCTTCTGCCAATTCTGTACTCGTGCCAAGAACCTCAAGGATTCTTTTCAACAAGGCCTCTATTTGTGCCTGTCTTCTATATACAGACCACAGTGGACTTTGCCAGGCAACCCTTTGTGGGCATTGGTTTTAGGGACTTTCCATTTAAGGAAAGTGCTTGACCCTTGGGTGAATATATGAGAGAGTTTCTGTTGATCATTTTGCTTGATTACTGCCATCACCTTGATAGAGAGATAAAAGCTTATAAATGCTTTCACTTTTGACTTTTTCCTCTTTAAAGGATTTTTAACAATAAAAATAGAGATTCCTCTAAATTATTCATCAACCATTGAAACTCTTTGCCCCATTCTTTTCTTTCTTATGTTTCTTTCTTTCTTTTTTTTAAAGATTTATTTATTTATTTGAAAGAGTTACACAGCAAGAGGAGAGGCAGAGAGAGTGAGAAAGAGAGGTCCTCCATCCACTGGTTCACTCCTCAGCTGGCTACAGTGACGAGCTGTGCTGATCTGAAGCCAGGAGCCAGGTGCTTCTTCTCGGTCTCCACATGGGTGCAGTGGCCCAAGCACTTGGGCCATCTTCCACTGCTTTCCAAGGCCATAGCAGAGATCTGGATAGGAAGTGGAGCAGCCGAGTCTCGAACTGGTGCCCATATGGGATGCTGGCGCTTCAGGCCAGGGCATTAACCCACTGTGCCACAGCACCAGCCCCTCTTATGTTTCTTTTTCTTAATTCTTTTATCATTTGACCAACAACTCTGGATAGCTTAGTGATTCCTTATCCTTTTCATGTTGAGAAATTCCATGTAAACATGAGGCTGAGTCTATAATTGTCTTGAGAAACTACTGTTTCAAAAGAAATAATTATTCCCATTGTTCATTGTATCCCCAATGAGCTCAACACCAAATTACAATAGATGCTTTAATCACTGTGAATTATTTGTTTGTGGTTTTCCTTATTTTTCCTAATGTGAGGCATATTCTATATTTTAAAACTTTACCTCTTTTAGATTCTTGTCTTAAGCTGCCGTAGCTGAGTGAGAACAGCAGTGATATAGTAAGGAAAGTTAAGTAAACATGAAATTAAAAAAGGCCATAGAGTACATTTTGGTAAACCAAAATATTGCTTGGTGGCATAAAGCCACAGATCCATTCCAAAAAAAAAAAAAAAAACATGCGGAAATGTGGTTTTGCTGTCTGTCATGCAGTCTGTTTCAACTGTCAGAAACATACGTTGCTTTATGGGGTTTTTTCAAGTTTGACCACAGCTTTTAATTTCCTTCATTCCACCCACACTTCCCACCGCACCCCTACACATCTCATGCTAATTTATGGGCGATTTTAATGTGATGATATAATTATCAGCCTGCAAAAGGGTCAGTACTTACAGCAAAAGTTTCTTTCTTGGCTGTGCTAGTGATCAGTTCTGCACTTTTGGAGAGTTAGAGCATAGTCATTTTCCGTCAATTTTCAAAGTTGGAGTGAGGTCTCTAAAAGGTGGTTTTGAAGGGCTTTTATTTTTTTTCCTTTTTTTTTTTTTTTTTTGCTAAAAACAACAAAAAAGTACTGTTAAGGAAAACAAACAAAATTAAAGAAATCTTAGAAAACAAGAAAGAATCACCAGTAGTTCTCCACTGCCGTGACTGCTGACCAGGTAGGGCCAAAGGCAGAAGCATCACTTGGTATCCACAAGTGCTGTGGCTGATAGAAAGATCTTGGTCAGAATTCAGAGAATAACATGAATAGCATGTTTTGTTACTTTTTAAAAGATATTTATTTATTTGAAAGAGTTATATATAGAGAAAGAGGCAGAGAGAGAGAGAGAAATCTTCCATCCACTGGTTCACTCCCCAGGTAGCTGCAACAGCTGGAGGTGAGCCAGGTGGAAGCCAGGAGCCAGGAGCTTCTTGCAGGTCTCCCACATGGTTAGCAGGGACTAAAGGACTTGGGACATCTTCCACTGCTTTTCCAGGCCATTAGCAGGGAGCTGGATTGGAAGTAGAGCAGCTGGGACCCCAATCAGTGCCTATATGGGATGCTGGCATTGCAGGTGGTATCTTTATCTGCTACGCCACAAAGCCAGCCCCTTATTATTTTTTAAAATACCAAAAAAAGTGATAAAATGAACCGTGGATCTTTAAAATTAGTTTAGTTTTACTGATAGCTTTACAAATTTTTCAACTCTTATTTTTTTAAAGGTCAACTTGAGGAAAATTAACATCTTTGTGTTATTGCATATTCTAATCTATAAACGTTACGTACCCCTCCAAATTTATTTATCAGTTTATTTACTCAGTGTCCTCTTTTTTTTTTTTAAATTTTGTTTAAGTTATACAAGTTTCATGTATTCCATACATACAGATTTAGGAACATAGTGACACTTCCCCCTCTATTCTCCCTCCCGCCCATGCTGCAACCCTTCTTTCTCCTTCCTCTCCCATTCCCACTTTTAATTTTTACAAAGCTCTGTTTGCAGTTTACTTAATGATCGTAAAATTAACCCTATGCTGGGCAATACAGTCAAGTATTTTGTAGGACATTGTTCTTATTCAACCTGTAATTTCCAGTGATGTTGGTGAATCATTTGACTTTCTATCTCACCTCATTTGAAAAACAAGGAGATAGGACTGGAGCACCAGCTTTTATAAAATGCTGGTCCCTGGAACCTAATCAGTGCTTTTTTTGTTAAAGCTCCAGAGGTGATTCTGATGGCCGGTAGGGTTCAGAACAGACAACTAGAGCAGTGATTCTCACACTTCAGTGTACATGGGAAACACCTGGAATCCATTCCATTTCTGCTGTCTGAGTTGAGGCCTAATGTTCTCCATTTCTAACAAAAACTCAGGTGATACTGAGACTGTTGGTCTAGTGACTGCTTTTGAGCAGCAAAGAGGCCAAAATCTCTCCACAGTTTCTCCCATTTCTATATTAGTTCCTGTTTCCATTGTATATGTAGTTCATGGGAGCCCACTGCTGCTTGGATGAGACTTCAGATTTAGGATGTCAGGATTGATATCTGCATAACCTCTCTTTGCTGAATTTTCAGAGTTGTACATCTTTGGAACAATTCTACACACTGCAGTCATTCTAATGGTACGGTTGGCCCTCTGTCTCTCAGAGTTCCACATCCGGGGAACCAATCTCAGATAAAAGTTATTAAAAAAAATCATATTGTATCTGTATTAAACTTGCAGACATTTTTCAGGTCATATTCCATAAACATTATAATATAGCAAACTATTTATGTAACATTTACATTGTTTTGAGGATTATTAATAATTTAGATGGTGATTTCACACATAGGGAAGAATCCATGGATGGGTGTAGGTTGTATGCAGATTGTCGCGTTTTGTGTAATGGATTTTGGTGTTGTGGATGGGGACATCCTGGGACTAATGCCCACTGGATATGGAGGGAGAGCTGTGTACCTTGCTTTAGGTAGCTAATGGGTTGTTATTACATTGCTCCAGAGAATTATGTCTCATTTCTGCCTTTGTTCTCTGAGACCTCCTCATTAGCAAATATTTATGCCTTCAAATTCTGTTGCTTTCATTCTCCTCTCTTTTTCAATGGATCCCTCTATATGGACCTGTAATTTCTGAGCAGTATTTTGGGGGTAAATGGGCAAAAAGAATCATGAAGTACATCTTGTTTTTTTTTTTTTTTTTTTTTTTTTTAAGATTTATTTATTTATTTATTTATTTGAAAGTCAGAGTTAGGGAAGGAGAGGCAGAGAGAAAGAGAGAGAGAGAGTGAGAGAGTTCATCCATCTGCTGGTTCACTCCCCAGTTGGCCACAATGGCCGAAGCTGCGCTGATCCAGAGCCAGGAGCTTCTTCCCAGTCTCCCATGTGGGTGCAGGGGTCCAAGGGCTTGGGATTGGGTCATCCTTTACTGCTTTCCCAGGCCATAGCAGAGAGCTAGATCAGAAGTGGAGCAGTCCGGTCTTGAACTGCCGTGCATGTGGGATGCCGTCACTGCAGGTGGCAGCTTTACCCGATAAGTCACAGTGCTGGCCCCACATCTTGTTTCAATTTAGTTTCTCATGTGCATTTGTTCGCAGCAGAAGATTTATTAAACATGAGTTAAAGCAAGCAAAAACTACAATTTTAGAAGTATATTTGGTTGTGGAAGAGGTTTAAACATACTTAAGCCTGTAACAGTTTGGCAAGCTATGCTTTACCCCTGCCATTTGATAGTTGTTTTTATAAATAAGAAGATCTAATTTATAATTTGGGGTCCTTTTTTTTCCCCAAAGATTTATTTTATTTATTTGAAAGGCAGAGTTACAGAGAGAAAAGGGGAGAGACAGAGGGAGAAAGTTCTTGCACTTGCTGGTTCATTGGGCCAGACCAGAGCCAGGATCTAGGAGCTTTTTCTGGGTGCAGGGGCCCAGTCTCTTGGGCCATCCTTTGCTGCCTTCTAAGGCGCATTAACAGGGAGCTGGATCCGAAGTGGAGTATCTGGGACACAAACCTGTACCCAAATGATAGGCCGCCGTTACAGGTGTCGATTTAACCAGCTGTGCCACCAGGTTGGCTGCAGTTAGGGATCTTTTATTTTTGCTTGCTGCAGCACAGCCTCTGGCTCCTACCCTGAATGTCTAAAGAATTGTTTTTTTTGGCAGTTAGCTTTCCTTGTAAACCAGCGAGGAGATTAAGGAATGCTGCGTTCTTAGGGCTGTTGGGGCAATTTCGTTGCCTTGAAGGGATATACCTATGGCCTCTTCTGAAGCCTAAGGCAGTGAGAGACATTTCCAGTAAGTGAATGAAGAGTGGTGCTGTGGAGCAGTGCCTCTTAGCTTAGCGTGTGGTACCAGGGTCTGTGAACTCTTTAACTATGGGTGATCAGATAAAAAGCTTGTACCAGAATATAAATCAGCGTAAGACTACTTCTGTGGAGAATGGCTTTATGTTTAGAAAAGAAAACAAAAACCCACCCTGCTGAACTAAACAGTAGTTGATTTATATTCTTGCCTAGCCCATTATTTTCTCCCTTGGTTGGTAACACTCTAGGGACTGACTTTTTACTACAGCACTGCTTAAGGTTTACCAGGGTAGGTTTCCAAGTTAGGAATAGACTGAGATTGATGTTCATAAAATAAAGTATTATTTTTTAAAAAAAGTTAGGTTAAAGGTAAGATCACGCTCAAGGTGATATGGACATGTGCAGCATGGTAAGGTAAGTCAAGGCAGTTGGCCCAGATTCACAAATAGGAAGTTGTATGAAGCACTATAGTTTGTGCGTTGATTAATGCACAACTCAGATTCTTCTGAGTAAGTTTAAATTCTTAGAGAATTCTTGTTTTTCATCTTTTACCATTTACCTAACAAAAAGCACATGATTCTATGTTTCCTGTAATTTTTTTTGTCATCTTCAATTTCAGAACCGTATTTTATCAGAGAAGCTTTAAAGTAAGCCTGACCTACCCATCTCCTTGTGGCCCCTCCCCAGCCCGATACTCTTTACTCTTTACTACTATGTATAAAATCAGCTGCATCCAGCGCAAGTATCTGTTTACCAAGAAAAGAGGAACAGTGATCCTTTGCCAGAAGCGAAACATAAATACCAAGAATGTCTTTTCTGGGTCACAATGCAAGAAAGTGGAGTAACAGCAAATTTTCTGGGGCCCGGCTTGTGACCTCACTCCTTCCGATCAATGAGGAGTTACTGTTCTCTGTTACTATTTCCAGTGAGTCTGGCATCCTAGTCCCCCTACATTTGTCCTCCTCACAGGCCCTGCAGCTCTTTCCCCATGTAGTATAAATTAGAGAGGGATGCTTTCTTAATTGAGAGTCAGAAAGAGCCCTAAGCTTGAATCAATACCTGACAATACAGCAACTCAATTTGTAACACTATCTAATCTCACTTTTGTCTTAAAACAGAACTACTTACCTTAAGGGATCTTATTCATACATCTCCTCTCATAAATATTTCTGCCTTACAAATCTGGGGCAGCTGTTCTTCCCATTTCCTGGTTGTAGATTGGAGCTCAGAATCACTTGGGGGTTTGCCTGAAGTCCTGGTTCAGCTGCATTCGTTATTAATGTCATCCTGGGATCTGCCATTCCACTGTTGTGTTACTCACAGTATCTTGTGTGTTTTCCAGAATGTTTTACTGAAGTCTGAATTTGTCCCACGTGTCTCCTTACCTGTCCCTCAGAACACAACCTTAACTCGAGCCTGTGATTTGCCTGTTTCAGTGAACTGTAGAGCACCATATCCAGGTGGATTCCTTACTCCTCTTGTCCAAATCTGGTGAAGTCACTTGTGCTCCTGGCTCTCCCATGTTCCTTACCAGCACCTGGTCACTACCGCTGTCCCATCAGAGTCCTGTGGTCATACCAGAGGCTATTCTGGCCTTTTGGCTGTTTTTTCATCCACAGCCTTTGCCTTCTCTGCTCCCTTATCTGGGATTATGCTTTGATAGGTCCATTCTCAGTATCCCCAGGGGATCAGTTCCAGGATCCACAGTGAGTTCCAAAATCCTTAAGTGTTCAAGTTCCTTATATAAAATGACATAGTATTTATATATAACACAAATCCTTTCCTATACTCAAGTCATCTCTAGATTTTAGTCCCTAACACAGTATAAATGCCCTGTAAATAGTTGTCATACTGTATGTTTAGGGAATGATGACAAGAAAAGTCTACACTCAGTCGCAGTTCTTTTTCTTTTGAGTATTTTTGATGCTTGGTTGGTTGAATCAGCAGATACAGTACTGAAACTGTGTTGTTTTCTACATACCCTTCTCTACTCCTGGAGATCCTGTTCGAATTCTCGATATGGCTTTATTCTCTTCTCTGCTAATTTTACCCTTCTATTTAGGTGATCTTATTCACTCTGTTGAGTAGATAGATTCCAGTTTTTTTCCTACAACCCTGACTCTCCTGAGACCATCACGTGTCTTCATTATTCTTGGCTGTCTCCTAAGTACTTAAGCTCAGCAGGTCTCCAGATGACATCCTCACCCCCAGCCCTGCTCAGAGTCCACTGATCCTTATCCACTCAAGGGTTTCTCAAGCAACCCTGAGGAGGCAGGTGATTATTGCCCTTTCTTCTTCTTTAGCCACACCCGCCAATCATCAGGTATTCTGGAATCTACTCCCAGTTACTCTTGCGTTTGTTTTCTTCTCTCCAACTGTCTGATCACAGTGAGTTCCTTAACCACTTAACTCTTCAGCCTTATCTGTAAAATGCCAGCAAAAGTTATCTTCTTAAAATTGTTCTGATCATTAAATGGAATATCTGGCCCAGAGCAAGCTCTCCATGAATGTTTGCATGGTGATCATGATCATGGTCCAAGACTTTTTGCCTCCATAGTGAAAGGACTTTTTTTTTATTACCACAAGTGATGTAGTAATCTTATAACTGGTTTAACCGGAGTGGTTCAGTAGGATCTTCTGCATGTACTTCTCCAGCCTCATCTTGTGCAGTCACTGCCTCTTTTACCTTTCCTACTGTCTGAATGTCCCATGCTGGCACAGCAAACTGAACCTTTTTTGGAATAATTTCTCCTTTTTCCTGTCCCTCTTTTCTGAGTCTGTCAGATTCACTTCACCTTCAGTTACTCAGAACAGTCCTCTGTTAAGTATTTTTAAATACCCAATATTCTATAAATTATTTCAGTGTCTCCCATTTGCTATGGGCTCTGTAAATCCTATTGTTCCCCTTTTCGTTTCTCAACTTTTCACAACTATTTAAAGTTGTGGAATTCATATGGCTCCCATATTATTCTCCCCGCAAAACCAGAAAGGGTTTATTCCACCCTCATCCTCATGTGTCTAGGGCTCTTGTGTGTTCCACATATAAGGTCACTTACCACATGGTGTCTGTTATTGTTTTTGTTTGTTTGTTTTTTAAATTTGATTGTTTCCCCTACTTGATCAATTTCCTGCTCACTGCTGTTTCTACCATAGCTTCCAGCTTAAAGTAGGGGTCAGTACCTAAACATGTCTAGTTGAATTTCCTAAGTGTGGAGTGCTTACGAGTTCATGTTCCTTTTCTGAAATTATCTCTCATCCTCCATCTTTCCTCTGGTGGTGTATTTTGTGGTTGTAAATCTCTTCTGCCCTGCCACAGCCATTCAAATATAATCAGTGCCGGGAAGAAGGTTGAGGGCAGAGAGGCACTGGAGCTTTTGGGCTTGTCTGCTATTTAGCTCAGTGTCCCTCAGAATTGTCCTTACTAGATCCTTACCACCTTTCAAATGAAGTCGAAACTCCTTAGTGTGGCGTTCGAGACCTTCTGCAGTCTGATCCCGGTGGGCCCTGTCTGTCCTCCTTTTCCACTCTGCCTTTTATTGCATGCATCCTGTGCTCTAGCTTAATGGTTTTCAATCCTGCCTGCACATTAGAATCACCTGGGGAGCTTTAAAATGAAATGCTGAAGCCTAGATCCTCTCCTTGGAGATTTTGAGTTAATTGGTCTGGGGTGAGGGCCGAGCTTCCGTATTTGTGAAAAGTTTGCTAGTAATGGTGCAGTAAGCCAGTATTGGAGACCACCAGCTTCCTCAGTGTTTTCCACCAAACCTCATCTCCCCTCAGAGTTTTGAGGAGAAAGGGCTCCATAGTCCACACTGTCTATATGGTCCTAACCAGAGAGACAACATCAGAGATGTCCAACAGGAAAAAATTATTTAACTATGTTTCAACTGAGATCAGTCCTTTATGTGTGTAATTCTTGTAACTAGTATCTGCAAAATGGGATAAAAGTTAATGATGCCTAATTCAAAGTCAGAAATGTTCTTAGACCTGAAAATTTTTGAGAGCTAAGTGGGAAATTCCACACCAAACATTCTGTGACAAGTCATGGTCAGGATGCAGGTACCCAAAAAATATTGTGTAAAATTACCTTCAGGCTATGTGTGTAAGGTGTACGAGATATAAATGAATTCCATGTTTAGACTTGGGTTCCATCCCTAAGATATCCCAATACATATATGCAAATATTCCCAAACCCAGTCAGCGCCACAGCTCAATAGGCTAATCCTCTGCCTGTGGTGCTGGCACCCCGGGTTCTAGTCCCGGTCGGGGCGCCGGATTCTGTCCCGATTGCCCCTCTTCCAGGCCAGCTCTCTGCTGTGGCCCGGAAAGGCAGTGGAGGATGGCCCAAGTCCTTGGGCCCTGCACCCCATGGGAGACCAGGAGAAGTACCTGGCTCCTGCCATCGGATCAGCGCGGTGCGCCGGCCGCAGCCCGCTGGCCGCAGCGGCCATTGGAGGGTGAACCAATGGCAAAGGAAGACCTTTCTCTCTGTCTCTCTCACTGTCCACTCTGCCTGTCAGAAAAAAAAAAAAAAATTCCCAAACCCAGTCCAAAACTTAAAATACCCTGACATTTCAGATAAGGGATACCCAACATGTAAAGAACATGCTTTGTTTTTGGCTGCATCGCAACTTTTTTATTTTTTTTTAAGATTTATTTTATTTATTTGAAAGGCAGAGTTAGAGGGAGAGACAGAGAGAGAAAGATCTTTCATATGCTGGTTCACTGCCCAAATGGTCCCAATGGCTGGGGCTGGGCTTGGACAAAGCCAGGAGCTAGGACCTCCATATGGATCTTTCACTTGGGTAGCAGGAGCCCAAGCACTTGGGCCATCCTCTGCTGCCTTCCCTGGTTCATTAGCAGGAAACTGGATTGTAAGTGGAGCAGCCAGGATACATACCTGCACCCATATAGGATGTAGATGTTGCAGATGGTTGCCTTTACCTGCTACGTCACAATACTGGCTCTACATCTCCACTTTTAAGTCTGTTCTTTGTCTAATTCTTTTATTGTCTCATCCAATTCAGACCCACTTCTGATCCCAGCACTGCTTTTTAGACCCCCTACTTCATCTTCTTTGTGAGGCTTCTCAGTATCTAAAATTCCTCTTCGTATAAGCTTGCTTCTGTCTCTCTTGCCTTTAGGATGTGAGCTCCTTGACGGCAAGGACGTATTAGTTTTGTTCAGCACCTAAAATACTCATGACAGTTAGTAAGTGGATGTTAAACAAATATTTGTTCAGTGGATAAAAAGAAATACATTTATAGTTTGAGTTCTTCTTTCCTTCTTTCTTTTCTTTCTAGATTTATGTATTTGAAAGGCAGAGTTACAGAGAGAGAAAGAGATTTTTCCATCCAGTGGTTCATTCCCCAAATTTCTGCAGTGGCTGGGGGTGGGCCAGCCAAGAACCAGGATCATCTGAGTCTCCCATATGGGTGGCAGCAGCCCAAGCACTTGGGTGATCTTCTGCTGCTTTCCCTGGCACATTAATGGGCTGGATCTGAATTGGAGTAGCCAGGACTCGAACTGGTGCTTGTATAACCAGCTGTGCCACGATGTGGGGATTTGGGCTTTTTTTCTAAAGTACATGTGTTTAAATATTCTGAGTTGCCTGCATAATTTAAAAGTTAGTTGAAATACCTTATAAACATGTCTGGGACTACAAGAACACAAATAGATGATGATTCTCAGCCTGCCTAATCTAATAAAGTGGCCAGTTGTTGTGGTGCATAGGTTAAGCCACAGTCCGCAACACAGCATCCCATATGAGTGCTGGTTTGGGTCTTGCTCCCTGTTAATGCCCCTGGGAAAGTAGCTGAAGATGGCTGAAGTACTTGGTCCCTTATCACCTGTGTGGAAAACCCAGATGGAGTTTTGGCTTTTTGGATTCAGCCTGGCCCAGCTTTGACTGTTGTAGCCATTTGGGGAGTGAATCAGAAGATTGAAGACATCTTTTTCTCTTTCTGTCTCTACCCCTCTCTCTGTTGTTCTGCCTTTCAAATACATAAATCTTAAAAATAAAGAAGAAAACAAGCGGCAAAAGTAGATGTGAGCCTGATTATGGGCCAGATGCTGTTTTTTTTAGGATATTGAGAGCTCTTGGCCTGTGGTAAAGGACTTATTTTCCTTTTTGATTTTTTTTTCTTTGTGTTTGGTTAGCCTTTCCCATGTCATTTTCCCAGCATATGGGGATCAGTTAGTGTGAGCCTAAGAAAGAAACCTGGGTGAGGAATCAGTGACAGTGCACTTTGAGTGGGTTACACTCAAAAACAACAACCATACCAAGGTAGGCAAGAATTTAGTTTCCTCCAAGCGGAAACTTCCTTGTTATTAGAAGACTCCCACAGTGAGAATATTCAGACAAGCTTGTTAAGGACAGTGGGGAGATAGTTTGTGTATCTGAATCTATATCTGGGATCCTAAGTCAGATTTGCTGCTGCCCTGGGTTGAAGTAACAGGTGATGTTGCTACTGTTCCTGACCTTGTTGGGAGTGATTCAGTGTCTGTTCTCTCAAGGGTTCCTTGTACCACATCTGTGTCTGTGGGGCCCTGAGCCTTGCTCTTGTCCAATTCACCATTGGACCATTCATAAGTATAAACTGATCTGTACAGATAGAGTGAACCTCAGGAATTACACATACTACTGTCTTACATTATTAAGAACTACTCCTTTACTTCCTGTGAGTCCAGAGCTGCCAGCATATGATCTGGGCCTTTCCTTGAGCTGTAAGGATCAACAGATTAGTTCACTCAAGACACCATTACAGAGATACTGACAGTGAGCTCTGCATGTGGGATGCTTTCCCACCGTGCTATGTAACAAATGAGCTGAATTCCAGAGGGTCAAGCAATCAGTATTCTGTGAGTAATTGTAGGAAAGAAGTTGAGTTGCATCTCTCTTACTCTGTTTCTTTAAGATTTATTTATTTATTTGAAAGGCAGAGAGAGTAGAAGGAAGGAGGGAGGGAGAAAGAAGAGAACGGGTTAGATTACAGAGATATCTTCTATCCTCTGGTTCACTCCCCATGTGGACTCTACAGCCATGTCTGAGCTAGGCCAAAGCCAGAAGCAAAGAACAGTCTGGTCTCTCACGGGTGGCAGGGCCACAAGTACTTGAGCCATCATCTGCCGTCATCCTGGGTGCATTAGCAGGAAGCTGGATTTGAAACAGAGCAGCTTGGATCCTAACAGGCACTGCAATATGGGATGCCGGGTTTGCAGATGGCAGCTCAACTCACTGCACCACAATGCTGGCCTCATTTGTTCTGCTTCTAAAAATAATCTTTTAAAACCTGTGTTCTGCTAAGATTTCAGAATGGAAGCTTTAATTATTTACAGTTTTTTTTTTTTACAGTCAGGAATTGTCCAGAATGAATTTGTGTTTCTTTTTGTTGCCCACAGTGATTATGTATTATTATTTTCGAACATCATGGCATTCTAAATGCCAGAAAAGTTGTGTGATGGGTAGCTAAACAGACTGAATCAGAATGTAAGCAGATGTTGTGGTAGATATGCTATAATAGTTGATCTATTGGTATGTGCTAACTATTCCCATTTTAAACATGCCTGCAAAAGAATTTATGAGGTTATAACCACCTAGCCCGAACTGTAGTTTATTCATTCAACAAATATTTTTATGCATTGAATTTCTTCTGTATACCAGTCAGTGGGGCTGTAGACAAGGATCTTTCCCCCCATTGAACCTGTATTCTCCAGAACCTTATTACTCAGAATGTGATCTGTGGACCACCAGTGTCAGCATCACCTTGGAGTTCATTAGAAGTGGGAATTCCCAGCCCACTCCAGTCTGGATTTTAACAAGATTCCCTGGTGATTAGTAGGCACATTGAACTTTAGGAAGAGTGAGTATAGTCCTTGTAAACAAAAACATGTGATTACAAATGATGTCAAGAAAAGGTAACACTGTAATGGGTCAGACAGTGGGAGGAAAGGGAGTGATGAGGATGGTAAATGAGGACTTCTGAGGGGGTGTTCAGTGGGCTGACACTTAAATGATGAGTAGGGGTGAGCCATGGGAGGATCTGGGAAGATGGCTCCAACTAGAGGAAACAGCCAGTGCAGAGACCTGGAGGTATTAACTGCATTCATCCTTGCTGTGTCTTCTACTTTAGCCATGTTAGGTTGAGGACTTACTTGCCTGATGCTTCTGGTCGTGGAAGTGTAATAATAGTACTTGTGTGTGGCATTGTGGTATCTGGCAAACAGCAAAAGATCAACACTGTAGTTTTGATAAGAGCTGGTCACTTACCTAAGTGAGAAAACAACTGAAGGGGTCAGAAGAATGTTTGGCAGTGCTGGCTTCAAAGAGTTGACATTTGATATACTTGGGAGAAGGAGGAAGAAACTACTGAAGGTTGTGCTAGCATTGGAAGGAGAGGAAAAGCAGTGTGGGTACAGGTGGAAATTTATTGAAAAATGGAGGCTAGCAAAAAAGTAAACAGACAAGGAAGCTTTAGCATTAACCTAAGAGGAAAGACCAAAAAAATAAAGTGTGATGGATTGTTGTTTCCCTGTAGATTGGCATCCAGGATGAGAACTTGGTAAGGACTATTACTGTATTTTATTTTCGTTTGTTCCCCCCTATTTTCAAAGTTCTTTCATGTTTAAGGATTTCTCACATCATTTTGATTGCACATATTATTTTGGGAAAAATGAAGGTGAATGCTCTTCATCTCCTATGGCGTCAGGAGTAATTTGTCCCATCTGTAAATGAGAGGGAGTGGGTTCTGTGAGGAGCTGCATCTTGTTCTGTGAAGGCTGATGTTCAGCTCACCAGAAAATTTTCTTTTCCTTCCCTGGACATCCTACTTTTCCCTCCATCATTTGTTCTATTTTCCCTGTCCCTACCCTCTTGTAGAGCTGAGAATAACCATGATAATGTTAATTGCAGTGTTTTTGAGACTTGAGAATGAAATTATTTGACCTTGCCAAAGTAATTAGGCATCTGGTACAATGATCCTTATTCTCAGCCTTGATAATACATCACTCTGTCATTCCTAGCACTGGAACAGTATTTAAACACAATAATCAAAGCCCAGAAGATGTATGTAGGATAAAAGTTACCTAAGATTTTTCATAGAGATCTAACTTTTAGAAAACCCAAATGATGAGAGGAAGGGACACTCTTCTTTTTTTGCCCATTGGAAAAATGCTCTGTTAAAACAGCAGATTGGAATAGTTTTCATGAGGTGTAGGTACACCGTGGCTCTCTTCCTGTATAAACCCCACAAATTGTTTGTTTGTTTTTGACAGGCAGAGTGGATAGTGAGAGAGACAGAGAGAAAGGTCTTCCTTTTTGCCGTTGGTTCACCCTCCAATGGCCGCCCACAGCTGGTGCGCTGCGGCTGGCGCGCCGCGCTGATCCGAAGGCAGGAGCCAGGTGCTTCTCCTGGTCTCCCATGGGGTGCAGGGCCCAAGGACTTGGGCCATCCTCCACTGCCTTTCCGGGCCACAGCAGAGAACAGGCCTGGAAGAGGGGCAACCGGGAAAGAATCTGGCGCCCCGACTGGGACTAGAACCCGATGTGCCGGCGCTGCAAGGCAGAGGATTAGCCTATTGAGCCACAGCGCCGGCCTAAACCCCACAAATAGTAGCCTGTATCTTGTTAGGACAGACAAGTGGGGTACTTAACTGTAGTCCATTAACTGAGCTGCATACTGGATAGGTACCTAGTATACTTGATGTATAGTAAAATAGCCTAAATATGAGTTCAAAACACAAACCTAAATGGCCTTGTTTATAGGATTATCCATGTTTTAGTTAGGCTTCCTGGGGGAGGGGGTCAAAAATGGCTGAATGTTGCCATGTTCATATTGTTAAAGATAGTATGAATTGAGTGTCATACAGACTGTATTTCTCATTGGAGGAGGGAGGATGGGCAGACATTTTAAAGACAGCCTTAATATCAAAACTTTGAAGAAAAAAAAAAAATCCAGATAGTTTGAATCACTCCTTTAAGAAGCTGATAGGTTTTCCATTAAATTGATTCTCAAATGTTATCACATCATTTTGTTACTTTAGGTAATATTAAATATTTTGCAAAAAATAAATTCCTGAACTAAAAGAATATTTAGACATCTAGTTCACCAACTTGCGAGCTGTGTTGACAGTTCCTTTGGTTCAAATCCATGAGCCGATTCCAGTCAGACTTTAAGTCCATATACTTAATTTTATCCATTACATGTTCTTTTCTCTTTTGTAAAGTTGAATTTGACGACATTAACTAAGTTGATAGGTTAGAGAAATAGTACTACTTGAGTATTTTTTCTATGTTTAGACTTCGTATTTTCAGAGAAAATTTCTTACTAATCCTCCAGCTTGTAATCTCAGGTCAAACCCAGTCAGTTCCAGCAGTTATGCAGTTTCTTCAGAAAATTTGGACCCAGTGAACAAATCAAGATAATTTATTTCCTTATTCAAGTAAAAAATTTTATAGTCTTTGTTCTGTAGTGGTGAAGTAATGGAGAAGATTACAATACTTATTTGTGCCTTTCCCAAAGAAGATTGAAGGCAAGATAAGTAGAAATTTTTCATCACTTTAAAAAATATGTTTATGATGGGAGAATATATGGTTTTGATAAACATTTAATAAAATAGTCATCTTTTAAAAATTTTTGGCAAAGAAACTGATATGAAAATAAAATAATGATGAAATATTCTCCAAGAATGTTTTCCTGAAAATATAATTGCCTTTAAGTTGGCTGCTAAAATGGTTTCTTAATAATGCGTTGTTATTCTATTTTATTTCAATAATACATATGTAGTAATGTTCCTAATTTGATGAGAGATTAAAAACCCCAGGAAACATTTTTTTTAAACCAACAATGCTTTTGACACATTCCTTTTATTACTAAAATCACTGAAGTTATCAGAACTTTCTCTCAAGTTTATTATGTTGTTAACATATTTTTTTTTAACAAAAGCATAACGGCAGAAATAATCAAAATTAGATTTTTATTATATCAGGTCTATTTGAGGGAATGTAATTGAATTCAAGTATAGGCTTAACTAGTTTTTTGTCTTACTTAAATGACTAGTGTAATTTGTCGTAAGTGATAAAGGAAATATGAATGTGCTATTGTGTGCTTTAGTATTTGTTATTTTTAATTCTGTGATTGAGTTGGAATATTCATTGTTTTATATCACATCTCATGGCATAAAGTAATACATTTCTCAGTGATTCCTCAGTCTTGGAGCCTGAAGGTAAAGGGGGTGAAGATCTTATGATTTCTTGTTTCATGGCTAACTGGCCATGCTGCTGATTCACCGTCCATCCCCACCTGACAGCCTTCTGAGGTTCACTTGTCAAGTGTTTGCATAGCAAGGAGATTTTATAGAATACCCTTTTTGTTACTTTTCTAGGCTGTTTTTCCCAAATTATATTTCTTTTTTAGTAGGGATGGTCCTCACTTCAGTGATGCTTTTTATTGGATGCTGATGTAAAATAAAGGTGGGAAATTATAGAAAGAGGGAATGGCAGTGAGTTGAGGGCAGAAAAATATTATGTGTATAACTTTTTAATTTTTAAATATCTTGATGCATATATGGATAGATGAAGACATAATAGAAGTGTCAAAAATTGTTCATGTATTTGACAAGGTGTGGCTACCAGAATCATCTTTCCATTATATTTTAACATAAACAATTGACCTTTTATTGGGGTCATTAATGTTATTTTGGAATATCATGGCTATCTAAAGGCAGAAATTCAGTAGTGTCCATAAAGCATAGAATGTCATTAGAACATTCAGTAGCCTTAACAGCAGTATTTCAGAATCTCTGTCTGTTTAAATGGGTTATCTGTGAATGTACTTGCTCAAGGATGCATGACCCACATCACCTATAAATTTGATTGGAAGCTACAGTGCTGGCATAGGCTGATGGATAGCAGATTAGAGCCCTGATTAACCATGTGATTCGAAGACTGAGAATATATTGTCTAAGCAAGATTCATCAGATGCAATCAGAATTTCAAGTGGTCAGATGAAATTCAAATGTGTATTGTGGCTTTTCCTCCCCTAGTGCTTCTCCTCCTAGGTTGCCTTTTTTTCCCCTTCTTTTCCCCCAAAGCTGAAAAATACTTCTTTGATGAATCTGCTCCTCACCCTAAAGCTGTCTGTCTGTTATTCATCAGAAAGCAGGTCGCAGTTCAGTGAGCAGAAGAAAAGATTTTAATAGAAGCTGTGCCAAGGGCTGTAATGCATCATTTTAGGGCCCTAATTACATTACAATGACAAATATCAATGGTGACAACAGCAATAACCTACATCCTTTAATGGCTGTGCTGGAAAAGGAGTTTGGGCCCCACGCCATTAGATTAGACTCAGTTTCAAAACATAGGCCATTAGAAGTGTGTGTCCACAGTATTATTGGCTGATCGCTGAAGCTCAGTGGAAAGGCCTGTAAATAAATGATGCCTCCCTAAAGCTGGGTCCTGTGGGACAAAAGAGGCAAAATTAGATGACCATGGAAGCAGCAGTGTTTCCGAGGCAACTTTAGCTTTCAAAGTGAGGAATGACCTGCTTAATTTTATGAAATCACACACATCCCACTGCCCCCCCCCCACCCGCCTGCTGCCAATTAGCCTGCCCATGAAAATCCATTGGCATGACAACTTGAAGAAATTAAGAAGTCTTTTAAACAAAAGGGGACCTTTAAAAAAAAGTTAGACGCTTTCTTCCTTTTATGTTAACATACATTGCTAATTAAAAGGACTTTCAGATTTCTTTTTAGGAAACTATAGAATTCTTTTTCTTAAACAATTGAGCAAACTTAAAATAGCCTAGGTCCAAAATTAAGAAGCCAAATACCATTCAGCTTCTATTTTGCCAGAGGAGTAAGTTTCTTTAGAGTAGTTTTCATTGCATAGATTATGTAGGCAAACTGAAGAACTCAGTTTTTTCTTATGTGCCCACACATTTTTCAACCCTCCTAGCAAGGGACTATTTTATTTATGTAAACAACATAATGAGGAAAATATGCTTGGCAGATGGTTCTAAGCATTAGAATCATCAGTTTGGTCTGCCCCAAAGTGTCTCATTATCTTTTATTCTCTCCCCCTCCACCTCTCCCTACAAAAAGCTTAACAACCAAATGCCTTTGAGAGGCAGGCTTTCAGCCTGGTGAATGCTGCTCTATTTTCTTAGCTCACCCTGGAATTTCACCCCAC
This sequence comes from Oryctolagus cuniculus, assembly GCF_051225735.1. NCBI lineage: Eukaryota > Metazoa > Chordata > Mammalia > Lagomorpha > Leporidae > Oryctolagus > Oryctolagus cuniculus. The sequence continues at coordinate 150,537,256 of NC_142867.1, read as the reverse complement.
AACCACTGTGGTATGTTCCTCCAGGTGGAGAGTGGTTTGGTGATTCCCATTGCAGCTTTTCATGGTGGTTTAAGCATTCTTAAAGGATGGCTAAATGCTCCATGGGGCCAGTGCAGTAAATTAAATCAGGTCAGCACAGTTGGGTCCTTATTCACTGCTGCTTATTGGTGCTGGGTTTTTGTCCATCCTGTTAGGAATGCAGGCTGGAATGGAAAGCTTAGGTTTGAAACTTCATGGTGAATTTGTATTTTCTTTTGGCTAGCACTTAAAAGATTGCATGGCTACAAAGTCAAAAGGATTGCTGATGAAAGAAGGAAGCCTGGATTGCACAAGTTGAGTGTTGCTGTCATTCTGGTAATGACTTAGCAAGAAAAAGGGCATTTTTGTCCTCTCATAAAAATGAGGAACCAACCCTGGGTGGGATTTATTTTAAGAATGTCTCAAGGATAGTAATTGCTTTATGTTTTCTGCCTTGCAACACGGTTCACCTCTCCTTTCTCCCACCTCATCATTAGAATATAAGCTGTCTTATGTAAAAAATGGTGTGTTAACAAAGTATAAAAGGCATTATCTGAAAATCTAAGATGAACATTAGAGAAGCCCTGGATTGCTTTTTATTTTTTTATTTTAAAGATTTATTTATTTTGAATGTCAGGATGAGAGAGCATAAGAGAGAGATCTTCAATCCACTGATTTATTTCACAGATGGCTACAGTGGCAGCTGTGGACCAGGCAGAAGCCGGGAGTTTCATCCATGTCTCCCAGCTGGGTAGAAGGGGCCTAAATACTTGGACCATCTCCCGCTACTTTCCCAGGCCATTAGCAGGGAGCTGGATCAGAAGTGCAGCAACTGGCACACGAACCAGTGCCCATATACGATGCTGGCATTGCTAGTGGCAGCTTTGCCCGCTGTCCACAGTGCTGGCTCCTGGGTAGTAGCTTTTTAAAGAAAGCAGGGTTGGTATATTTCTTTGCTGTTGTTGTTAAATTTACTGTAGCTGGCGCCACGGCTCACTAGGCTAATCCTCCGCCTGTGGCGCCGGCACCCCAGGTTCTAGTCCCGGTTGCTTCTCTTCCAGTCCAGCTCTCTGCTGTGGCCCAAGAAAGCAGTGGAGGATGGCCCAAGTGCTTGGGCCCTGCACCCGCATGGGAGGCCTGGAGGAAGCACCTGGCTCTTGGCTTCGGATCGGCACAGTGCCGGCTGTAGTGGCCATTTTGGGGGTGAACCAACGGAAAAGGAAGACCTTTCTCTCTGTCTCTCTCTCTCTCACTAACTCTGCCTGTCAAAAAAATAAATAAAAAATTTACTGTAATATCTTGTTGAACTAAGAATTCTATTCTTCCAGCTATTATTAGAGAATAAACTCCATTGTCCATCATCAGTGGAACTTCAGATTTACGTTAAAAAGATAATGTTCCCAAAGATAATTTCCAGATACATACAGATTACTCTCTGCTAAGTATAGTAAGATTTTAGTATATCCTAAACCTTTACATGTTAAAACCTTAGTGGGACACATTTGGGAATCTTTGTGGTTTAAGCAGATATCCCATTTTTCAACAAGATACAAAAAGAATCAGACTAATTAATCAACTTGTTTGGATTGGTTAGGTGCTGTTCTTTCAGGAGGTTAGGGACTTAGTGTAAAATCCCCATGCCAATGGGCTTTTTTACTTTTTTAAAGATTGATTTATTTTTTTTGAAAGGTAGAGTTACAGAGAGGCAGAGAGAGAGAAGTTTTCCATCTGCTGGTTTACTCCCCAAATGTCACAACAGCCAGAGTTGGACCAATCAGAAGCCAGAAGCTTCTTCCAGGTCTCCCATATGGTTGCAGGGACCCAAGGACTTGGGCCATCTGCTGCTGCTTTCCCAATCATAGCAGAAAGCTGGATCAGAAGTGTAGTAGCTGAGACTCGAACCAGTGTCCATATGGGATGCCAGCACTGCAGGTGGTGGCTTTACCCACTATGCCACATTGCTCCCAGTGCCAATGTTTTAAAGCAAAGGCCACAAATACAGAAATCTGCTGACATATTATGAATTGAAGAGTTGTGAAGGGAAGAATGTATCTTTACTATTTGAACTCTTGCAGAGTTGGGAATTTATGAAAAACAGCATATAGATTGGGCAAGTGTCCTGGTGAAGGCTTTTGAAAATGGATTTCCAGTCATGAAAATTGAATTCCTTTTTATGTTGCCCTAGTGCTTGAAGGTTAACTTTTTAAAGATGAATTCCGGTTAATAAATTGTACTGTTAATGTGGCACTGTTGTCACTGCCTCCTTTTGATGGGCTTGCTGATGAGATAGTTTTCTTCTTCCTTAGGAAATATGCCAGCCAGAATATAAAGTGTGTTTTAATATCATCCTGTTAATAATATGGTAAACTGAAACCAGCTTACTGTTCTCTTTATCACTTTCCTTTCCCTTTTTTGCAGGCAGAGATTGTCAAGAGGCTGAATGCTATCTGTGCACAAGTCATTCCTTTCCTGTCCCAAGAGGTAAGGTAGTTGATTTTAGGCACTGGGCTAAAAGTTGTCGTTTTAGTGGTTTTACAGAAAGGGGATTGCGGAACCAACTCTCTCGCCTTGCAGTTTTTTGTATTTGTGTTTCATATTTCTAAAATAATAATGATCTCATTCCAATTTCTGTATCTTTTTAGCATGCACTGTTGTATTATAGTTTAAATGTGTTTCTATAATGGAATATTTTCTAATGTGCTAAACAAAATTCAAATTTTAAAATATTTTGCTGTCATCATACCATGTAGTATTGCTCAGAATTATACCTGCTCGTCACAGTGGCATCTGGTTGGGTAGATTGAAATATGACCAGGAAGACAAGAGCTTATTCTATACTTTTGTCACTGGGCATTAAGAGATGTCAGAAGACATATCAAACAGAAAAGACTTTACATGGTAAAGGAACTAATGAAACACTTGACCAGCTGCTCTTATAAAGTTACTTATCGTTATCTGATTAGGTCTTAATATTGTGTGAACTTAGAGGAAAATACTTGTAGGATGGACTTTGCACTCACTTTTCTCAAAATTAGACTTCAGTGATAGGTGCCTTTGCACATGGCTGAGGCTTGCCCTGTGGCTCACTGATTTTACCTTGTGCACTGCCAGGGCAAGTACATGCTGTCAGCTGACCCATACAGGTTGGAATGAGAAGGTGCATCAAGGGCTCAGCAGCTTCCTTTTTATTCTCTTTCTCTTTTTGTGTGTTGGCTTGCTTGCTTTGGTAGTGACTAGAGTATTGGAAAGAGATAATTTTTGCTTCTGGATTACTGAATCATCTGTTCAGGTAAGATTAGCTATTAAGGAAGAAGCTACCGAATGGAATATCTGTGTGTCTTATAGCCGCAGTGCTTTGTACTGTGGGCCAGGAAGGGGCACTTTGCTCCCCTGTAAGTGTGTTGTGTCACTGCTTTTCAGGAGAGTAGTTGGTCCTCCTGCCTACCAGTGGGTAGATGCTGTTGTTAACATGCAGCCAATATTTAAGCATGTGTATGTGTTGTAGATATGTGGATTATTATTACATGTGACTTCTTTGGTCTGAACTGGGTTATAGTAAGCATGTATATCCTTCATCTGTTTTATATTGGGAAGGAGGCATAAATCATTCACAAACCTTGTTAATATCTTGCATTCACATGTTCAAAACAAAGGGTACATCGTCTTTGTCCACAGAACCACCACCTGTCTTATCTCCACTTACCTGTTTTATTTAAGATTTGCTTGTGACTAGATGAGGTAGTGTGGTGAGTGAGAGTCAAGAGGTGTATCTGCATTTTGTTTGGGAACCCTGGCTGCCCCTGGCCTGGTCTGAACTAGTGTGTATTTCCTACTTTAAGCATCTGCTTAATGGAGATGGAGGTTGGAAAGAATGTTGTGACCTCCAGAGCTGTAACCAGGCTGGGATGTCATACCTAAGGTAGCAGGGGAAAGTTTGAATTATCCCAGGGGTGATATTAGGGTTTGGGCCAATGCAGGCGCAGACTCCTGATAGAATAACTCAAGCTGCTTTGTTCACATGGTATTTCTTCAGGATCTGTGGGGTATGTTCAGAAGTGGAAGGAGGTCTTGGAGGGTGTTGGTGGAGCTGATTTACCAATAAGTCATTTTCCCACATGACATGTTTGTATGAGCTGGCCCAGTAGGAACAGGATGTGTATCAGTAGTGATGCTGAGCAAGACTGGACTGGAATTAATTGGCTGAGGAAGTTGTACCCAGTAGAGGAAAGCCATGGGGAGATGTGGGCAGCTCTTTTCTTCTGCTTTAGGCTGGGAGGCTGGGCGTCATGTGCTCACTACTTAACTATTTATTTGCCACACACTTTGACATCTCTTGGTTAAAATCCTTGATTCATGTATAGTGATTTATATTATGGTTTTGAAAATCCTAATTCTGTGTGTATTTTTTTTTCTTAGTTTGAATTGAATTTGTTCCTGTTCTTTAGTTTCCTAAGATGTGTCTTTCTATCTTTAACATGTGGGCCACGTTTCCTGCTATCAAAGCAGGGACTCTAATGTTTTCTGTCTGAACATAGCCCACCTTGTTTCCTCTTCCGGGCATTCTGTGAGTATCAGACTTCTTGCTTCTTCCCTAAGGCCAGATGGACCGTAATCTGGAGGGAGGGGAGGAGGCAGGTTATTAGAGGAAGATGAATTCTATTTCCTGTCTCTTCAGAGGCATGGAAAATCACTCTTGCATGGCTGCAAGCGTCACTCGGTGCCAGGACTGAAGGCTCTTAATCTGATCTTTTAACACCGGCTCTCTGTGTGACAGTCTCACTGCCAAAATGGCAGCTGCAGCATTAGCATGTATTTTCAAATGTTTTTATTTAAAAATAAAATGATCATATTTAGAAAAAAGGAAACCATTCCCTGAAGACTAGTGCATAAGCTACAGGACAGTGTTTGAAGGATTTTGAGCAACTGAAGTCAAGCTTTTTGGAGTTTGACACAAATAAGAGGTAAATTTATGTGCATCTAGATGAAGTGTATTTTTAATTTAGCCCCCTAATGTGCTTGCTTAATATTGCTTGTGTCTAGTTTACCACATTTTCTAAATTTAAAAATATTATGTGCTACTGAATATTAAATAAATAAAGTTATAACTGCAGCACTTTTTTAAAGAATTGAGTTATATAGTTGTGGCTCCAAAGTGCGTGATTAGTATGTCTGTAATGAAAAAAAAATCATAGAAAAAAAGCATTTTCCTATTGGATTTCACTGAAATTTAAAAAAAAAAAAACCTGTAACCTGTATGTATTTTAATTATGTGCTGTTTCAGTCTCATACAGCTAGTTCCACAGTCTTAGGCAGTAGGCAAGGATTTTGCTGAGTTCTTAGAATTTCATAGGATTTCTAGTACCAGAATTTGGAGAAACCTTTTGAGTCCTCAGCTGTCTGAAGCTGTTCTTTTCTTCCTGCTTGCATTTGGTTTTTAGGAATGGATGAGACTGATCTGTATTTTCCTGCTCTCATATTTCTTCTTCAAAAGGTGAATCTGAAGGTAGTAAGTGAGAAACTCTTCTCTTTGCTGCTTTGGGTCTCATTTATAGGAGAAAGAAGCACTATAAATACTCAGCTCTGAGTTGGCAGTTCCGTAATCAGGAGATGCCAGGACCATGCCAGTCAGGTCTGGGTAGAGTCTTGGCCTCCCTGTTAACAAAGGGCATGGTGTGCTCTGACCAGGCTCAGCTGAGTGACCTTTAGAGAAGATTTGCCTCTCTAAGCCTCAGTTTCCTCATCTGTACAGTGAAGTTAATAACAGCATGGAGCAGACCGATGGTTGTGAGGGTTATTTGGGATTAGGCATGGACAGTTTAGCACTATGTTTAGTAGACATAGCACTAGCTCCAGTGAAAGAGAGCTCTGAGTTTATTTTTTTGAGAGAACTGGAAACCAGCAGGCCTTCCTACTCTTTGGAATCATTGCATTTTGTCTGTCTTCCTTTCTAATTTCCTTCTTACTGAGAAAAAAAAAAGGCATAAATTAAAATTGGGCTAAGGGTTCAGAGCTAACTAAAAATCAGTGTTTCCCTCTCTCCTAGCCCCTCTTTGGCAGTCAGGATATAGCTTGTAGATCCTTCGACCTTACAAGTCCTTGGTAAAATTGAAGAGTTCTAATAAATGCTGTCTTGCCTCCAGTGTCCCATTACAGCTTTCTCCAACACCTTCAGATTCCAGGAACAAGTCTGTCTTTAAGAAGATTCTAATATGAATTAAAAATTATGCATCACTGTTAGACTGACAATTAGGTGCAGCATTTCTACTAATTTGGAATTGAGATAACTACGTCTTTAGTGGCTTTATGTTGGGAAAGTTGATCTCTCTAAGCCTTAGTATTCCTATAGAATGAGGAAACTAATCCCATCCTTATAATGTGTATTATGTGGATTAAAAGGTAAAAACACTTGGCATAGTAAGTGCCATTTCTTCCTCCCTCCTTTCCTATTGTACTTCCAGGGAATTGAATTCTGTTCTAGGTTATTTTTGGTCCTAAAACATTAGGAGGGGAAGGACTTAGTAAAAACTGGGATGAGTTCAAGGTAGTACTTCACAACTACCGGCTGGCTGCCTTCCTGAGAATTTAGCTGGGCCTTGCCACTCCGGAGGCTGCTGCCTACAGTGGGCAGTAAGCTCCATACATATTGCCTTTCAGAAGGAAAGGGATATTTTAAATTGTTGGTAAGCTAGTATTTATCTTAACCTTTTAGATTAAGTGTTAAATGTCAGCCGCTTAGCTGAGGCCAGATTTGGAGGACAGTTTGTGCTGTTTTCTAATCCTGTTTCCCTGTAAGGGGCATTTTTGAGACAGACAACGTATGTTTCACTGCAGTCAACAGGGTGTTCCTAAGATCTTTGAGAACTTCAAACTTTTAATAGGCTGTAGGTCAGTAGGTGAACATTTTATTACATTATAATTGCACATCTCTCCTCAGGGTCCAGTTGTATTTTTAGAAACTTGTTGCTTTGATAACAAGGAGCAGAGTTCATTGGAAAAGCCATGTTATGCAGGTGGCAATGTGATAAGAGCCTAAGGTCAACCAAATCCAGGACCAAATCCTCCCTCGGCTCGTTGCTTCCTGTACAATGTTGAGCAATATGACTTAGCTATTCTGGGCTGCAGTTTCTTTATCCATAAAATGGGATGCTGCACTATAAGGTTGTTAGGTGAGGACTAGAGACCATGTGAAGTGCCTGTCTGAATATTTGGCTGCTTTCACAGATATGGAAGCCAGTGATTTAGTAACTGTCTCTCTCACCTAGCGGTTGGCATAGAAGCAGCTGCAGATAATTTGATGACATCAAGTCTTGTGAACTCAGGTTCCTTTTGCACTGATTTTCATCATTCCTAGCACCATTGTGTCTTGCCCCATTTGGTAGGAAGGAGAATGGAATAGGCATGTTCCTTTCCCTTTTAAGTGCATAATGTGAAAGATGTTCACATTTTTGCCTGCTTTGTAATGGCCAACAAACACCTAGTTACCTGCCCACAGCTAGATGCAAGGGAGACTTGGAAATGTATCCTTTGCTGAGTGACCAAAAGCAAAACAAAAAAAACTAATGTAAGAAGTATGCCTATTAGAAAGATAAAAACTTCTTAAAGACCCCTCTCAGTTGAAGGATGATGTAGGTCTAGCAGATCACACAGGGCCTGCCTTTTTTTTTTATTTTAAGATTTATTTATTTATTTGAAAGTCAGAGTTACACAGAGAGAGGAGAGGCAGAGAGAGAGAAGTCCTCCATCCGATGGTTCATTCCCCAAATGGCTGCAACGGCCGGAGCTGTGCCGATCTGAAGCCAGGAGCCAGGAGCTTTTTCCGGGTCTCCCATGTGGGTGCAGGAGCCCAAGAACTTGGGCCATCTTCTACTGCTTCCCAGGCCATAGCAGAGAGCTGGATTGGAAGTAGAGCAGCCGGGACTCAAACCTGCGCTTATATGGGATGCCAGCGCTTCAGGCCAGGGTGTTAACCTGCTGAGCCACAGTGCCGGCCCCAAGGGACTGCCATTTTTAAGGTAGATTTGATAAAAAGCAAATGCTGCTTGAAGCTTAAAAAGTTAAAGAAATCTCCCTTTATGAGTGGCATTTCTTTCCTAACATGTTGTAGATGTACTTTTTTTGGTAAATCTAGTGTTATCTTTGAACTACAGACAGTGGGATCAAGATTTTTGACAATCTTTCTCTCCAAGAAAATATGGAAGATAGGTCACTTTTAGTGTGCATGTTAAGACATTTCAGAAAAATTAGCTCTGGTTGATTGTTTCGCAATGCCAAACCTGGCCCATTCGAATGACTTGTGCCTTAGACCATTCCCAAACCATACCTGAAGTAACCTGACACATGTGTACTGTACTGGAGAGAATGAGAGAATTAGAAGGGCTTCCTTAGGACCACTGGCTTCTTGGTTCCTATTTATGAAGTCCATGATCATTGTTACCTTTAGGGAAATGGCATTCATTTTTAACTTCAGCAGATTGCTAATAAGTTTGTTTCAGTGCTAAAGAGTTCCCCCTCTCTGTAGTTCCATAGTTGGATTTTCTTCCTTGAGTTACTGAAAATGGAAACGAAACTGCTCAGAGGCTGTAGAGGATCCTTTATGGTAGTTATGTGGAGGAGCCCTCACAGTGATACACTGGGAAGCATACTTGGGTCTGGGCTTACAAGTGAGTGGAGCTGTTTTCCCCTGCATCCATAATGTTAAATGCTGGTTTAACACATAGGAAAAGGAATTTAAAAATTCTTTTTGCAACATTTAACAAAGTTCTCTGTTTGAATTTTTAGAATATAGAAGGGAAATTAGGTGTGAAAAAATTTTAGCCTTCTTCTTTTATTCTTATGTTTACCTAGGGAAAAAATTGTGTTCCAACTAGAATGCCTTTTGTGTGCAAATTTAACTTAAAATTTATTTTAATTTTACCTTATTAGCTTGCTTGCTTTCTTTTTAAAAAGATTTATTTATTTATTTTAAGCATGGAAAGCCAAGACACTCTGGCAAAAAAAAAAAAAAAAAGTTACAAAGGGAGGGAGACACACACACACACATACCACACACACAGAAGAAGGGAGGGAGAGAAGTTGGGTGAGTTGGTACGTTATCTTCTATCCTCCCAAAATGGCTGCAATGGCCAGTGCTGGGCCAGGCCAAAGCCAGGAGCTAAGAGCTTCTTCTGGGTGTACCACATGGATGCCAGGGGCCCAAACACTTGGGATGCTTTCTGCTGCGTTTTCCAGGTGGTTAACAGGGAGCTGGATAGGAAGTGGAGTAGCTCTCACACAAACTGGCACCTATATGGGATGCAGTGTTGCAGGTGGTAGCTTAATGCTATGTCACTATGTCAGCCTTCCTGCTAGCTTTCTTAATGAGTAGTACCAAGCTGTATTTTCCCCAGAATGTCGTAGATTTATTTCGGCATTCTTCATTGGATTTAAAAGACAAAAAATAACACACAGTTACATAATAGTAATAACATGAGTGTATTTGAGTTACAATTACAATAGGTAGACTACCTAGTCATATCAAATGATACATAAATTTGTATTTTGGATGTGCCATAAATTTGGTCCTTGTAATTTGATGGAAAACAAACCCTGAGATATGGGTAGATCTCAACTGCTATTTTTTGCGGAGGTACCTTTGTTAATATGGCATTGAATAACGCTGAACCACGTTTTGCATGTATAGAATAATTGTGAAATGAAAGTTGAAAATGATCTGTCACTTAATTGTGCCGGAGGGAAGAAATGAGCAAAATACAGTGGTTACATTCACTAGTGATGGTGTTATCACCTTGTAATGGCACCAGATTAACTCATTTTACTGCTTATTGACTTTGTAAGATATCAATAGCTTGTGATGACCTGGTTTGATATAGGTGGACCAGGCTGAAATCACCTTGATAAGCATGCAGTGACAACCCTAACACCATCTCAGAGTTCTTTAAATACCAACAGCTTGCACAAGGGACATCTGCTTCCCAGTTGGTGGGCCCACTTTGTCAGTTCTGGTAATGTGTGTGGTTTTTTTTTTTTTTTTTTTTTTTTTTTTTGGACAGGCGGAGTTAGAGAGAGAGAGAGAGACAGAGAGAGAAAAGTCTTCCTTTTCCGTTGGTTCACCCCCAAATGGCCTCTACGGCTGGTGCACTGAGCTGATCCGAAGCCAGGAGCCAGGTGCTTCTTCCTGGTCTCCCATGCGGGTGCAGGGCCCAAGCACTTGGGCCATCCTCCACTGCCTTTCCGGGCCACAGCAGAGAGTTGGCCTGGAAGAGGAGCAACCAGGACAGAACTTGGCACCCCAACCAGGACTAGAACCCGGGGTACCGGTGCTGCAGGTGGAGGATTAGCCAAGTGAGCTGCGGTGGCAGCCCAGTTCTGGTAATATACTATGACAGCGCCGTATGTTGAAAGAACATCCTACGATGAATAGTACACGTGGATTAGGCTTCAGAGGATTTGGCCTAGGTTTCTGATTTTCACATTAGACATAGTAAAACTTTTCATTTTAAAAATAATTTTTCTCACAATATTGAATGAATCATCAGAGAGCTTAATTCTTTCTCATGTTCCATGGTTGACTATTTTGCTTGATCTTTACGACCTTGTTTTATGGTGACAGTTGAGTTTTTGGTAAGATCCATATGGTAGCATTATGACCTGCTTGATCTCGGGAAGTGAAAGACGATTCTCAGAAGGTTGAACTTTTTTCCTCTGCAGGTTTAAATGTGGCCTGTATCTCGAGGCAATAATGCCAACCCTTATTTATGTCTTAACAATTTTATGTGTATTTGAGAAACTTGTTTCTTTACTTTCAGTTAGGTAGTGATTGGATGATGATTATTGTAGCTAAACTTTAAAGGACTTTGGAGTAGAACAACATTGTCTGAATCTGTAGTTTTTGTGTAGATTTAAATTATTAAAGTTAAATAGAATTAAAAATTTAGTTTCACAGTGACACTAGTGTTCAGTGTCCACCCATATTGGCTAGTGCCCTCTTTGTTGTTAACCCAGATACAGATTTCCAACACTGCAGAAAAGTTCTGCAGGACAGCACTGAAGTTGTAGTGTTAACTAGAAGTATCAGTGAAGAATACTTTGTTTCCCTGTGCGACTGGAGAAGGTAAGGCCACTTGATTAGTAGGAAAAAGACTTGTGCAGCATTTCCTGCATTTTGCTCCTCAGAGCTTCAGTCCAGTGGTCCACAGCCAAAATCCTTTGGGAAGCTCTGCATTCATGTTCACCTTCTGTGAGCTTTGTAGCTCTGAGAAGCTCTGAAGTTCACCGGGTGTTTGCCAGAGTGCGCCTGGGTGGCTTTTTTGTTTGTTTTCTAAGTAATACCTAATTCTTAGTGGAATTAACATTTCTTGGGATACTGTTAAGCAAAGGCTAACTTAAGGATTTAATTAAATTTAAAGTTGATTTGCACCAATAAAAGAGTTGGTGTAAAAGGCAGTAGGATGTTAGCCTGACTTATCAGTTGTAGAATGACGTTTTGTGCTCGGCTATGCCTGGAGTATTTAGTAGTGTTCTAGTTACATTTAATGTACCAGTGGAGTGGCCTGAGGATGGGTGGCTAAGAATCAGTAACATTGTTAGAATCAGTAGCAGAAAAATTGTTTTGTGACCTGAGTATGTTTAACCTAAAGAGAGAAAATTGAAGACACGCATTACACCATTTCAAATACCTAAGGGTATCAGTCCTGTGGAGGAGAATTTAGAGACAAAACTGGGTCCGGTGAGAAGAAATTATAAGGGAGGTACATTTTAACTCAGTATTAGGGCTCATTATGGTCGTGAGTTCTTTTTTGCAGCCAAAAAATCTTATGTGCTACTGGCATCTAGGTTTCCTGATCTCTAAATACCATTTCTAGTTCTGAGTTTCTGTGAGTGGCTTTTTATGTACTTGTGGCTAAAGGTTCCTTTTGGTGGGAAGGATTGGTCTGAGTTCAGGCCTTAAGTATCTTTTACTCTAGCATCCTGCAGTATGGCACTTTAATTGTTCTCCCTTCTGTATGGTTTACCTCCGCCACCTGGCTTCTTCACTGTCCCCGGATCCACCTTACTAAAATGCAGAACTGAGAGTATGCAGCTGCTTAAAAATATTTAATAATGTGTGTCATTTTGTACCAGGATAAATTCCAGCTTCTTTAGGTATCACACAGCCCCTCACAGTGTGGCCTTCTGCGCCCCTGCTTCATTTCTCACTAATACATGTTTCCATAGAGAATGCCCATGCTAACTCATGTTGTCTTCATGCATTTGCCTTTGTTGGTCTTACCATTAACTTCCTCTTTCACCTGACAGGGGTTTTGCATGTGTGTGTCATATCTACCCAAGAAAGCCTTACAGAATCCACCCCTGTGCCTGGATCTCCAACAGTGTCCCCTCTCTGCTGGCCTCCTTTAGCCACACAGCTTCTTTCTCCTTCAGGGAGCTTAGCCCAGTCTCTTCCCATGCCTGGAATTCTTTTCTCCTCTCTTCTCATCCACAGAACTGCAAATCTGTCAGGTCAATTTTAAGGAATCATCCCCCAGTACAAAGATTATATTAAAATATTTTCTTGATAAATGATCACAGAGCATATTGTAATTTTCTCATGAAAGTTATCTTCTAGTTGTAATTATAAAGTTTTAGTATTATTAATTCCTGGATTATTTTCTTTCATAGAGATTATGTGTTCAAGGGACATTGCTTTCTTGTTTTCATCACTCTAACCTCAGTGCCTGGTGCACAGTAGGGACTTAATAAATAGTTGTTTTTTTCTAAATTTTTTTTTAAATTTATTTGAAGGACAGAGAAAGAGAGAGACAGATTGATCTTCCATTTGCTGGTTTACTCTCCAAATGGCCGTTAACAGTCAAGGCTAGGCCAAACAGGTGCTAGGAATTTGTGGATCTCCCATGTGGGTAGCAGGGGTCCAAGTAGATGGACCATCATATGCTGCCTTCCTAGGTACTTTAGCAGGTAGCTGAATCAGAAGCAGAACAGCCAGAACCCAAACCAGCAGTCATGTGGGATGCTGGTGTCACAGGCAGCAGCTTAACCTGCTGTTCCAGGACACTGGTCCCTTAATAAACATTTTAATGAATTAAAAAAAAAAAAAGAAAAAGGCATTCCTCATAGCGTAGAAAGTGTGCTGGTCATTCTCCCCTCTAACTTCTCAAAGTAATTTGTATTCTGCATTCCTGTGGTATAAGACTTGTCCCATGTTTGTGAGTGCTATGAGAAGCAGGCCATTATGTCTTCCTTTTGCACCTTTGTGTGCTGTTAATGTTAATGTTAATGTCCTTCATTGTAAGAATACTATTCTGTTATAGATTTCTGCCCTTAATACCCTCATCAGTAGGGGGAATATTTTTGAAACTTCTGAGTTGTAATGTGGAGCTTTGTGTTGGCTGTTCTTTCTTAGCAGTGCCACATTTATTGTGGTGCCCTGTAGCATTGGCATGGTGGGTATTCCCTTCTGGGAAATGTTTAAATACCTGCTGCACATGTCTTAGTGGTCTTTTAAGGCCCATTGCTCAGCCAGCTTTCTTGGACTTATCATGAACTTAAATTGTTTTAATCTCTCTTGGAAAAAAAAGAAGAAGGAAGAAAGAAATAAAAATCTTAAATGTTTTTCCTGAACAAATCTGAAAAATAATTTTATGATGATGAAAGTAAGTGGGCAAGTGACTAGATGTGCAGAATTTCCTTTTATCCAACCATGCTTGCATATCTTAAATCACGATGTTTTTCTTTTCCTTTTTTACATGTCTAATTTGATTTTTTTTTTTTTTAAGATTTATTTGAAAGTCAGAGTTACACAGAGAGAGAAGGAGAGACAGAGAGAGCTCTTCCATCCACTGGTGCACTCTCCAGTCAGCCACAATGGCCAGAGCTATACCAATCTGAAGCCAGGAGCTTCTTCTGGGTCTTCCATGCAGGTGCAGGGGCCCAAGGACTTGGGTCATCTTCTTCTGCTTTCCCAGGCCATCACAGAGAGCTGGAGCAGGAGTGGAGCAGCTGGGACTCGAACTGGCACCCATATGGGATGCCAGCACTGCAGGTGGCAGCTTTACCTGCTACTCCACAGCGCCAGCCCCCACAGTGTTTTTCTGAAGTCAGTTTTATTGAAGTATAATTTAAGCAATGTAAAATTCATCCATTTTAAGAGTTAAATTCAGGCCGGCGCCACGGCTCACTAGGCTAATCCTCTGCCTGCGGCACGAGCACCCCAGGTTCTAGTCCCGGTCGGGGTGCCGGATTCTGTCCCGGCTGCTCCTCTTCCAGTCCAGCTCTCTGCTGTGGCCCGGAAAGGCAGTGGAGGATGGCCCAGGTCCTTGGGCCCTGCACCCGCATGGGAGACCAGGAGGAAGCACCTGGCTCCTGGCTTCAGATCGGTGCACCGTCGGCCGTAGTGGCCATTTAGGGGTGAACCGATGGAAGGAAGACTTTCTCTATCTCTCTCTCTGTCTAGCTCTGCCTGTCAAAAAAAAAAAAAGTAAAATTCATTGATTTTCAGTAAATTCACATCAGGATTGTGAAACCATGACCACAATCTAGTATTTTGTTTCTAGATTTTTTTTTTAAAGAAAATTGTAAATCACAGTATGTTAAAAAAAACAAATAATTTGAAGATTTTGTGTAGCGGGTCTTTCACATCCCAGTTAGAGGTCCCCTTCATACCCTTGGCTTATTAATGTATCCTTAGTGGCATTTTATGTGGTGGTGCAGAGGGCACATTTGAACAGGGAGCTCATATCTGCATGCTCAGCTTGAGCAATAAGAAAGCAATAGGACTGTTGCCTTCTGCAGATTGACCTAGGCCAGAGTGGCTGTCACCACTTGGGGTGTGGTGGCAGTGGGGATAAGCAGGAAGTGGGAAAGGAAATGAGATGAGGGTGGAGTGGGAGGAGAGGACAAATGGGGACGGGACGGAGGAGAAAAGGGAAAGAGAGGGCAGACATAATAGGAAAGCCATCAGGGTTCTGAGAAGATGTGAAACACTGGCTGTGCTCTCTGAGTCAGAGAGCTTATTTGTTGAAGTCTGAAAGTGGGGAGAAAGGCGCACCTCCTGGATCCATTTACAGGAGTACTTTGGGTTTCTTCTTCCCATGCTCATTTTTTCTCTTTGTGTTTGTGGTCTTTGATGCCTTCTTCCTGAGTTTTCATTGTCACACCTTTGTCCGTGATGTGACATGACTGTGTCTGAGTGGCAGTGTCAGGGCTCTTCTGTGCTTCAGACCCACCCGGCAGGGCCTTGTGTGCCTTAGGGAGCTTCTGCTCAGGTCCTCAGCCAGCAGTGGTTCACAGGCTATAAGCAGCAATGGGGAAGTAGCATTCTGCACTGCAGGCAAAATTTAGAGACTATAATAGCCCATGGCCATTGCCATCCTAAAGGAGGAGCTGAATCATGACTTCTTTTATCATTTTAGCTTTTAGCCAGTTTCTTTCAGAGCACCTAGTTTCGGAGTTATGGCTCAGTAGGGTGTGTGTGTGTGTGTGTGTGTGTGTGTCTGATTTTCTTAAAAAATGTACCTGATTTTTAATTCCATGCTAGAAAATATCCCCACTGCCTAAGGCACCTTTACCCATCTTAACAATTGGTATCAAGTTTATGAAGCAAGAGTTGAACAGTCTTCATGGTAGAAAGGCCTTAAGTAGATATATCTTCATATCTGTTTCATTGAACTGTTCTTGGAATATTTAATATAAAGTAGATAATATTTCAGTAATATGGAGCTGTTTCAATATATGAAGAGATGGCAGAATAAAAGTTTAAAAACTTAACGTTGAATGCATGAATGACCGACATGCTTGTTGAATGTGTGAATATGTGGTCCATTGTTTCAGATTCTTGGAAGTTTCTGAGCAGCCCTTGTTGAATGTCAAAAAGTAAAATGTGGAAAATTCCATAAAATTTTCTGTTCACGATCTGACTTTGGGGGTTAAATGAATCCCAGAGTTGTGCATTTTTTTTTCTTTTTTTTCCAGTACTGCCATTTTTCACAACTCTGGGAATAAGCTCTGTGCTTAGCAGATAGTAAGTGCCAAATAAACATTAGTGTGTGGTTAGGCTGGCTTTAGGGGAAGCTCAAGTTAATCTTACTGGCTACTTTATCCTACTGTGCCTCGCTTTTCCTTCTAGTGTTTCACAATCCCATAGGATTTTTATTTTCTTCCCAGAGAGAATAATTTATTTAAAAGTAAGAGATACAGATCAATATAAAAAGACTTTGGAATTGCTTTTTAAGCACCTATTTTGAGATTGACACTCCTATAGTTTTGAAAAATATGTAATGTTTAATGCTGAGTCTATTAAAAACTTAAAATGCAGTGCTCTGTTACTTGACATTTTCTTTTCTGTTAATTATAGACACAAAATACACATTTCTATTAGGAAATCAATGATGAGAAAACGACATTGTAGATAATTTAAGGCAGTTTCCTTTCTCACATCACCTCCCCACTCCCTACATGAAGTAAGGTGGAATTCATGGTCACCCTAGTTCATCTCAGAAGCTGTGTATTTGAGTTTGGGATTAGAGACCAAGGTACTTAAGGAGGAATTCCACATTATTTGACAGCTCTTTGTATATATTAACCAGTCTGATGGCTGAGTTTCATGTTCACTTCTAATAAGTGAAGAAAGTTAGCTGAATTTCTTAGCTGAGATCAACCAAAACAAGACTCTTGAGCCACACAGAGGAGTGCTTGTTTCACAGCACAGTCCCTTTGCTTCTTCATTCACTAAACCTAGTTGAAAGAAGCCCAGATAGACCTATTTTAGTCCCAATTTGAGTCTGTAGATACTAGAGTGTTCAAGTGTATTTAGTTGGGAATAATATTTACATTTTGGTGGTTCTTGTACAAGCACTTGTGTATGTCCAGATGTGAGTGCCCCCATGCAGAGACTTCTGTGCTGCTTAATTTTTCCAATATTATAAACATTACTGACATCAGTTGTTGCTCATTCTCTTCAGAACTGAATCATGAGTGGAGGGATTTTCCTATACTATCCATGCTGGTTTTTCTAAAGAAGTATAACTTAAATTTAGAGGTTTTAGGTTTTCTATGACACTTAAAAGAAATACCTGCAGGCTTTTATTTTATTTTTATCTTTTAAATATGCAACCTTCATGAGAATTAAAACCTGAACACTTTTCATATTTTCAGAAGAAACATAAACACGAAATTCTGCATGCCCTCTCCAGTGTCTACTCTTAATAACTATTAGGGCAAACATTAAATATTTCTAGAGAATGATCTCAGAAGTTTTTACATAGATGGCAAAGAGAAAAATGGTTACAAAGAAAATGGGGTATGGGTTGGGTTTTGTTAGTACTAGTGGAAGCCTTTGGTCAAAGTGTTCTACTGACGTTTAAGCTGTCCATGTTAGTTATAGGGGAGCATCCTTCCTGAGGGCTCAGAGATGGTGCCTGCATTTGGATGCCTAGTTATCCCTCAGCATTGTGGACTCCAATGTACCGTAGACGTGTGGTCATCCACTACCCGCAGCTTGTATTTGGAAATCTGGAGAGCCCCCAAATGCTGTTTTGCATGTAATTGAAGTTAGAAGACATGTTAGGAAAAGCTGTTCTTTATTGAGTAGAAAACAAATAATTGTATTCTGTTTCTGATCTTCATTTATAGCACCAGCAACAAGTGGTGCAGGCTGTGGAACGGGCCAAGCAGGTGACCATGGCAGAACTGAACGCCATCATTGGGGTACGTGGCCTTTCCATTTTAGCTCTCATCTTAGTGTTTGTCATCAGCTCTCTCGCTCTCTTTTTAAACTTTGTTCCATCAAACGGGCAAAAAGCAGCAGAGGACAACAAGGTGAAATTAAACACTTTCCCTTCAATTTCAAAACTTTGGCACCCATTCATACCTATTTAAGTTGATACGTTCCTGAAAACTCCTCTTTATGGAGACTGCTTAGTTGTCATAGTATTTCTTTTCTTTGTAATCAGCTTCTGTCATTAGCCTAGACCAGAAATACACACACACAAACACACACACACACAGTCTGTCCTGATGATTTGATTTCTTTTATCTTTCCTCAAATGATTTTATAGTGTATCTTAATACCATTTCTAGTGAAATGCGTATTTTCCCATCTCCCCTGCTGCTTACTCTTCTTCCTCTGTGATTAGTGGTTCTTTTGGGCTAGTGTCCATTCATTGAAGAAATTATAGATTAACTATACATTTTGCAAAACTGATGGACTTGCTGGAAAATGCTTCCTGGCAGTAATAGCACTGATGTTGTGTGGAAATCCTGTGGCACTCATGGGTTTGGGCAGTTACTCTAACTCCACTTAACAGATTTTCATCTTAGGTGAAGGTAACAAGTAATTAAATCATGTGCTGCAAGACTTGGAAATAATAGTAAAGGTGAGAAATCTTAGCTATAAAGAGTACAGTATTCACCTCTATGCAGATGGTACAAGCAGTTCCTTAGGTTATTCAAATAGAGACACTACTATACTTACTTTCTTCTTTCTGCCCTATCCCAAATACTTTCTTTTGTGTATAGGTTATACACAAAAGTCTTTTCTCTCTTTACCCCTCAGTGTATCAAACACACTTTGAAATGCTAATTATTCCATTTACTTTCATTAAAATTCAAATTGCTGAGTGAAGATGCAGATAAGGGTCCCTGATAATCAATCTGAAGTGAAGATATTGCTTCAATTATGCCTCTGTCTTTTAACAAGGAAATCAGAACTCTGGGATCACAGCCATGGTGGGGGCGCAATAGTCTGATTGTAGCTTATTTTTTGATGGACTCTTTGGAGCTTGATTTGTGTCGTCCTGACCACACAAAAAAACTGGGAGTAAATTAGCAGACATAATAAATGGAAAAGAGTAATCTTCATTCCTACCAAGTACTGCCTTGGAAAGTAGAGGCTGAAAAAGAACAAGCCACAGAGTCCCGGGTAACATTTGTTGTATAGTTGTGTGTGTGTGTGTGTGTGTGTGTGTCTGTGGTTAGGGACGCATACATTTCACAGTTTGTTTTTATTTCCTAGAACTTGAGAAAATAGCAGTGTATGAAATACTTCAAGAAAGCTGAGAAAGCTTTAATTGTAGAGGAATATGTACACATTGGCTGAGCTTGCCTGCGTGCGTGCTCACATACGTTCCCGTCGGATTGGGAAGGCTTGTATATTTGTGTTAGCGTATCACCACAAGTCGGAAGGGGCAGAACCTACATTTCTTGTCCACTGCATAGCTGTTTGTGTAGACAATGTGCAGAGTGATACCCAGTAAGAGAGCTTGCTGACTCATTTCTAGCTTAGTGTTTATTAGTTGTATGAATGGCTAAAATGCAAATAGTCATCCAACTTTATGCCTGATTGACAGCTTTTTCTAGGAAAACAGGTTGCTTTGCTTCTTTGAGTCTTAGTGACTGTCTGGATGTGTAGAGATGAAACTAAATCAAAAAAACATTGTTTTAAGTTGGCTATTTAAAAATATGAGAGAAGATGTAAAATGAGAGCAAATCTCCTTCCCTTTGCTTCATGATATCAGTACGTTTTCTAACTGTTTTGTATGTTTCATTTTTATATGCTTCGTTTTAAAAAAGATGGCAGATTGCCTTTTCTCAGGAAAAACGCTGATTTATTAGACTGTAGCAGGGTTACTGACAGACATGTTGTATATAAATGGATTTAATTATTAAAACAAATTTAATTTTGTGATCTGGAAACTTCTTTGGGAAACTCAGAGCTGTATGTTATCAAAACAGCATGTGTTATAGTTGGTGATCTGGTAGAAGTTCTAAGCTGTTTGTATCTGAGCAGAAAAAGGAGTCAAAATCGCATAATCTGACTATTCTGATGAGTAGATTGCGGATTTGGAAAAACAATCCCAGTGGTTCTAGGGAAGAGCCCAGTTACAAACTCATTTGATGCTTTTATGCCACCAAGGTTCTTTTGGTCTGAATAGTTTCTCGAGTTGTAACAGTGTGAATTTTTTTTTTTAAAGATTTATTTATTTATTTGAAGAAAGAATTACACAGAGAGGGAGAGACGGAGAGAGAGAGAATCTTTAATCTGCTGGTTCACTCCCCAAATTGCTGAAATGGCTGGAGCTGGGCCCATGTGAAGCCAGGAGTCAGATTTCTTGCAGGTCTTCCACATGGGTGCAGTGGCCTAAGTACTTGGACCATCTTGCGCTGCTTTCTCAGGCACAGTAATAAGGAGCTGGTTCAGAAGTGGAGCAGCTGGGACTTAAACCCGTGTGCATAAGGGGTGCTGGTGCTATTACCTGCTTTGCCACAGTGCTGGCCCCAACAGTGTGGAATTTTAAATGCACCTGCTAATCTGTGTCCCCCTGGGCATGGCTATGTTGTGAGGTGGTAGTATTTTTGACCTGCTACCAAAAATAATGAGGGGTCATTTGTTTTTGTTGCTTGATTTTTAGAATGCAATCAGCAATGATTTTATGCCCTAAAGGAATGACAGTTTTCCCTCTAAACAGGCAAAGACCCAACTAAACCCCTGCAGGTCTTCATTTATTTATCACTACATATGTATCTGTTTTATATGTATGCACACCATCCAGACAAGAGCAAATGTTCCCAGATTTAATGAAATCTGATGAAGCACCTTTTTAACTCTGCAATATTATTCTACCTTCATTGGTAAATGAGCCAAACCAGTGATCCATGCAGTTTAAATGCAAAATGCTGAAGTGAGCCTGAAACCTGGAGAGGCTGCTGTTCTCTTGACAATAAGCTAGTTGTGTTTAATGGAATGAAACACAGTTATAATGATTTCTTTCACAGGTCATGTTCAGTTTAAAACTGTTGATAGATTGAAATAAGTTAAATATCATTTATCTTTTATTTATAAGGAAGAAAACCAGGAAAATTCCTCTGTGGTTCTCTATATTTAATATTTTGTGTTTTGTTTTTGAATTGGTAGTGTTTCCCATTTCCTTGAAGCTTTCCCTGAATTCTTCCAAATAGGCTGGGGGAATGTTATGTATCTGGTTTCATCTTGTCATGTGTCCTACTAGCCCCTGGCTTTTTAAATTAGAATCTCTGCAAGATCACACTGTTGGAACAACACACAAATTGTAGTTTTAAATCAGTAATATGATCAAATTAGAAATGATGTTTTCATTTCCTGTATTATTAAATTGAGTCATCTGACTATCTTAAAATGCTTTTTAAATCCATTACACTATATAATCAGAGCATGCTGTGTGAATGTGGTTTTGCTTAATAAAGGAGGCTAACTTGGAACCTCATAAGAATTTCAACCAAAAAAAAAAAAAAAGCATTAAAAAAGTTTTGTAACTATGAACCTTGGGGGAGAAAATGTTTGGCTTATAAAAATAGGAAATGTGGTTCCTTTGGAAACACCTCGCCCCACTTTTTAAACCTTACTCTTTAAGGAAAAGAAATGATAGAAATATGAATTTTAAAAAAAGCATCCCCCACCCTGAAAAACCTTTAAAAACAGGTATGCCATGGTGTTGTCGGAAAATGCAGTTTAGCACTAGAAATGCTGAACCTCAATTTTTAGCAGTGACATTTTAATGATAGGAAGTCTGCAAAATTATTTGCCATCAATTGTGAAGGCAATAACAAGCCTTGGTGGTTTTTCACACTCTCTGTGTTAAGTGCTTTCAGAATGACAGCGTAAACTGTGTTAGAGAACTCCAAGGAAGTAAAACTGATTAAAATGTTCATGCTTGAATGGTGCTGATGGAATAGTTCATTTGGACTTTCTCTACCTCCTGCAGCTCAAGCTGAAATATTAAAATTCAGTGGATTTAAATCTCTCTCCTCTCAGCTCAGGAAAAAAACATTACATTTTAATAGGTTTTAAACCCATAATTCATTGGTTTGGAGCAGCACTATTAAATCTATTTAAATATTACTTGTATTACTAAGGAAATGATTTAAATGACTTTGCCTTTACCATCCTATGTATTGGATTTAGTTTAAAAAAGAAGACAATACCTTTGGGGTATTTTTTTTCTTCCTTTAGCATTTTGTTTTATTGTTCTTATTATGTGATTGCCCCTTAAAATTTTATATATATGTATAAAATATATTATTACATAAAATTTATGTGTGTGTGTGGTGGGGGGTGTATGTATGTATTCATTCCAGATTGGCTTTCTGGCAGGTGTTATAGTGTGACAGGTTCAAAATGTGTGTCCATCGCTTTCCATTATGTATTTTTTTTTTTTAATTTGAAGAATCATGGGTCTTTATTTTTATTTGTTTGAAAGGCAGAAGGGCAGAGAGAGAATGGCAGAGATCTTTCATCCTGATTTTCTTCCCAAATGCCTTCAGGAGCCAGGGCTGGGCCAAGCTAAAGATAAGAGTCTGGAATCCAGTCTGGGTCCCTGGGCATGTGTACTTGAACCATCACCTAGTGTTCCTTACGGTGTGCATTAGCAGGAATCTGGAATCAGAAGCAGAGCAGGCCCTCCAGTATGGGATGCAGACATCCTAAGCAGTGTCTTAGACTGCTGTACCAAATGTCAACCCCCATTATAGATTTTGAAACTGTTAAGTTTTGAAGGCATTTGGCTGAGCCATTGTAATTTTCCTTGTCATCTTTTAAAATAAATTATCCATTAGTTACAGAAGTGTCTTTTTAAATAGATTATCCCTTACAGATACAAGAGTACAAATAGGTAGGTGCATATTAAAACAAATGTGCGTGTTTTCTCCTTCTTTATATCACAGGTATATAAATGCAAAACTTGAAAAAAATTTAAATATACTACTTCCCATTTATAACAAAAGGAAAAATTTATGAAGTATCGAAATGCTTTATTTTCATTTCTGTTGTTTTTGCAGATAGAAGATGTTCGAGAGGTGTTGGTAATGATGGGTCTAGGGCATGGCTGACCCACAATGCTGAAGCAGTGCTGCCTTTCTCGGGCTCACCCTTCACCTTTTAGTCCCTTTCTCTCTAGTCATTTCACTAAAACAGTGGTCCCGGGGGTTGATAGCGCCTACTTTCAGCCACTCTGCATAGAGCTTACTTTCCTCTTGTGCTGTGGGACTCCAGCCTCTATTTCGGTATGGACAGCCTGGAAAGGTGAGGGTGTCACGGTATCATTATTGGGTAATCTTGGAATCTGTGAAGAAACAAAAATCAGAGAACACTCTCTGCCTGTCTCTCTAAGGTAATTGTGAGCTGCTTTCCATCCTGCTCCACAGAGGGTCTCACTTAGGAATGTATGCTTATTTGTGTCTCCGTCTCCCATTAATTTTCCTTGCCTGATTGGGATCCCTTCAAAAACACTTCGGTCCCCTTTTTTCCTGGAAGGAACCAAGACACTCAGGCTTTGACTTCATAGATTGAAGCTTTTTGGGGTTTACAGTGTAGAAAGGTGATTATAGTCGCTTGCTAGAGTTAAGATTTGTTTTCTGATGTGAGTTCTGTGCATAAAATATGCTTTTACAGCTCAGCTTTCTTGTTCTTTTTTTAAATCAGTACTTTTCAGTAAAACTTAAAGGTGATCTCGTTCTTGTTCTGCTACTCCCAACTTGTTTCCACTGGTGTTTTCTAAATATACGCAATATGGAATGAACTTGAAAATGACTGATAAGATAGATTTATGTTTTATCAGAGATTGTTGTTTCAGCTTTGTTACCGTGTTTACTAAACAGTTTGCCTGGAGCTTAAAGCCTTTATAAGTAGCCAGCCACTGACTGTATCATGGGCACTGCTTGGTAGGAGAGGTTGGTTTGAAGGTGTCCTCCGGCTTTGCGCGTGTAGGGGCTCACCTGCTCTTACAAAGCTGTGAGGGTAGGAAAGCCAGCACAGCTTTGTATCACATCTATCTTCTTTCTGTTATGTCTGCCTTCCTGCCTGCCCCTTATACCTTCCTCTCCCCCTTTTTTCAACTGGTTCATTTACCATGGAGCAGGTGACTACAGCATTGAGTGATGTAGTCATAATCTAATCTTTCTGCTACAATTTGATGAGGCTCTAAGAGGCAGTAATTTCCCTTCTCTCATAACAAAGACTCACATTTATTTATTTATTTATTTAGTTCTGCCTCCACTTCAGAGCTCCCCCCCAAAACACTAAAGAACAGAATCTCTAGTTTGTGCTTGTGGTTGGCACTCCATTAATTGCTATCATAGAGCTTCTCTGAAAGAAATTTCTAGAAGCAAGTCACTCAATTTCCCTCTCTCCCAAACTGGTGTTAACCTAAAACGCTACTGTTTCTCATGTATTTGAGGAGGATCCTCCATCCCACCCTCCTCCCTCCATGTACTTTCAAATTCCTAGCTGCAGGTAGAGTTGAGCACACAGTTACAAGCAGTACCAAATGTGTCTTGCTGGTTGCACCTGATGTCCTTAAGGTATGTGGGCATTCAGTTCCATAGAAAAGAAAGGAGCTTCCTGGATCTGCAGATGTATGTGTGTTTCATTCAGACCAAAGCATAACCAGCTGAGCCTGTGCAAAGTGGAGGAGAGTGATGAAGCAGAAAGCCCTTTTCACTCAATTTAGCTGCAAGTTTGCAATGGCAGATTATTAGCCAATTTATGAGTATATTTGTACTTTATTATTATTATTTGAAAAGCAGAGAAAGAGATAGACAGAGATCATCGATCTGCTGCTTCAGTCCCTAAATACTGCCTCCCAGGGTGTTCACATTAATAGGAAGAGGAGCTGGGACTCAAACCCAGGCATACATTGAATGAGGGTATCCCAAGATGGGGCTTAGTGGAAAAGCCTCTTTCATATGATTGGAGTGCGTGTGTGTGTGTTTTGGCTCCCCTACCCTGTGGTCTCTCATTTTGAGCGGTGGTTAATCAACGACAGGTAAGATCCCACTACCCCACCCTTTTTTTATTTGAGGTTTATTTATTTTATTTTTGAAAGAGGGAGAGACAGTTATCTTCCATTCATTGGTTCACTCCTCAAAAATGGCTGCAACTTCCAGGGCTGGGCCCCCAGGAACTTCTGGTGTCTCACATGGGTGATAGGGGCCACACGCTGGGGCCATCTTCCTCTGCTTTCCTCTGCTCGGAAGTCGAGTAGGGACACGAACAGGTTCCCAAGTGGGATGCCAGCATTGCAGGCAGTGGTTTGACTCTTTATGCCATAACACCGGCCCCTCTGGCTCCCACTTCTCTAATTCTCTGAAGACTTCTTCCCACCAGTTTTCTTAGAAGCAAGATACCAACTCCCATTTGATCAGAGAGCTTTTTCCTTTTTTCCTTTGTGTATCCAGCCTGCCTTCTATCCCTCAAAGCTGAGAGGGAGAGAGGGAGGGAGGATGGGCTGTAAGAGAGGAAAGCTCACTCCAAACAGAGTACTAAAGGCTTTAATGACTGGCTAGTACTTAGGTGGAGTTTTAAGGACTTCTTGTTTTGTTGTTCTCAAAGCTCCCTAGGAAATCAGTTGGTGAATCCTTTTACCTTAGAATGGATTTGAGGTCTTAAAATTTGTTTTTCCCCCAAGGACTAATGTGAAAAAGTTAGAATCCTTTAGTGATTAGCAAGAGTGATTTAATGATGATATTTCCTCTTTGACTCATTCAGAGAATATTTTAGTACTATCACAAAATCCTTTTAAAGGGGCACATTTTATTTTCATTTTGAATGATACTGTTTTCTGAGATGCTCCTCATTACATTAATGCCATCTTATTTAGGTTTTGATAGTTCTAAGTTTCATGGTTTTACATCTTACTACATGTAATCTACTATTGAAAATTTGAATTTCAGCAAAACTCTAGTTTCCAAGAATAACAGAAAACAGAAAGAGTTAATAGGAAACATGGTAAAAGTAAGGCTAAATGGTTTTCCAAATTTTTATATATTTGGAATTGGGATTCCAGATATACGCATTTATTATTGATACTCTCTCTTCTTTTAAATCATATATATATTGGCGGGCGCCGCGGCTCACTAGGCTAATCCTCCGCCTTGCAGTGCCGGCACACCGGGTTCTAGTCCCGGTCAGGGTGCTGGATTCTGTCCTGGTTGCTCCTCTTCCAGTCCAGCTCTCTGCTGTGGCCTGGGAAGGCAGTGGAGGATGGCACAAGTGCTTGGGCCCTGCACCCGCATGGGAGACCAGGAGGAAGCACCTGCCTGCTGTAGCAGCCACCTTGGGGGTGAACCAACGGAAAAAGGAAGACCTTTCTCTGTCTCTCTCTCTCTCTCTCTAACTCTGCCTGTAAAAAATAAATAAATAAATCATAAATATTAAGGTATAGTTTACAAAGAGTAGAATTGACTCTTTCTTGTGTATAGTTCTGTGAGTGTGGACAGCACAGGAAACCTGTGTAACTGCCACCATAGTCAAAATACAGAGTTTCTTTACCACTCCCAGTTACCTTGTTCCTTGTTATAGTTGGTTTTATTCATACTGTAGCTTTTGGCAACCACACACACACACAAAAGTTCTTTCCCCCCTGCCCCCCCCCCCACACACACACAATGAGCCTTTTTTGAGAATGGTAGTTTCTTTCCTTTAGCATAAGGGATTTGAGATTTGTCTTTGTGTTGCCCACATCAATAGTTAGGTCCTTAGGTTCCTGAAAGATTTCCAGGGAATGGAGGTACCAGTTTGCTTATCCAGTTATTTCTTGAAGGACAATTGGTTTCTCTCTGCTTTTAGGCAATTGTAAATAATGCCACAAGAAATACTCACTTAGGTTTTTTTGTAAGAGAATATAATTTTCACTTTTTATGGGTGATTACGTAGAAGTAGGATTTGAGTGACACATAAGCATAGGTTTGACTTTCTAAGTAACTGACATACAGTTTTTCAGTGTGATCCTACTATTTTGAGAACCTTTGCGCAACACCCTTACTAGCACTTTGAACTGCAGGTCTTTGAGGTTCGTAGGTGTATAGTGGTATTCATTGTGTTCTCCTGTATTTCCTTTACAACTAATGATGTCTTTCTGTGTGCTTATTTGCCATCTCTTTAAATAAAGTATCTCCAAATCTTTGCCCTGTTTTTCTTTTCTTTCCCAAGTCAGTTATTTATTACTACGTATTGAGAGTTCTTTAATATTCTGAATGTAAATCCTTTATGTATTTTTTTAAATAGATTCACTCAATTTGTCATTAGTATTTTCTTTTTAACTGCCTTTTGAAGAGCAGAAAATTTCGGCATTGATGACTTCCAGTTTATGAAGTGTTTTTCCTCTGTGGATCTTTGTTTTGGTGTTATTTTTGTAATCTTTGCCTGTCCCAAGACTGCAAAGATTTTTCTCCTAGATTTTTTTCTGGAAGCTTTATGTTTAGGCCTCTGAACATGTAACATTGTTTTGTGGTATGAGACTAGGTCAGGTTTCTTTGCTGTACAGATGAGTATTTAATTCAGTTGTTCCAGCACTGTTTTTGGAAAGATTGTCCTTTCTCCACTGAATTACCTTTGCATTACCATTGGTGAAAATCAATGACCCTTTGGGGGGTGGGAGTGTCTGTTTCTAAACTCTATCTGATCATTAAACTGTTCATGTCTTCTTTCACTGGTGTCACAAGTCTGGATCACTGTAACTTCATGAATGAGATTCCCATCACATTTTGTATTTGCTCTTCCTTCTTATTTGTTCTTTCTTTTCTGTTAAATTTTTATTTAATAAATATGCTAAAGTCCAAATACTGTATTTTGATTTGATATCTTATTTGGATTCCCCCTCTCCCTCCACATACTCATGCACACACAATTTTAGGCCAGGATGGAAAGGAAACTTAGAACCGCCAAAACCTAAATAAGATGGCATTAATGTAATGAGGAGCATCTCAGAAAACAGTATCATTCAAAATGAAAATAAAATGTGCCCCTTTAAAAGGATTTTGTGATAGTACTAAAATATTCTCTGAATGAGTCAAAGAGGAAATATCATCATTAAATCACTCTTGCTAATCACTAAAGGACTCTAACTTTTTCACATTAGTCCTTAGGAGAAAAAAAAATTTCAGAATTTTCATGTCTTTATTAGTATCCTTAAAGCCTGAATTATGGAAGAAAGGAAAGAATCCAACCTCATTATGAAACCTTCTTATCGTAAATCGTGTCTGTTCTGCCTCCCAACTGTTCTCTCAAGAGTGCCTCAGGTTTCCTCTAGCCCAGTGGACTGGCCACCTCTTAATTACTAGATCACCTTGTTCCTCCATTTGTTCATCTATACTTCATTCAGCACAGAACAGCCAGAGATTTTTTTCTGAAATATAAGTGGCATCCTATTTTTTGCCTGCTTAAAAACTTTCTGATGGCTGCCCCTCTCTCTTGCTTAGATAAAAGTCCGAATTTCTTACCATGTCCTATAAAATTTTTGAGTTAACCCTTCATCCAGTAGCACCTTTTGATTAGCTGCTATTGAGGTACATTGGCTTCTTTCTTTCGTCCCTGGATCACCCCAAGTGTGTTCTTCAGTGAGGTTTGTGTACCAGCTCTTCTGTTCTCTGGAGTTTTCTTCCTTTGTGGCCTGACACAGTCTTCCTTATATTCCTCTTCTAAGTTTCAGTTCAGAGTCTATCTCCTGAGGAAGGACTTACCTGGTTGGTGGCCCTATTTATGTCTCTGTCCCATTAGCCTTTTTTATTTTTCTCATAGCACTCAGCATTAATATGTTTCTTTCTCACTTAACCTTCACTGGCCAGTGAGATCTTCACTTTTATAGATACAGTGCTAGAATAACAGGTGGCTCATAATTTTCAATAAGTACTTGTTCAGTAACTATTCAGTAGCTGAGTGTTAAATAAATGTACAATATTTTGCTTATAATTATTATTTAATAAATATGTTAAGGACCAAATACTGTATTTTGAGTTATCTTATTTGGATTCCCTCTCTCCCTCCACACACTCATGCACACACAATTTTAGGCCAGGATGGAGAGGAAACATGGACTGGTAGAAAGTACACAGTCCTGGGTTTCACATCTAGTATGGTATTAGGAATTTCACTTAAGTTTTCTTATTTATACAATCCAATGCAGGAACTGACAGTCACTAAGTATTAGCTAGTCTAACATTGTGTGATTTTTGTACGCTATTTTGATTATAGAGCTTGTGTTTTAAAACTTAGTCCTTTTGTGTAACAAGTTATTTCTATAGATTTATCATATCCTTAGGCTTTACTCTTTTCTCTGTAGGTATAACTAAAAATAGCAAACTTCATTTAGTCTTTGCTTTGTGTCAAGTACTGTGCTTAGCATTTACATGCGTTATTTTGTTTAATCTTCACATCAATCCCATATGGAAGGCAATATTATTGTCCCAGCTTTGCAAATATTGAAACCCAGGTTCTGAATGAGATTTTAGTTTTCTAAAGGCCATATGTGGGGGAAGTGGCAGAACTGGGATGCAGACTTTGACTTCAGAGCTCACATTTAACCATATGTTGTACTTGTCTCTTATTTGTTTTCTTGAGTCCATGATTCTTCTTTTTCACTGAGATAAGTTTACTCTTTGTCTTCAGATTCTCTGATAGGATTCTGTAGGTTTTAGTGTCCAGAGCTCAGATTTGGCATGAAAATGGAAATGAGGTATGCCTGCTGCACATACTAATCAATTAGCCTAAATTGTCTAAATTATGTTAGTATCATAGCTTAGATGGTTATTTTTGGCTCATACTGTATTTCTTCCTGTCTTTTGTCTCATACACCTATCTCTTATGTATATGATCCAAAAGTTGTCATGAATACCACTATTAAGGCCGATGTTTTAAACCTAAGTCTTTGGATCTTCTAGGTTTTTTCATGCTTGGGCATTAGGCTGTCTGTTAGCCCCCTGAAATGTTTACAAAATTCTGTGTGCATTGGAGAGTATGTGTATTTTTTTCAAGAAGGGAGTTTGTGGTCTTATGAGTCACACAGGATCCTAGGATGCAAAAAACTTTGAGGTGTAGTAAGAATGGGATTGTATATGATCCTGATGGAAATAGTAAAATATAATGGGATGCATATGTTTTTCTATAGCTGTGTAAGGTATATTACTGAATGGTTGTTTAGAAAGTTGGAATTAGGAAAAAATTTTACTATGATTTTTTATAATTTTTTTGTAGACTTATCATTTATTGTGAAAGACTTAAGAGAGCAGGAAAGATGGAGAGAGACCTTCCATCTACTGGTTCACTCCCCAGATGGCTGCAAAGGCCAGACAGAGTTAGGCCAGGAGCTAGGAGCTTCATCCATGTCTCCCGTGTTGGAGGCAGGGGCCCAAATACTTGGGGCTGTCTTCCTCTGCTTTTCTCAGGTTATCAGCAGAGAGCTGCATCAGGAGTGGAGCAGCCAGGACACGAATGAGTGTGCATATGGGATTCTGGTATCACAGGCTGCTGCTTTACCTGTTTCGCTAGTGTCAGCCCAGAGAATTGGGGGTGGGAGGACTTCTTTATATTATGGACTGTTGGTGGTAGCCTAATTTCAGGCAGCAATGAGTGATGAAGCGTAGTGACTGGTGGAGGAGGATAGCAAAAGGGCCCTGCCAGCCAGTGGCCAGTAAGAGGAGACATAAAGAAGTTAGAATCTGTAGGGATAGCTATATTTCAGGTAGTCCTGTCTTATAAATTATTTCATTGCTTCATGATGAGCTGTGTACATTTTCTCAGCTCCTGTTTCTACAGCTTGAGAAAATCCTGTCTGTCCTATTTGTAAGAAGGCTATAATAATATTCATAGGATACAGAAATAATTGCAAGCTTTAAAAAATAATATTGGAAACCAACATCTAAACTACAGCAGCATCCCAGCATTCAACAGTCACCATTCTGATTGGTCAACAGCCACCAACATGGAGGCAAGATCTTCCTCCAGCAAAAAAAGCTTATGACTCCCTGAATGGTCATTCATACTTTTTCAAAATATAGTTCCTCTTTTTTTGACAGGCAGATTTTATAGTTCTTTTTAATTAAGATATATACTTTGTTTTTTTGGACATATACTACTGCACACTTGATAGACAACAATATAGTTATAAATGTAACTTTCACATGCACTGGGATAAAAAATAAATTTGTAGGATTGGTTTTACTTACTGCAGTGGCCTAAGGAAATCTACACTATCTCTGAGGTATGTCTGTATAGAGTTTTAAAGTAATAACTTGAGAGTTATTTATAGAAACAGCAGAAAGGATTCCAAGATGGTGGAGTAGGGAGGGAGCTTGTTGCTGTAGTCTAGGGGAATATAGTTTTTAAAAAGAGGAGAGAGCACAGTCTCAAGGGAAAATTAGGGAGAAAACCGCAGAGGAAACTGCACGCAACTTAGAGGGACGCTGTGGGCCTATGTGGAGGGTGTGGATGCACACAACTCAGGACCCCAGTAGCTGAGAGCCTCCACACTAATTTTGAGTGAGGTGAGACCAGACTGCAGCAGCCCAAGCCACTGGTGATAAAGCTATGGGAAGAGCTTGGTGTAGGTCCAGCTTGGAGCCCTGGGGGACAGTATACCTGCCGATTTAGAGGGAAAAACAAGGGGACACATTTCTCTCTCCCTGACCACCTGGCACTGGCATTCTGTAACTAGTGCTATTTTGGACATACATAACCACTATGCCAGCTTTTGTCCGCACACCCAGCAAGATGCCAAGAGGAGACGCCTGAGTCTAGCTGGGAGAATTGATGGGGTCTGGGTGCTTGTGACTGTATGAACCTTGTGTGCTGTGACTATGAAAACATTGTAGCTGTATGGGAGGGAACACAGTGTGACCGGAACTTTGGGTAGTCACTGTGGGCAGCTCAATATACTCAGGGCTCCCTGATTCCCTGAGGGCCATAGCTGCAGTATCTGTGCTCACATGGAGGCCTTCACGGATGCTTTGTGTGGTTCTTGTGGTAACGCAGATGAATATTGTACCCGCTGGAACTGGTGTCCAGACATTGGTTTCCTTGGAGGAGAGGAGGTGAGCCTGAGACTATACCAATAGCGCTGATCAAAAAAAAGGGGGGGAGGGATTTCCCACTTTCAATTTGGGAGTCACCTTGGACACTGCCCTTACCCTGGAGCACTGAAAAGAACTCCCTGGCAACACCCAGCACACAACTCTGGGTATTCACTGAAAGAGTGGACACTCCACTAATCCACAGAGGATTAATGCAAACATAAGAGCCATCATGGTGGGGGGGGAGGGGGGATCCAAAAATGCCTAAAGTTAAATGCAGCAATTCAAGAAAAAATAAATGCAGCAATTCAAGAAAAAATAAGGAAGACAACATGATGCCCCCAAAGAAATGCAATAACACTTTAATACTAGAATGTGAAGATGAAGAGATTGAAGAAATTCCAGAAATGGAATTCAACAAATTGATCATAGGACTATTTAGAAGTAATCAGAAGCAAATCCACAAATTAAAGAAACCCATGCATTGCATGAATGAAAATTGGTCCCATTAAATTAGATTTTAAACAAGAACCAAAATGAAATATTGGAAATAAAAATTCAATAGAACAAATAAAAAATGTGATTAAAAATCTTAACAACAAAATCAATGAGGCAGAAGAAAGAGTATCCAAGTTGGAGGACAAATCTCTGGAAATTTTACAATCAATCCAAAAAAGAAACTAGAAAACTAAAAATCAGTATTGGAGATTTATAGGATATTATCAAATGACCAAACATATGGGTCATAGTCGTTCCTGAGCCTTGGAAAGAGAAGGAGGAGCTGGTGGTGTGGCACCGTAAGTTAATTCTCCTCCTGCAGTGCCGGCTGTTCCTCTTCTGATCCAGCTTTCTGATGTGGCCTGGGAAAGCAGTAGAAGTTGGCCCAAGTCCTTGGGACCCTGCACCCACATAGGAGACCAGGAAGAAGCATCTGGCTCCTGGCTTCGGATCGGTGCAGCTCCAACCGTTGCGGCCATTTGGGGAGTAAACCAACACAGGGAAGACCTTTCTCTCTGTCTTTCTCTCTCACTGTCTGTAACTCTACGTAAAAAAAAAAAAAAAAAAAAAAAAAAAAATGGATTAGAAGGCCATTTTAATGGAATGATTACAGAAAACGTCCTTAACTTGGAGAAAGAAAGGGACGTCCACATACAGGAAGCACATAGAACTCCTGATAGACCTGAACAGAAAAGATCTAAACCACGGTACATTGTGTAGTCAAAGTGGGATTTATCCCTGGTATGTAGGGGTGGTTCATCATAAGCAAATCAATTACTGTGAGACATCTGATTAACACACTGAAGAACAAAAACCACATGATTTATCTCACTAGATGCAGAGAAAGTACTTGATAAAATACAGCACCCTTTCATGATGAAAACTCTAAGCAAATTGGGTATAGGAGGAACATTTTTCAACACAGTTGAGGCAATTTATGACAGACCCACAGCCAGCATCATATTGAATGGGGGAAAAGTTGGAAGCCTTCCCGCTGAGATCTGGTACCAGACAGGGATGCCCACTCTCACCATTGCTATTCAATATAGTCCTAGAAGTTTTAGCCAGAGCCATTAGGCAAAACAGAGAAATCAAAGGGATACAAATTGGGAAGGAGGAAGTCAAACTATCGTGATTTGCAGATGGCATGATTATATATGGGATCCAGAAGACTTCACTAAAAGACTACTGGAACTCATAGAAGAGTTTGGTAAAATGGCAGGATATAAAATCAATACACAAAAATCAATAGATTTTATATGCATAGACATTGCCACAGCTGAAAAAGAACTAAGATCAATCTCATTCACAATAGCTCCCCCCCAAAAAAAATACATTGGAATAAATTTAACCAAGGACATCAGAGATCTTGATAATGAGAATTATGAAACATTAAAGAAAGAAACGGAATAAGACCAAAAATGGGAAAATCTTCAATGTTCATGAATTGGAAGAATCAGTATCATCAAAAAGGTCCATACTACCAAAAATAGTTTATAGATTCAGTGTGACAACAATCAAAATACCAAGGACATTCTTCTCAAATATGGAAAAATCGATGCTGAAATTCATATGGAAATACAGGAGTCTCCAAGTAGCTAAAGCAATCTTATACAGTAAAAACGAAACCAGAGGCATCATAATACCAGATTTAAAGACATACTACAGGGCAGTTATAATCAAAACAGCCTGGTACTGGTAGAAAAACAGATTGATAGACCAAGAGAACAGAAGAGAAACTCCAGAAACCAATCTTAGCATCTACAACCAACTTAAATTTGACGAAGGAGCTAAAACCAATCTCTGGAGCAAGGACAGTCTCTTCAACAAATGGTGCTGGGAAAATCTGATCTCCACATGCAGAACTATGGAGCAAAACCCCTACCTTACACCTTACAGAAAAATCCACTCAAGATGGATCAAAGAGCTAAATCTATGACCCAATACATCAAATTATTAGAGAACATTAGGGAAACCCTACAAGAAATTGGCATAGGCAAAGACTTCTTGGAAAAGAACTCAAAGGCACAGGCAGTCAAAGCCAGCATTGACGTGGGATTATATCAAATTGGGATGCTTTTGCACTGCAAAAGAAACACTCAGCAATGTGAAAAGGCAACTGACAGAATGGGGGAAATTATTTGCGAGCTATGCAACTGATAAAAGATTAATAACCAGCAAATATGTGTACCTCTCACTTGCAAATAACTAAATAAATCTTTTTTTTTTTTTTAAAGAAAGTAGATCTTAGTAAAACATAAGAATGGGAATAGGAGAGGAAGTGGGAAGAAGGGAGGAATATTGGGTAGGGTGGGAATAATCACTATGTTCCTGAAATTGTATTTATGAAATGCATGAAGTTTGTATACCTTAAGGAAAAGATTTCTGGGGGAGAAAAAAGGAAACAATAAACACTCAAAGAAAAAATAATTGATATTGAAATAATCAAGAGGAGTTGGAGCCAAACCCACAGATGCAGACTTCTTAGGAAAAACTAAATGGTACATTCCCAAATCCCCTTAAGACAGTTCCAAGGCTAGTCTGCCCTTTGTGATGTTCATATTCTTTGTTTTTTTTTTTTTTTTTTTTTTCCTTGGAAGGTTCATAAAATGGAGGAGTTTTTTCTTTGCTCAGGTTATTTCTCTGACCAACAGGGGCAGTGCACTGTGGTCCCAAAGCAAAGTGACAGTCATGTTGTATCTTTTTTTATTTATTTCCCTAGGGCGTTGCTGAGTTGACTCAAAGCAATTTGTAGACACAGCTCTGCAGAAGTTAATATCTGGGAGAAGAAGCTGTTGAGAAGGGAAAAAACACATTTAAGCTGCCGTCTACTTGGATTGAAAGTTCAGAAGTTGTATTTTCATTTCAGTTCATAGCTTTAGAATGTCCTATGAGCAAAGACAGATGTTGAAGGCAGGCTATGTTTGGCAGTTATCCTTTGCAGGCAGAATCTACCTTCTGCTGTGAAGGCTAGACCATTCCAAATGTGTTTTCCAGATGTACTATGGGCTTTGACCTCACCCAGGTCAATGAGATTGAGGAGATGTGCTTTCCTACTTAACAGAAAAACCCATGGAGAGAGAATATTCTTCTTTTCTATATTCTGACATGGTTGTGTGAGGATGTGAGGTAGTGTGTGGAGCTGTGGCTGCTGTCTTGTTATGGGGAAAATGGGATATAAGAGAAGCCAAAGGAATCAAAAAGTTAACTGAGCCCTAATGGTGCCAAGTCATCCTTCCACCCCTGAGGTTGTTATATGAGAAATTAAAAATAAATCAATCCCCTTTTACTTACGCCATTTTTATTTGACAATTCGCTGATTTGCAGATCAGCTGTCCCAACTGAGGGTATGTATGTATAGTTGTATTCTGTCCACTCTGCCTGTCAAAAAAAAAATTCTATAAGTTTTCTAATCTGATAAAAAATAGACAAAATTATAGTTATATAACCATTCCTCCTCTCTTCTTTCATATCTGAGTAAGTGGTACAACCATCTTCCTGTTTATTTGCCCCGCTGTACAAACTATCTTCACTTCCTCTGGTTATTCTCACCCCCTTTCCCCTCCATAACCATGTCTTTTCAGTTCTGTCTCTAAAAGTAGATTTCAACTCCTACTCCTTGCAGCCTGTACTGTCACAAACCCTACTCAGGTTATCATCATTTTTATTTGTTTGAAGCCCTGCATTCCTCCAGCTAGTCTCATTTCTTTTATTCTTGCTATACTCAGATCTAGTCTCTGTCACATTCTGAACTTTTTTGAAAAAAATAAAATTTTGTATTGTAGCTTAAAGTATTTTTTTCAGAGTTTCCCTAACTCAGCATCTTTATTTATTTTTTTTTAATTTTTTATTTAGTAAATATAAATTTTCAAAGTACAGTTAATGGATTACAATGGCTCCCCCCCCCCATAATTTCCCTCCCACTCACACCCCTCCCAGCTTAAAGTATTTTTTTAGTCCTTAGACTTGTATAAGCCAGTGTGAGCTAGTTTTCACACTCTAGCTGAAAGTATTTACTAGTCTTTTTTGTTTTTTAAAGATTTATTTATTTGAAAGGCAGAGGTAGAGAGAGGTCAGTCTTCTATCCTCTGGTTCACTTCCCAAACTGCTGCAATGGCTGGAGCTGGGCTGATCCAAAGCCAGGAGCCTAGAGCCTGTTTCAGTTCTCCCACAGGAGTGCAGGGGCCCAAGCACTTGGGCCATCTTCTGCTGCTTTTCCAGGCCATACCAGAGAGCTGGCCCGGAAGAGGAGCAACCAGGGCTTGAATTGGCACCCATATGGGATGCTGGCACTGCAGGAGGCAGCCTTACCTGCTACAGTACAGTGCCAGCCCCTTACTAGTCTTTATATGGGCCAGTGAAATAGTGAAAAGGACTCAGAAATAGATCTGCTCATGTATGTGAGAGTGGGCAAGCAAATCTGTAGAGGGAGAAAGATGGACACTAATAAATAAATATCACTGACTGGAGAACTGTTTATTCTTGTGGAAGAAATTAAATTGGGTTCATGCATCTCCTAATGTGCAGAAACCAATCCTAAAAGCATAAAAAGACACAGCTTTAAACTTAACGAATATTTTGTTGTGGTGGTGGTAGAGTAGGGTTTATTCTTAAGGGGGTCACAGAAAGCTCAATTCACGAGAAAAAAAGATTGATAGCATATATTACTCAATGAAATGAAAAGCATCTCTTCATCAAAGGATATCTTTTAAAAAAATGAGACCAGAAACTGGAAGAAGATACTTACAAAACATGTAACCAACAAATGACTATCTGTACCAGTTAAAGAGCAATTAAAGTTTCAGCTTGTCAAACAAAATAGAGCCAAATACTCAACTACAGCCTATAGCTCTCCTTTTTAAATAAAAGCAGAAACCCTTTAGTGTGCACAGTCTGATTCCCAGAATACTCCTGTTTTACCTGACCTTTCCTTTGCCCACTGGATTTCTACCAGATATCCTTTTTCTTCATTTGTCCCAGCAGGTGCTTGTTCTGTTCTGGGCTTTTGCAGTTGTTTGTTTGTTTATTTTTTTCTGGCCTCAAATCTTCTAGCTCTTTGCAGGGTGTTCACTTTCATATCCTGTAAGTCTCTCTTCCAGAATTAATTCTTCAGGAGGGCTACCTCTGTTTATTTGTATAAATGAGTGATTGCTTACATCTTATGCTATGACTTTCCTAGTTGAGAAAGTGTCCTAATAGGGCGGTGGGAATATTATTGGACTGAGTGGTGGAGGACTGTGCTCCATTTATTGATGCTGATGACATCTGCCAGCTCTCACTTTGGACTTCACACTTGTATGTATTGGCCTGGATTGGTGGTCTTCAGATTTCAGTTCAGGAGACTCATGAGTGCAAATTGAAATAATTCAGTCAGGGCATAATCAGTGTTTTTTGTATGTTTGCTTTGTCTTTTTTTTTTTTTTTTTTTATTAAAGAGTAGAAAGTGTTAAAGTGTGATGCATAGTAGTGTCTGGTATTTTGTTAAACTCTTTTCATTTACATATATATTCTATACGGATACATAGATGCTCACACATGCATGTGTAATGCACACCTAAGTTGTGGTTAAAATGTTAGAAAGCAACTCATCTAAATGACATCTCAGATTCAGTACATCTCTGAAGTTCACAAATCAATTAGATTAAATGCAGAATTACTGGAAGAATCTGACATAGAGGCTTTTTTAAATGCAGCTTTACTATTTTAAAGTTCTCAGAACTAATGAAAACTTTTCTGAGCCCATTCTCTTAGGTTAGTGACTTTAATGACTAACATTAACAAAATAGGAGCATTAGTTTCATAAGATGTTAAACTTTCTAAAAATTTCCCATTTATAACATAGACAAACCTCCAGAAAATTTTATTTTTATGATTAATTCATTAGATCCTAGTTCAGGAAAAAAAATACTAATAGGCTCACCAGTTGGAAAGTAAACCAGATTTTTGGCTTTTTCCAACCCTTTTCTTGTTGATATTACTTTGTGATTTAAACCACAAGCAAGATTGCTTCTAAGGCAATTGCGTGCTTTTTGA
The DNA here is from genome assembly GCF_051225735.1 of Oryctolagus cuniculus. Classification (NCBI taxonomy): domain Eukaryota; kingdom Metazoa; phylum Chordata; class Mammalia; order Lagomorpha; family Leporidae; genus Oryctolagus; species Oryctolagus cuniculus. The sequence goes on along the minus strand of NC_142867.1, from coordinate 150,498,901 downwards.
GAATGCTTATGCTACATTGAATGTAGTACAGATGAGGTTGGTGAATGAGAAAATTGCTGGCTTCCAGTTGGAGTTGCATTCTTCCTATGGAAGAATGAGGCTGTAGGTCTACCCTTAACAGCTTCTGCCTGGTCATTGTCCAGTGAGTCCCTGGTGATGAAGCAGTTGGGGACCTTCCATTAACTAAAATTCCTCTGTTTGCAGCAAAAGACAACATTTCAAATAGCATTTCCTGTGAACTCAATTCTCTAGTGATCTTTTTCTGTTATCTGTGCCAAACTTGAAGCTGCATGGAAATAATTCTTTCTTACAGAAAATCCAGTAAAAAGCTATTAGCAGAATTGAGTCTGTGTCTACCACCTCATTGCCATATATTTTCAGACATAATTACTGGTTATTTTTTCAGAATTAAATTAATTATCTTAATGGAGTACTTGCTTAAGATTAAAGGTCATTCCATTTTAATATTTATTCTCCTGAATGGCTTGATTGGAAAGAATACTTTATTTTGTATTGTGATTTAAGATACGAGAAGGTGGTGTTTCTTATTTGTTTCCTATTCTTTTTAATTAAATAAAGCACCTGAAGATAGTAGAGGCCTGCTATGTTTTTGAGAAGAATTTTCCAGTATTTTTCTCAAAATTTTCCTTAATTCTGATTATACAGGACTGCATTTACTTTAATGTTTAAATGACACTGCAATCTATGCCGTGATGGGGAATATCCAGCATGGGGGCCACGTTAAGATCTGTGGAATCATTTGGTCTGTCCCTGCTAAGGCAGTTGCATGTGGGACCTGAAATTCAATAAATCTGTAGTAGGCTAATCTTCAAGTTGATAATTTTGTATGACCTTCGGCAGAAAAAAGGTTCACCACTCCTGATCTATGCCCTCCTCTTTTATTCTTTGTTTTGATTTTTTTTTTTCATTTAAAGTTAACATTATGTTAACCTGCTGGTTTGCAATTTATCTTAAATTGTTTCAGTAACACATTTGTGTTGAATTATGTACTCTTAATATACATTTCTGTTCTTTTTATGTTAGGAAGGTGAGAGCTTTTATGTTTCTTAGTGTGACTCTTGGATAAAGCAATAAACCTTTGCAGGTTAATTTGCTCTATAATTACACAGAGGAGCAGGGAGAGGACAGTGGACTTTCTTGGTGTTGAAGTACAGCTCATTAGATTTTACTACTTTTCAGCTTCTTGGATAATATCCAGGGAAAACTGACTCCTTTTTCAGGGATCCACTTTTGAGTTTTCCTCTGTTGACAAGAAGATTGTAGAGAAATTCTTTTTTAAAACCGAATTCTTGAATATTCTTTGACATTTGATAATTTAAGGTCCTTTTTTTAAGGAGAAAAGTGTGAAATTCAGTTCAGTGATTGGTTACTTACTGCTTTTATTTAAAGGTAATAATAATATTTTTAAACTTTAATATATTTCCCCCAGAAACCTTTCATTTAAAGAATACAAACTTTGGGGGCTGGCACTGTGGCGTAGTGAGTAAAGCCACTGCCTGTAGTGCCAGCATCCCATATGGCCACCGGTTTGAGTCCAAGCTGCTCCACTTCTGATCCAGCTATCTGCTATGGCCTGAGAAAGCAGTAGAAGGTGGACCAAGTCCTTGGGCTTCTACACCCCCATGGGAGACCCAGAAGACAATCCTGGCTCATGGCTTTGGATCAGTGCAGCTCTAGATTTTGTGGCCATCTAGGGAGTGAACCATTGGATGGAAGACCTCTCTCTCTTTCTCTCTCTCTCTTCCTCCCTTCCTCCCTCTCCCCCACCCCCACCTCTGCCTCTCTGTAACTCTGCCTTTCAAATAAATAAATCTTTAAAGAATACAAACTTCATGCTTTTCATAAATACAACTTTAGGAATATAGTGAGTTTTCCCCCATAGTACCCACCTTTCCACCCACACTCCTACCCCTCTTTCTCCTCCATTATTCCCATTCTTATTTTTAACTGAGATCTGTTTTCAATTAACTGTGTACCCTTAATGATTAACTCTATACAAAGTAAAGAATCCAACAAATTGTATGAAAAAAAAATGTTCTTCAGTAGTCAAGACACAGGCTTTTCAAAGTCATTGCATCTTGAGGTGTTAATTTCACTTCTATAGATTGCCTTTTAGGTACTCTATCGGTTAACACAGAACAGAAAGAACATATGATATTTGTCCTTTGGAGACTGGCTTATTTCACTACATATGATGTTTTCCAGTTTCATCCATTTATTGAAAATGACACAGTTTCATTTTTTTGTTACTGCTTTGTAGTATTCCAAGTTGTACATATCCCATAATTTCTTTATCCAGTCTTCAGTTGATGGGCATTTTGGTTGATTCCATATCTTAGCTATTGTGAATTGAGGTACAATAAACCTGGGGGAACAGATAAATCTTTCATATGGTCATTTTATTTCCCTTGGATAAATTCCCAGAGGTGGATGGCTGGGTCATATTGTAGGTCTATATTCGGATTTCTGAGTTATCTCCATACTGTCTTCCACAGTGACTATACCTTTTTACATTCCCACCAACAGTGGATTAGGGTACCTTGCTCCCCACCAGCATTTGTTGTTTGTTGATTTCTGTATGGAAGACATTCTAGGGGGTGAGGTGAAACCTTATTGTGGTTTTGATTTGCATTTCCCTGAGGGCTTCTGATCCTGAGCATTTTGTAAGTGTCTGTTTCCATTTGAATTCCTTCTTTTGAAAAATGCCTGCTTAAGTCCTTTGCCCAGTTCTTAAGTGGGTTGTTTGTTTTGTTGTTGTTGAGTTTCTTGATCTCTATATATCTGGTTATTAATCTTTTATCAGTTGCATAGTTCGCAGATAATTTCTCCCATTCTGCCGGTTGCCTCTTCACATTGCACAGTCTTTCTTTTGCGATGCATGAGCTTCCCAATTTGATGAAATCCCATGTCAATGTTGGCTTTGATTGCCTATGCCTCTGAGTTCTTTTCCAATAAGTCTTTGCCTATGTCAATGTCTTGTACGGTTTCCCTAATGTTCTCTAATTATTTGGTGGTATTGGGTCGTAGCTTTAGCTCTTTGATCCATTTTGAGTGGATTTTTGTGTAAGATGTTTAAGGTAGGGGTCTTGCTTCATAGTTCTGCTTGGGAGGATCTTTACTATTGATTCAATTTCTACCTTTTGGTCTGTTTGGGTTTTTATGTCTTCATGCCTCAATTTAGGTAGGCTGTATGTTTCCAGAAATCCATTTCTTCTAGGTTTCTCACTTTGCTGGCATACAGCTCTTTGTAGTAATTTCTGATGAATTTTTTACTTCTAGGGTGTCTATTGTTAACATTTCCTTTTTCATCTCTAATTTTATTAATTTGGGTCTTCTCTTATTTATTTATTTATTTATTGGTTAGTTGGGGCAGTTGTGTGTCAATTATGTTTATTTTTTCAAAAATCCAGCTCTTCATTTCACTGATCTTTTGTATTTTTCTGATTTCAATTTTGTTTTTTTCTTCTGTAATTTTAACTGTTTCATCTACTAGTTTTGTGTTTGATTTGCTGTTGTTTTTCTAGGTACTTTAGATGCTTTGATACCTCATTTATTTGGTGCCTTTCCAATTTCTTGACGTAGGCACCAGTTGCCATAAACTTTCTTCTTAACACTGCTTTTGCTGTATCCCGTAAGTTTTGATATGTTATATTTTTGTCTTCATTCATTGCCAGAAATTTTTTGATTTCTTTTTTGATTTCTTCTATGATTCATTGTTCATTCACAGGCATGTTGTTCAGGATCCATGTGTTTGCATATGTTTTAGAAATTCTTGACTTATTGATTTACAGCTTTATTCTGTTGTTGTTAGAGAAGATACATGGTATGATTTCTTTTTTTTTTTTTTTTTTTTAACTTTCTGAGAGTTGCTTTATGGCCTAGCATGTGGTCTATCCTAGAGAAAATTCCATGCAGTGGTAAGAAGAATGTGTATTCTGCTAGTGTAGGGTGAAAGGTTCTGTAGATATCCACTAAGTCCATTTGGTCTCTACTGTCAATTTAATATGTTGTCTTCTTACTGATTTTCTGTCTGGTTGATCTGTCCATTGCTTAAAGTGGAGTATTGAACTCCCTATTACTGTTGTATTGGAGTCTGTGAGTCTCCCTTTAAATTCATCAACATTTCTTTTGAATAGCCAGGTGCCCTCTAATTAGGTGTGTATATGTTTTTAATAGTCACATCTTCCTATTGAATTATCTCTTAATCATTACATGGTGCCCTTCTTTGTCCCTTTTAACAATTTTTGTGTTAAAGTTATTTTGTGTGCTATTAAGATGGCTACACCAGCTCTTTTTTGGTTTCTATTAGCCTGGAATATCTTCATCCATCCTTTAACTTTCAGTTGGCATGTATATTTATTGGTAAGATGTGTTTCTTGTAGGCAGTAAATAGGTGGGTTTTGCTTTTTAATCCATTCAGCCAGTCTGTATTTTTTAACTGGAGAGTTAAGGTCATTTATATTCAAATTGACTATTGATAAGTAACAACTTTTCCCTGCCATTTTTCTATAAATATTCCTACTTAGTTTGGATTTCTTTTGTACTTTTACTGGGAGATTTTATGCCTTCACTTTTCTTTCATACTGCTAATCATGTTTCTTGGTTTCTGTGTTTCTTTGTGTAGTACATCCTTAAGTATCTTTTAAGGCTGGATGAATGGTGACAGATTCTTTCAATTTCTGTTTGCTATGGTAGGTCTTTATTTCACCTTCATTCATAAATGATACCTTTGTGAGATACAGTATTCTGGGTCAACAATTTTTTTTCTCTTCAGAATTAGAATATATGTCACCATTCTTTCCTAGCCTGTAAGGTTTCTGATGGGAAATCTGCTGTGAGTCTAATGGATGATCCTCTGAAAGTAATCTGGTGTTTCTCTTGTGCACCTTTTAGAATCCTTTCTTTATGTTTTATTGTGGAGAGTTTGACTAGGCAATGTGTCATGGTGAGAATCTTTTCTTGCCATGTCTGTTAGGAGTTCTATGTGCTTTCTGTATTTGGATGTCCCTTTCTTTCTCCAAATTAGTGAAGTTTTCTGTAGTTATTTCACTAAAAAGGCTTTATAATTCATTCTCTCTTTCCACGCCTTCAGGAACTCCTCTAAGACCCATTTAATGGGTCATTTGATAGTATCCCATAAATCTCCAACACTGGTTTTTAGTTTTCTTAATTCTTCTCCTCTTTTTTTTGACCCGACTGTAAAATTTGTCTTCTAACTCAGATATTCTTTCTTCTGCCTCACCAATTTTGTTGTTAAGGCTTTCCATTGTATTTTTTTTTACTCTGTCAAATCCTTCATTTTTATTATTTCATTTTGGTTTCTCTTTAAAATTTCATTTTTCAGAAAAGTCTTCATTCATGTCATGTAGGGAATTCTTTAGTTCATGAATTTGCTTCTCATTACTTCTAAGTAATCTTATGATCAATTTTTTGAATTCTGTTTCTGGCATTTCTTCAGTCTCTTCATCTTCACATTCTAGTATTGTGTAAGTGTTGTGTTCTTTTGGGGGTGTCATGTTGTATTCCTTATTCTTGTGGCTTGAATTGTTATATTTTTTAATAGGCATTTGTGGTGATACTTTTTTTTTCCTCCCTGTGATAGCTTTTATCTTTGAACTATGCCTCTGTGGCTTAGTGGAGTGTCCACTCTTTCAGTGAATACCCAGAGGTGTGTGCTGTGTATGGTCAGGGAGCTCTGTTCAGTGCTTCAGGGTGAGGGGAGTGTCTAAGGTGACACCCAGGTTGGGTGTGATAAATCTCTTTTTTCTTTTTAATCAGATGTGATGTTTGTTTAGCTCTGTTGGTGTAGTCTCACACTCACCCTCTCTCCACAAAGGAGACCCATGCGTGGGTTCAGTTTTTATTAGCACTGCCACAGGAACCCCACAAAGATCTGTGCAGTCCTTGGTGTGAACATCGATCCTGCAGCAATGACCCTCACCAGGGAGTCACAGAGCCTGGAGCATATAGAGCCACCCACAGTGATTGCCCAACATTCCAGCCATACCCTATGCCCTCCCACGCAACCACAGCACTTTCACAGTCCTGGCACACAAAGCTCCCACAGTCATGAGCTCCCAGCCCACTGTCAATTCTCCCAGCTAGGGGGAAGAAATGTGCCCACTTTTTTTCCCCTCTGGGTTGGCAAGTAAGTACACTTTGTTCCAGAGTGCTCCAAGCCATCGTCAGACCAGGCTGTTCCTTTAGCTATATCACCAGTGGCTTGGGCTACTGCAGTCTGGTCTCACCTCACTCTCCACTTGGCTGCTGGAGTCCTGAGTTGTGCGTGTCCACACTCTCCACGTAGGTCCACAGTGTCCCTCTAATTTGCGTGGAGTTTCCCTTGCCTTTTTCTAACTGATTCCCTGAGACTAGACTCTCTTCACTTTTTTTTTTTTAACTATCTTCCCCTAGACTAGAACAGTAAGTTTCCTTCCCTATTCCACCATCTAACCCTCTCTGTATTATTTCAAAGTCTGTCTTATATTATTATGACAAACCTTTTGTTAACCTAATCTCATTCTGTCTTTTTTATATTGTAAAAACACTTGGTAAAAATGGTTCCTTTGAACAGGACACCCTACTGAGTATACTTTTCTGGTTTGATATTTTGTGTGTACATTGGATGACTTTTGACATGTGTTCATGGTAGGTCCTTCTCATTTTGTTTTCTCTTCTAAAATACTACTAACTAATGTGTGTGTGATTTGATTGTTTCCATTCATAAGATCTTGGAAAGGATTTTATTGTAGCAAATGAAAAATTAAATCTCTTAATGTTATGTGGTTTCTGGTTTCAACTCAATGACAGAAGAATGATGTTAGTGGAACAACTAGGGAAATCTTAATGAAGTCCACAGTTTCACTATTAATGTACTGATGTTAGTTTTTTAGTTTTGATATAATTCTTTGATTGCATAGGATGTCACTGTTTGTTGAAGCCAGAGTATGGGAGACCTCTCTATCTAGTAGCAGAAACTTAATTTATTAGAAGGCTTAAATAAGTAGACATATGACTAAATAGTTTGAGTTCCATTAGTTAGGGAAAGCTCTGTAGTGGATATATTTGAGCCCATTCATAATTTATAGTAAAATTTAAAAACAGAATGTAACAATAAGTGCAAAGCTTAATCACTTGAATATCAGACCTGTTCATTTTTAATATTTGCTTATTTTAAAAGTACTTAAATGAACAGTTACAGTACAAGCAGCTGACTTTGTCAATTCTTCTGGTTTCACTTGAAATTCTGAAGATGGAGATAGATGCAAGAAAATAGAACCAAAACTCACCAATTTATAAAATTGGTACTGACATTAGTTTACCTACTTGAGTTCCTATTATGTACAAGGAATATCAAGGGATTGCAAAATTCAAAAGAAACAGCTCTAATTAAAGGTATTATGGCAATATATAGATGTATGTATGTATATAAAAATGTATGAAAAAAAAGCCTTTATTATCAACAATTTCAGATTATTCTTGTTTATTAAGTCCATAGTATATGTGGGAAACTGAGTCTCTCTTCTTCAGAATCTGATAGTCTCTGGCTAGTCAGGGTCTTCTTACCCAGAAAAAAGTGATTAACAGTACTTTCATGAGGCACATAGCCAATGAATGACATAGGGTGTCCTTTGAAAGTAGTAGATACGTGGGATTTTCATAGACACCTTAAGGGAGCAGGTAAAACCTGAGCTGAGCCGAAATGGATGTGTACATTTTAGATAAACTAATGCGGGGCTTGTCCTGAAAGTCATGGAATGACATGAATTTAGTGGAAATAACTGGCAGTAGTGATGCTTAAATGCTCTTTAGAACTGAAATGAGCTACTGGAGACTTGCAGTCATCAGTGTTTCAGTGGTAAGAATTTAGCTAATATGGTCACAGAATTGATAGGACTTGATGGGATGAATTTAGCAGCATGGAAGAAAAACAAGTTGATGGTGATTGATAGCTTGAGCCAGTGGAAGTTGTTTATGGGTTTGTGTCAGACAGTTTCCTTTTCAGGTGATGCTGGACTGCCACGTGGACTTGTCTGCCTAGAAGTTAGGCTAGGAGGGATTAAGGAGCTTGGGATCCAGAGTTGTGGGAGTGGTTTGCATAGATGTGGGTAAAGCCAGAGTAAAGGAGCAGAAAGAGCAAAGGCCATGAAGGAAATAGAACAGGAGCAGGCAGAGAGGCACAGCAAGGCCAACCCTGGTGGTCGCTTCAGTGTTCATGAAGCACTGGAGGAGAGTTTAAGCAAAGAGGATGTGCTGTCTGTGGCTGCAAATGGGTCAGAAAAAAGAAAACTGCCGGCGCCGCAGCTCACTAGGCTAATCCTCCGCCTTGCGGCGCCAGCACACCGGGTTCTAGTCCCGGTCGAGGCGCCGGATTCTGTCCCAGTTGCTCCTTTTCCAGGCCAGCTCTCTGCTGTGGCCAGGGAGTGCAGTGGAGGATGGCCCAAGTCCTTGGGTCCTGCACCCCATGGGAGACCAGGAGAAGCACCTGGCTCCTGCCTTCGGATCAGCGTGGTGCGCCGGCCGCAGCGTGCCGGCCGCTGCAGCCATTGGAGGGTGAACCAATGGAAAAGGAAGACCTTTCTCTCTGTCTCTCTCTCTCTCACTGTCCACTCTGCCTGTCAAAAAGAAAAAAAAAAAAAAAGAAAACTGTGAGAGCTTGAGTCCCTCTGTCTCAGTGGTCCCTGGTTTTATGAGGAAAATGGGCCTGGAGTGCAGACGACAGGGTGTGAGGAGCATGTGTGTGCATTGGGGTGGGAGAGTGGTGGGAAGTGGAGCAGCAGATTAACGTGAATTCTTAAGAAGGTTTGCCTCTTTAAAGACAGGAACATCTATATAGGCAGTAGCTGAAGTGGGCAAAGAAAGGTTATTTTAATTAAACTTAACAAATGTTTATGAACTGCTAGCAGCATGTAAGGTACTGTGTGAGGTGCCGTGGAGAACACAGAAAGTTATTAAAGTACAGTGAGATTTTTTTCTCCCCACCTGTAAAGCGCTATTTCAAATTCTTTTGACTTCACATGGATAGTTCATCATAAACAAAATGTTAAGGACTCTGGAATTAAGGTTTCAAGCAGGACGCGGTTAGTGACAGACACCTGACAACAAGAGACAGCACTGGAAAATTAAGGGAGAGAAAAGACAGTAACAGCTTGTGCAGGTGGAGAGGGGCCAACTTAGAGCAAAGAGGAGCCTGCTTTCTCTAAGACAAGCATGAAGAGGAAGAGGTCATTTTAGAGTTGTTTTTGATATAGAGTAGGATGAGGTGAGGACTCCAAGGAGTCTACCATAAATGTCTTGTGCAATAGACAAATGGGGATGGGCATATATTCTGCCTTTGAAAAGATTTGGAATTATTGGAAAAAATACAGTTAGTGCTTACTTTTTTATCCTGTGAGAGAAGGATAATCAAAGTGAATCATTACAGGTGTTACTGGTTTGGACAGAGATTTTGTGTTTGTTGGTTTAATATGTAATGAAATAGACATACTTTAAAATCGATCATATAATGTGTGAGTGTTCATGTGAGCTCTCCCAGAGCTTAGAGTTTGGGAACTGAAGTAAGAGAGACCTAGTTGTGTATGTGGGTTCTTCAGAATGCTTGTTAATTGCACTCCAAAGACTGAAAGAAACTTTGTACCCAAACTGTATATGTGAACTGTTAGGGGAATTTAGAGGGGGAAGAGAATTGGTGTGATTTTCTGGCTATTTCAGTTGAATAAGGTTTTGAAGTAAGCAACTGTATATTTGCCTAAAGTCCCTATGTTTTCTTTACAGATGTTATTTTCTATGTATTTGGAAAATATAATTGTGTGCTTACACTTTGTGGTCACAAATAATATGTAAAGAATTGTGAATGTGATTTTATACGTCCAAATGGAGAACTCTATTACTTTGAAATATCCTGTTAGGAAAGTCTTTGGCAGAACTTTGAGGGTAGAACTTGGTTGGTAGAGTGTATACATACTGCCCCCCTTTTCCATTTCATGTGTGTAAACTTAATTTCATAGTGTTCCTACTTTATTTCATTGACCATATTTTAAGTATGTGTAGCTAGCAAATAGGTGCAGGTCAATAGGAAGAAAGTACTAATTAATATTTTTCAAACACAGGAAGACCTGAGGAAAAGGAAGAAAATAAAAGTAATTTGGAGAGGTGAAAGGATGCTCACTTTTTTATTTGAAGTATTTTTAAAAAGTATGTCAAGATCTTTCGGACTGGAATAATTTAATTTTTAATGCTATTTGATGGCATCTTGCTTGGAAAGAAAATTATAGAAGGGATTCTTTGGCTATCATAGTTTAGATGTGAACGTGGCTTATTTAAAGACAGTAATTAAAATTTAATCACTATAAAAGTTAGTCTTGAATTAGCCAACATTTCTTTTGGGAGAGTATTGTTCAATAGGGCTTTGAGTTGAAGGGATTCCTATTGAGGGATATATTTAACTTAGCATCCTCCCTCTTTTCCTCCTCCCTGCTTTGCACTCAGAAGAGGCAACAGGGCTGCCCACAGTGGTTCCTGTAGCTGAGCTTGATGCAGCCTCGGCTGAGGTCAAGCACTCCCATTCCAGCCTCTTGAGGGCTTTCTCTGTGTGTTGCCAGTATGCTGGTAAAAATGACTTTAAACTCTTGTCAGCGCAGTTACTGGTGCATGCATCACAGTCCCACTCAAATAAACCTGTCACAACACAGAGTCGGCCGCTAGAGAAGAGTACAAGGGCAGGCCTCTAGCTTTTCATTCGAGCATCACTAAACGTGCACAGAGTGCCCAATTATTTCAGCATTATTGAGCAAGCCTACAGGAGGACCCAAGCCTTGCTACATTAGATTTTCTTTAGTAATTTGCTCAAGTACCGCTGAGGACACTTAAAGGGCTTAAAAACGGTGGCTGCAACCAGTTTCCTTTTCTGGGTTGTTAATTCAGGTTTTCTCTTTCAAATTAACTCTCACTGCATGCTGTGCAGCGGTTCTGGGAGAACTGTTTAACACTAATTTTCTCAATTTTCAGCTTTTTTTGTTCAATATAACTGCTTTAACAGTTGTTCATGTGTATGTTTTTCTAGAAATATATGATAGCAAGGCTTTATTTTTATTTTGGGGGGAACAAAATAAAGACTCTTGGTTAAAGAAAGCTATTTGCATTTAAGCTTTTAAAAATTACTTAGAGAATTTCAGTGTTTAAAAATTATTTACAGTATATGTGCAAAACCCAAAAATCTAAGTAAGAAAGGTAGCATTTATCAAATCTGTACCTCTTTTCCTTCTTCCTTTTAAAAATATCTGTTAGAGATAAATCATTCCTTAATGGGTACTGTGGTTTTTTTTTTTTTGTTTTGTTTATTTGCACCTCCAATCTCATTTTGTTGGAGTAGGGGTAGATACTGGGGGACAAATTCAATATCTGTGTCTAATTTTTCACAGCAGCAACAACTCCAGGCTCAGCATTTATCACATGGACATGGTCTGCCAGTGCCTCTGACTCCACACCCTTCAGGGCTTCAGCCACCTGCTATTCCACCCATCGGCAGCAGTGCTGGGCTACTAGCCCTCTCTAGTGCCCTGGGAGGCCAATCTCACCTTCCAATTAAAGATGAGAAGAAGCACCATGAAAACGATCACCAAAGAGGTGAGCAATCCTCTTGGGCTGTCAGTGTCTGAGATTACCTTCCTGCTGCAAAGAGTAGGTATTGGATACCATTGTCAATTCTGCTCTGAATTTGATTTTGCCAGTGACTAAACAGAATTTCTGCTGGCAGGTAAATTAATTATTTGGAGCAGTCATTTGCCAAGTGATACCCTGGTGGTTGGCAAGAGTATATGCCCTCCCCAAAGGCAAGGGGACTGTTACCTGGTTAATCCCTCTGATCCCTCCCTGTGTTCCCCAAGTCAAAATCAGTAGTGAAATCCCACAGTGCAGTGTTTGAAATAATGTGTTGCATTGATAGTTGATTTTGACTGAATTTATTTTGGGGCAGCAGACTTACTGATAGAGGCTCACTTGTTATTTGTCTGAAGCACTTATAGTTTATAAGTCAGATGAGCCTATCTATATGGGGCTATATGGGGGGGGTAAAAATCTCATGGTAGAAAATAATATCAGCAGTCCTAGTAATTGAAAAGGTACAGCCCAAATTAATGAAATCTGTTGGCTTAACTACATTTCACCCAGTCTGTTTAGAAGCATGAAATTAACTAATTTCTTCTGATAAGAATGACTCAATTATTTATGCAGTTAATTGATTTAAAGGCCAGTTGTGCTTCCTTCCCTCCACTAAGATGGATGAAGGTATAGAGACATTCTGATTCGACTGTGTATGTCTGCACTGTGCCTAATAATTATTTTTATTAGTTAATGACAGGAAAGCAAAGAAAAAAGCCTCTCCCAACATTCCTTTGTAGGAATTTACTTGGCGTATGAGCAGTTCATTGGTTTGAAGGGTGTGGTTCATAATTAAAAGCTCACATCAACTCCTATTTCAGTGTCATTACTAAGAATTATAATCTTAGATAAATGATTTTTATCACACAAGCATAAATTTCCCATCTCTGATGTTGGAAACACTGTAATATTTGTCATCTAGTTATCTTAATGCTATAGGCAAGAGCTGATGCATGATTGTAAACACTTTTATAAGTAGAAAAGTTGATAAGGAACAGCAACAAGAATGTCTAGTGTTGGTCCTTGTGAAATTGTGTCCAATAGATTGGTGTTTTGTGAATCTGGCTGAGAAGTATTAATAATTAACCTTATTGCAAGGTTGGCATCTGTGTAATTTATTATTAATCAGAGATCAGGTTTGATAAATGTATGATTTTGTATAAACTAACCTAGTAATTTTCTTTTCTCCTTCTTCCCACCACTTTGCTTGTGTTGCTGCTGTTTTGCCTATAGACAGAGACTCCATCAAGGTAGGACTCAAAATTCACAGATGAAGGAATGACTTAGAAAGATTTTAAACGATCTGAATGAATCTTGTAGTGGACTCTGAATTTTGAGAATGATTTGGTGGGCTTTGCCAAATAGTGGTTAACTGCATTTTTGATTAGTTTCCACGTGTGTGCTTGAGGTTCTTGAAAATGTGGTTCCATCTCTGTCTCAGAGTCAGATTGGGGGGTCCAAAGTTGACATATCCGATTTGGCTAACTTTACCCATTTTATTACTGGTGCCATGTGAAAAAGAGTAGCTGCTTTTCTTCACTTAGACTTTGGCCATTAGAGATAATGAAATGAAGCAAATACATTGGTTTATAAGGAAATTAGTCTCATATTTGGGGAATCAATTTCAACCTACAGAAATCTTTATCAAGACATTTAAGAGCATTTTTCTTCACTAGAGAGAATTTTATTTTGTAAGCAACATCTTGGTTTCCAGATAGCTGATTAACTCTACTTAGGTCTTACAACTATTTCATCTGCCTTCTGTATCTTTCTTGACAAGATGTTGGGAAGAAAGGAGTATCTAGGGCCTGATGATTTGGATAACACCAGAGTGGGATATACTAAGTATATTTTACTGAACAAGCAAGAAAATGGGCTGCTGTGGGAGGGAATGAGTAAAGTATAGAAATTCCCTTGATTACTTTTGAACCAGGCATAAATGTAAATGTGCCATTGTATTACATACACCATGTGTTACTTAACCAATTAGAAGGAAAAGATAGTTCTTAAGCATTGGCCAAAGTATAGATGCTGTCAGTGTCTTTTTTTGTATTGTATAACAAGTAGATATTTGGAGCATAGGTAGTTACATATCTGATAGTTTCCAGGGAAGTTATGTATATGAAGACTAAAATCTTTCCTTGCACTCACCTGTACTGTCACCTTGAATGCCTCTTTACTCTTTGTCCTTTTACAATAAAAGGAAATTGAGATGACTCTCTGAGCCCTGAAATAATGGGTAATAAAAATTAAGAATATCTGTTTTACCCTTCAAAAATCTTTGTAATTTGAAAGGACATCTGCTCTTCTATTTAAATGTCAACACTTACAATTGGAACTACACACATTGAATTATTTCATTATGCATTTATAGTTGCATATCTTGTAATATAATATGCATATCAATACCTAGATTAAAAAATTCCTAATCAGAGTGTAGTAAGTGTTCCACACGTGTACTTACAAAGTAATAAGTAAATGCATTGACCAGGGTTAGCTGATAGCAGCCCTTGGAAAGCCTATGTAGTTGTGCTGAAGCCACATTATAAACATTCCCTGACTTCTTATGATAAATACATACCTCGAGGCAGGCCAGAGAATTAAACAAAAGCCTCCTCTCATGCCCCACTCCCAGCAGACTGTGAAAATATTTATACTCCAGTGCACACTTTTGTGTCAGTTACATTTTCTGTTCCCTTACACAGGAGTAGGGTGTATTTTGAAATCATCTACAAATCATTCAGGGTGAGCCTGGAAGTGTCTAGATAGCTGGAAGCCAAGGGTAAAACAAAAAGGAAATAGAGCTGGGTGATTTTTGCCTTGATTTATTATGGAATGGTGGCTATGACTAGATGTTTGTGTTGGGTACCATTCTCAGATTTGAAGTTATGTCTGATCTGGGGCTGTCCTCTATCTTTGCAAGTTGAAATAGTTTGCTCATTTTCTTAAATGTGTTCTGTGGTGCTCAGAGAAACACTTGCTTGTTCCACCAGTTGCCTTCAACTTCCTGTAAACTATTCTGTTTAAGAGGGACTTTTTATGATTGTCTTCTGTGTGACTCAGGATGGTTTTTATCAGCAAGAGCATACTGGTTGCCTGCAGCTGGAGTTGGGCTGGTATGAAATAATTTATTCATGCAGGATAATGCTCCTTAACATTTAACAGGTAATGAACGTGACATAAATTTTCCTTCTTGCTTTTAATTTTTCCCTTTCCTCTTCTAATGTGCAAACAGGCAGCTCTGGTGCTCTAAATAATAAGTAATTTTTGGCCATCTGTCAAAAGGAAATTTCAATACAAATTTAAATTAATGGTGCCTGAAATTTTTTATAGCTCCTCTAAAAGCCTCTAATGTGCAGAAAATTTTGAATCTGCTGTAGTAATTAGTGTTGCATGTAATGAGGATGTGGGCAATGTTATACCAGCCCCAGTGTAACATTTTGATATGGTAGCGAAATTTTGATTTATACAAGGTTGTGGATGGATTTAATTGTGAGAGACACTTTGAAATGTTTTCTTGATGTTCCAGATTATTAAGCAAGGCAGATTTCAGAATAGCATATAAAATATAAATTTAAACTTACTGTAAAGATTCGAGTAATTTAGGTGCTTTACCTTTGGATGCTAAGTAAATGAAAGACATTCACTTGTTAATGTTGGGCCTTTATCTTTCTTTTCCTGTGTCTCCTTGAAGTTCTGTGGACATGAAATCACATGCTATTGGCTTTATTGATCTTGTTTTCTATAGCTCTAGTAGCCAGGTTCATCCCTAAGCCTGTTATTTGAAGACCTGTATCTGAAGTTTTTCAACAAGGCTGGAGAATGTAAATATGGATCTAAAGGAGAGAGCACTGTAGGAGTCCAAGAATCAATTTCCTTGGTGATGAGAAAATGGAGCAATATGTTGGCAGGACTCTTGGAGTAAGGGACCATGGAAGCTGCAGCGTTCCTTGCTTGTCACTTTACTATCCAGTGACTCCATGTGCCTACAATAAGCCCCACTTTAGAGTCTGGAAAATAGTAGGAAACACATACTGTGATCGATCTACTCGCACCATTAATAGTAGGATGAAAAGTCCAAATTTAGCTCTCCAAAAGCCCTGCAAACTAGGTTCTTCCATTTTCTGGGTCAGGGCTGGTTTCTCTCATCCCTAGAATAGGCATGAGTACAATCCTGGAAATATTTACTGAGGCAGTGGAGCCTCCATTTCCCGTTCCTTCCTCTGAAGACTGAAGGATAAAAGTGGTTGGCTTTACTGTAATGACAGAATATTCCCACATGCTGCCAGCAGCTTCCCAGTGCTGGAAGGTACCAGTTCGTAGAGAAGGAGTCACCTGCCTGAAGTTCTGCGGGTTTCTGTCTAGTCCTGTGAAATGAGAACAAATATTTAGAGCTGGGAAGACCAAATTGCCTGAAATTTGGTAGGAATCTGAGGCTGAGAATTAGTATTTTGTCCTAAGCCCCATGTCTACATGTTCTAATACCTTTTAGCAAGGAATAGGCACCAAAATCAAGACTCCTTTAAGTTGAAATAACAGAGTTCACTATCACCAAGTACTGACAAGCTCCACTGCCTCCACTGAGATGCTAATATTGTGTTTTCTGTATTATTCCATAAGTAATTTATGTATCTACATTGGTTGTCCTGTGTTTCATCTGAGTGCAGTAACTTTATCAGGTCAGGTCTCTGAAGGATTTATCTTTTTGTATTTGTAAAATCTAGCAGAAGTAAAAACATTCTTTTCCCTCTGAATGATGTTGTTCTTTCTGTTATTTTGTTAGAATGGTATCATCAGAGAATGATCATTGCCAAGCTGATCTCCACAAGCTCAGTACCAATTTAAAATGCCCCCCACAATGTTTAAGTATGCTTTTACGCAGTACACTGTTAGGGAACTTCATGTAGTGTTTGACATGCTGCCGGTATGATGAGTATGGATAGTATACTTTTTTTAAAATTTACATATAATTATTATCAAGGTAAGTACTTTTCTGTGGGCGTATATACTGTATTCCTTCTCCTGTGTGATTTCTTTATTTTGTGTAAAGGTTTTCGTGATGATCCATTCATCGGTTGTGTTTCGAGCAATCCTTGTTTATTCCACCCCGACTCCATTTTGGTGGATAACTAAAAAAAAAAATCATACATTGTTTTTCTCCTAGTTATTTTACATTGACAGTAAAGGTTTATCAGTGGAAGGTTGTTTTTATGTTCAAATTGACATGTATAATTTAGGCCAAAAAAGCACCTTTTGCCATATTATTTGGGTGGTGAGGTGAAAGTAAGTTTTTAGTCCAAATTAACACAATAATTGCTTCTATGAGTGTTTTTCACATTAAGACTTAATGGTTGATCTAATGGCCAAGGTTCTATTCCAGGATATTGTGTAACCTGTGTGCATTTTCCCCTTCCTCCTATTTTTCCTGTCTCCTGGGAATATCAGTCTAAAAAGAGTACCTTCAACCCTCTGTATGTTAAGTATGCTATACCTTCTGAAAGGTCCCACATGGGAAAATAGCAGAGAAGAAACCACTTGAGAAGGAAAGGAATTAGCAGGAGAGCGGCTAACCACTTGGCCCAGACAGTTTTGTTTTGACCCTGCACTCATTCCTTCCTTACACACTCCTTCAACATAAGAATGTTGGGGTGGGCACTGTGGTGCAGCAGGTTCATCCTATGTTGGATTGCCCATTGGAGTGCCAGTTTGAGTTCCAGCTACTCCTTTAGACTTAGCTTCGTGCTAATATTTGCTTGGGAAGGCAGTAGATGATGCCCAATGCCTGTGTCCCTGCCATGTGGGAGAGCCAGATGGCATTCTAGGGTCCTGGCTTTGGCCTAGTCCAGTACTAGCTGCTGTGGGCATTTGGAGAGTGAACCAGTGGATGTAAGGTATGTCTGTCTGTCTGTCTCTCTCTCTATTTCTCTCCGTCCCTCTGCCTTTCAAATAAATATTTTAAAAAGATAGCATTATCGTTTGGGAGAAAGTGTGATGTGGTAAATTTGCATTGCTATTGACTTTAGAAGGACACATTATAGAAACAAAGATATAATGTAATAAAAGGCTAGATTTCAAAGGGGAGAATGGGTGGAATCGATAAAATACTAAAATCAGTAAAATACTAATAAAATAAAATACTGGTCTAAACAAACAAGCAAAATAATAGTGGACTTTCTATATCTGTTTTTTCCCCCTCGTTGTCAATAATCTTGAGCGGCTACTTGAGGCCTGTGACTTGGACATTACCAACTTATCCACTCAATCCCACTGCTCTCCCTTGAGCCATTTCCCACTAAAGGAATGGCTCCTAGTTTAGATTTTACCTGTGAGGGTGCTTACCCTGTTTCGTACATGAGGAAAGGTTTAAAGTGTGAGAGCCCTGTCCAAGGTCCTATAGCCAATGCTGTCCTCCAAGGAAAGTCCTTTTGGTGACTCAGTCTATTCTGTTATTAAGATTAGAAACATATTACAGAGGACAAAGAAACTCCAGACACCCAACAGCTAGGTACACAAGCTACCTATCATATTTAGCCACATTTTTATCTGTTCCTTTTTGGTTATGAAAGTTTTTAAAGGACATCCCAGATAACGTTCATTTTGTCATTAAGTGCTCAAGATGTAAATTGGACATGATTCTCTAAATATTTTTGAATAACCATAATGCCCCTAATCACTGATTATAATTTTTGATGTCTTCTCATATCCTGTCTATAATCCAACTTCAATTATTTTGAGTAATTGCTTTTCTTGAAATGGGATCCTAATAGGATCCTTTCTACTTCATGGTAGTGTATCTCTTGAGTGTGTCTTAATCTAAATCATAATCTAAAAGTGAGACTCCCTCACTGCTAAGTTTTCCCTATGTCACTGCCTAATTCTACCATAATTCCTTTCTCAAAACTAATCACTGATTTGACCTTGTCCACAAAGATTGACATTCTTGCCTTCAAGGAGCTAAAAATGTAATGGGAGAGAACTTTATGCCATTGAGGTATGGGGAATTGGGAATACCACTCATAAGGAAGTAGATATACTTAATATCTATTTTTAAAAACTATTTTAAAAGATACTTCAAAAAGTCTAGCTTAAGCCATAATTATATTTGGACAATGGATTTGGATTTCAGATACATCATATCTGTGTTTAAAGTTAAAAGATACAAATAAAACTCATAATGGTGAGCATACATTTCTAGATATTTTATTCCTCTGATTCTTGGTATTCACTTCACTTCAACATGCACATGTGAACTTGGACTTCACTCTTGTACCCTTTCTCCGGTGATAAGAAAAAAGCCTTTGCTGTTGTGATTCAGCAGGAAGTTTCTTGACACCAAAAGGAAGCACATTAACGCATCTAGAGTAAGAGGCGTTATACTAGAGGGCTGTCTGGGTGCTTCAACAGCCCTCTTTCTACCTCTAGGTGAGCTTGTGTATACCAGTGGGCAAGTCACTTAACCTCCCTGGATCTCAGGGCTATTTTCTTAAGTGTTAGGTAGTCTTGTCCTAGAAGTGAAGTTTGAAATAAAAATCTTACTCCATTCGGTATGTTTCAGCAAAAATTTCATCAAACCGCTAGCCAAATAAACACACTGATGGATTATTTCAGATGTTTGGTGGTAGAAGGGTTGGTTTGATGGTTCAAGTATGCTTTTCGGACATTTAATGTTACTCTTTGTGTTCTAAAATAAGACAATTTGAAATTAAATATTTCAGTATTACTGTCACTTTTTAATTCCTAAGATATTTTTCTCTACTGTGTGTTTTACTATTTAGAGTTGCTTTATCAGAGAACAATTAGCAACTTTTGTGGGTTTCTGATGCAGCAGTAATTTGTTCAGTATTAATTGATCCTCGCCTCTAGGCATGGAAGCTGTGTGAAATGTAACAGGTGCCCTAATTCCAGAAAATGTGTTGTAATTGTTTGTTTGTTGAACAGATGAATAAATATCTTCAGGGCATAGCCAGTCCTCAGGTGGTAAGCATGAATGGATTAATGATGTGACTGGGAGAGACACGCTTGTTTTGTTGTACCCTCCACCGATTGCTGAAGCAGAACAAATATTAATTAACAGGGGTGGGCTGGTTGTCAGATCAGCCTTTCTCAGCTGATTTTGGCAAAGGTTGTTTAATTCTTTTCCTCCATGAACCAACCCCCTTTCATACTAGACATGTATTCCAACACTATATTTAATATCTCCAATTGTCTTAGTTATAATGCATTTTGTCTCTTGCAAAAATATTATACTGTGAAGTTTGGAGGGGCCCAATATTTAAGTGTTAATAACTGACACCTGAATTTCACAGGCATTTGCTTCTCAAAACATAGATAGTTCTTGTAATAGAATCATTCCAAAGAATTGGTCACCATCTTTAAAATATCACCCAGGAGGAAGCTTCGTACGATTACTTTTCTATTTCTGAAATTAATTCTGCAGTACTTACCTCTATCTAGCTTACATATATTATTCTATAGTGGTTTGAAATAGGTATCATTTGGGTGCAGAAACTACATTTGGGGGCCATCACCACTGAGGATTGTGATTTCAGACTTGAAAAGTCGTATTTAATTATCACCATGGTCACTGCCGTGTGACAAGCTTGAACAGAATTCAGACTTCATGAGAGTCATGGAAAGGAAGTTTGCTGAGGGCTGAGTAGTACTTTCTGAAAGAGGTTTTGATTCTTTTAAATAAGCTTAGTGTTAAAATATAAAATCACTTCAAGACTAAACAGTGCTGCTTAAGATTTGGCAAAACTTTAAATGCTAGACTTGAATACTTAGTTATATTTCTGTGAATCTAAAAGTAAATATTGAACAAAATACATCACATTGCATTTACTTTGTCAGAATTATCCAGTACCAATCCAGTTGTTTCTGTGCTTAAATAACGTGTTAGGCTGGGAGTACTCGTATTATAACTTCAGAAAGGCTGTTTATTTGTGTTAATTATAGCTGGTGATTAAGTCCTGTCTTCCCCCGGGGTTTTATGATGCTTCAGTGGGAACAGGAGGACAGCACACACTTACGTGCACACCTTACCTTCTTACTGTGAGTTATGTAATAATCTACTCCGTCTGCGACCACAGAATCTGTAGGCATAACATGCATTTAGCTTTGCCTCACCACCCTGCCCTTTTACTGAGCTGCAAGCAGTGAGGTGGAAGTTAAAATGCCTTAAGTATTCTTATTGTAAGTGAACTAAGATGGGGTGATAGTGTGAGCATGGAGAATTCTTTTTCACAGAAATGGATTCATTATTTAATTGTATCATATCCTGAAGAATTCTTGAGTCTTCCTTTTTAATTGGTGCTTTTTGAGTTGCTGACTGCTCAGATTTGAGGGCAACTGGGGAGATCTGAGGGAGGAGAGATAAACAACTCTGTGATGCCACCCAATGAGAGACTCCAGTAGGCAATGTAACACCTCATTTTTATTTATTCCTCCTTAGGGTCATTTTAATTATTCTGGAAAATTTTGAGAATTCTATTCATTTATCCTTTTTCAAACTTCTGTTTTCTTGAGTGACATTTGGCCTTTTGAACAACAAAATAAAATTGGAAATGCTAATGTTTTGAGCCAACTAAAGGAGGAAAATAAAAATGTCACCATGGTAACAAAGCTGCTTTCTAGATGGTTTCCTAAGATATGCCTGAACTAGAAGCAGATGTCTGATTTGAGAATCTTGCCTCCTTCAATGTAAACAAATAACTTCTGGGCAGGTGTTGGAAATAATATGGAAATCCTATTAAGGGGCCCCGGGTTCCTGTCAGTCAGGAAGCCCGTGCCACAAAAGGGCTGGTTGTCGAATAAAGGAGCAGAGTAAATTCTCATTAGGCTTGAGCTTTTCCCAGGAAATGATTGTCTCTGTGTGTTCTTTCTCCTGTGAATCTGAATGTAAGCTGTTGCTTCTATTGATGTATTCACTGGCTTTATTTTTCTCCTCTTCATTCCTGATCTTCACGCGCCCCTGCCAGGCTGTGTTCTCCCCCTCAACTACCCCTTCCCTTTAGATTAACACTTGCTCGGAGAGTTGTGACATTTGTGATTTTAACCTCCCACCCTAGGTGGAGGTTGGCTTGAGGACCAGGAGGAAGAGGGAGGGGAAGCCAGTCTTGCTTCCTGGGTCTGTTTTTACAAAGATTGGACCATTGCTGAGGGCTGTTTGGAATTGGCACATCTAGTGGCACTGGCAGTCATGAAGACTGTCCTGTGTGCATTTCCTTGAAAAGTTCTGTTTTCATGAATTAAACAGAAACTGAAAGTGTGAAGAGACAGCTTTTTAGGAACTCGTGAAAAAACATCCATAGTTGTTTGATAAACCTCTAAGGCTGTGCTGTCCAGTATGGCATTCACTAGCCATGTAAAGCTGTGTAAAATTACCTTAGATAAAATGAAATACAGTCTTAAAACCCAGTTTCTGTGTTGTGCTAGCCTCATATCAAGAGCCTAGTAGCCATAGCTCTAGAAGCTACTGTAACAACAGCAATACTGAACATTGCTATTATTGCAGGAAGTTCTGTTGCAGGGCACTGCTCCTCCCAGAGGCTTTGGCCTGCTGAGGATCCCTGGTCCTGTGTTCTGTCTGTTAAAACAGACTCCTAGTATTAAAACACTGGGTTTCTCTGGATGCATAGAAAACAAGGGGCATGTGCGCATGCACATTTTGTAGCTTCCATACTGCATAGGGGTGGTTGTTATGGTCAGCTACACTAATATAGTGATCTTTAAGTGGTTGTAGGTACTTCTGTTGTTGTCATTGAACTGGTTGAGCATGGTCTTCCTAAAATGGACCCATAGGAAATGCATTTCAGTGTTTCTAGATGTAAAGTTGTAGCAGTTTTGGGGGTGTGAGGGGAGATGCAGGGAGGTTGAAGGCCATGGATAATGGCATTCTTTGTAATACTCAGAAGGTTAAATGTGGATAAACACCAAACAAGGCTTCAGAAAAGCCACAGTATTATTATGCAGCATTTCTCGGACTATAGTCCCCGAGACGCACTTCATAAAGCCAATAAAGCGCGCACTGGTGGTCTCCTGTTGCCCTAGCAACGGACCATGGGGCACAGTGTATGTGAAATGCATGAACATCTGTGAATTAATCTTTTTTAGTTTGTTCTTTTCTTGGCACTGATTGGGCCACTCGGGCTTGTGCCTGTGACACTGCGTGCGGAGGGGGTAATCTGGAGCAGTCCCCAGGGCCTTGTCCCTAAAGTGGATGGTGGAATGAAAAGTGAAGGGAGATTTATCCCGGTAGTGCATTCAGCAGTGGAGGGATTTAGCCTGACAGCACTCTCGGTGGGACGTTATTAGCTTACTTTCTGGTGCATGGGGAAATGAATAAAAAATTTTCTAGTAAATCTCAGCATTATTGGGTTTATTGCACTGCCCCGAAAAAATAATCTGCAGAGAAAATTGAAATAATCACTTGCATTTATACCACAGTTATCAGGACTTGAAAGCTCTCTGAGTTATTCCACATCCTGGCCCTGGGCCCAGCCCCACCCCAGGGATTATACCCAAACCATATTGGACTGTTGGGCCCTGGTCTGAATGAGACTCTTGAATTGGATGCTTAGGCTGGAATATGTTTTCATAATAAAATCTAAAAGTAACCTAGTCTGACCTTATTTAGGGGGAATTTTAAACTAGGCTAGTGACATTTTTGTCCTTAGGAGAACAGAGCAAACTGACTAAGCACATAAGCAACCAAGAGCCATACTTAGTTTAGTTAATTACTCTTCTATCCCTGATGGAATTGACTTCTTCAGTTCTTCTCCTTCCCGCTTGCCCCTCGACCTCCTCCCTATCTTTGTATAGCCACCCTCCCTCCAGACTCTGCAGACTTCATGTCTAGTTCTTCCTGTGTCACCAGATGCTTACTTGTCAGCTATTTTACACCCCCTCATCATTTTCTGTTCCCTTCTCCTTCCTTACTTTTTCCCTGCCTTCTGTCTTTTTGTTTCTCTCTCCTTCCATTCTTCCTTATGAGTCAACCCTCTTTGCTGCCTCAGGAGTGGTGCAAAAGAATATTACATAGGAAATGTTTCACAGTAGATGTCACCTGTATTTTTAATCTTTAGGGTGGAAAGTTTCTTTAATAAATGTTAAGAGAACTCTGTGCTCCATAATCATCCATTTGATTTGCTTGATTGTCATTAATATTGAAGGACATTTAAATAAGGAGAGAACTACCTATCAATTTTATATCTTTCCTTTGCATATTAAAAGGGCACAGCTATACCCCTGTAGCTGAGAGAATTTCCTGATTCTCTATTAGACAGCTAACCAAAAATTATTTTAACGGTTCCTGACTTTGAACCTTGTTGGTGTTGATAGATGAACTTGAACATTGAGTGATGCAGTCTAAATAAAATATTTAGAGTTGCTAGTTATTGATTTGGCAGCTGGAGGGCAAACAGGCCTGCCACTGCGTCATTGGGGGTGCATCGTAAAGATTAGATACAATCCCATCTTTCAAATCATTTTCCTATTAAAGTATGGAGCTGAGATATGCTGCCTTCTGAGTAGAATAAAATATATTAATGGATCGTTCCTCTTCATTTCTCTGAGCTTCTGGTGAGTCCTGAGTTCTTTAAAAATGTGCATATAAAACTAGTTTATGATGATTGGAGGACTAGCTCTGAAGGCACCCTTCCCAGGAAGCTGCCAGGGCTGATGTGCAAATACATGCAAACATGGGCCCTTTAGCAAGCACTGACAGCAGTGCTAGTGGCGACATGCTGTAACCACCCAATCTTGGTGTGTGCCTTTTTACTCAAATTCAGGAGGTGTTTTGTAGAAATCAGTAAAACAATTGGATGATAGAGTTAAAAATAACTGTCATCTGACTAGTTGGTATTTGAACACCCTCACTTGTTTTTCTGATGAGTCCGCTGATAAAAAAAAAAAAAAAAGACAGGAGGGGGAATGTGTTGTTGCTCCCATTCAGTTCAGATGGTATTTTCATCTGTCAATTTTTTTTTTTTTAATTCACCAACTTCCTAGTTGCTACTTGAAGCCAGCCTTAGAATTAGAACAGTTACAGCGATTATTAGAGACCTTAAGAGAGAAGCAGAAATTCTCGGTTGTGCTTTTCATGTCCTGGACTATTAACTTGTTTTTTAGAAGCCCAGTTCTTATGCCAAGAACCAGTAACTGTTAGACACTCATGGGGTGAAGCAAAAATTCCACAGTAATAAGAGGCAGTGAGTAAGCTGGCTGTAGTGACAAAGGGATGAGTTTGAGTATGAACATGTGCTGTCTCCTTCATCTGTGTTTGACAAAGTGTGTTGAAAGCAGTAATTTTGTAATCTAGATGTTTGAGGGCTGGAAAAGGAAAGAGAACGCAAATAATCTAGAAGGGAAAAGATCTCTAGCATTTAGCTGTTTTATTCCTGTTGTTTGTACCAGCCTAGTAGAAAACAATAATTCTTGAATTTTATTTTCAACTTTTTAACTCTGACCATGTTTTAAAAGTAGTTAACAGAAATAAAACTATCACTTTAATTACTGTTGTGGATATGTGGATCTATAAAATCAAAAGAGAAAAATTCTTGTGTGGTTTTCTTACATGCACAGCATTGCAGTGAAACATTTGGTGGTAAGAGTGATTTCGACATTTTAAGATGAGGTTACTGAAGACTGCCTGGTGCCTACCCCTAACATTTGCAGGGCCAGGCAAGGTATAAATGGAAGTCTTCATACCATGCATCTAAATACTGAAGATACACATCTTGTTAATAAATAGACTTTCATCATGACCTGAATGACCAAGTTTGAATTTTAAATTCTCCAGGCCCTTTGGAATTCATTATTGGAACCAGGTTAAATCTCACATGTTTTCTTGTAGACACCCTAGTTCTCACTTCAAAACTTGATTGCAGTTCACTGGCTGCACTTGAATCAGCAGCTTGGTCTATCCCTGAAAGTGGGCCCAGAGCATTTTGGAAGGAAATTTTCAGGATCCTGGGCACCCAGCTCAGGGCATTAAGTCATGGGCAAAGCCTGTGTGTATGGGTCTAGGCAGGGGCCCCTCTTGCCTAGCTGTTTGATTTATATATTATTTTCCAGGCCACACAGTTAAGAGAAAGAGAGGCAGTTGGGAGCCTGGAGCTGTTACTTTTCCAAATAAGCCTTTGTTAAATAAACAGCTATATTTTATATCAAAAGTAGTCCAGGGAATTCTAAAGCATAATGTAAAAGACATGCAAAAAAAAAAAAAACAATCTTTAGGAATAGGTACTTTTAAATTATGCTTTGTGGGTTATTTACAAATGTCCAATTATACTTTAAAAATACTCCATTAAAAATCTTAAGTGGGTATTGTTCCAACAGGAAGCACTTAAGAAAGGGACAGGGGAATCTTTTGAAAGTTGATCAAGTTAACTCACAGTCATTATTTTTTGCTGGGCCTCTCCCCCAAGTCTGGATCATAGTAGAGCTTGGGTGGGAATGAAAATGCCAGGCAAGGGTTAGACCTAAAAGGATTAGTGATGAGAAGTCGGGTTTCTTAGACTAGAGATTATCACTGGGAACTAACTCGGGTCATGATTTCTGTTTTCAGCTGCCTTTGTTCCTTTTATGTGCTTCTGTAGTCAGACAGCTGGAAGTGCTGCAGAAATATTTGAAGAGCCCTGTTTAGTAGTTTATGTGGAAAGTTGTTGAATAATTCACATAACAAATGATTAGACAAGCACTTGTCCATCTGACTGAATTATTCTACATGTTTGCTGAAGCAGCAAAGAAGGTGAACAGCGTTTCCTCCTCCAGAGGGTATACAGTGGCGGTATTGACCCATCTAGTTATTGGGTTTCAGCCTTTTGTTGACATTGTTGTAAATGAAAGCAGCCCAGACAATCTCTGAGCAGCTGGGCTGGATAATTGTGAAGGATTCGTGCTTGTTGCTGTTACCCCCAGTGTTTGCAGTGGGTTGTTTGCTTTGACTTTTGTTGAACTGTTGACAAAAGCATTAGATACAAATGGGAACAAATAAAGTGGTGAGATGCCAGGAGGGCTTGGCAGGAGTAGTAGTTTTCATTCTGACTTAAATGGAGGATGGCGGAACTTATCTAGATGGGAAATGGAAGGTGCATTGTGTGTATGTGTCTGTGTGTGCACACAACTATTTTCTTTTCATATACCAGACTGGAAAGTGATTGCTGATTACCTACCTTGGCTCACAGAGGTGAGAGAATTGAGGGGGTTACCATGTTCCACACCCCTCAGAAAATCACACTGTATTTATCATGCCAGTCTCAGGTGTGTTGCTGACCAAGAATGTAACAATGGACATAGTTTCTGGATTCCTTTCCTAAAAGAACACACACACACACATTTTTATTAATGGGAGTATTTTGATTTGGGGAGATGACAGGCATAGTGTTGAGGTAGGGAGGATTAGAAAGAACAGTATATGCTAAAATAGTATAGCTAACAAAATGGAAGTCATTTGCTGGAACGCTTTTAATTTGGTTTAAACAAAATACTCTTTTGTATATTCAAATGGGGAGTAGCTCAGCTGTTGTGAAGCCAGAAAATTAATAGTATTTTTAGTGAAATAGCAAAAGCATGTCAACAACATAGCTGCAGATGATAATGCTGGCATTTTATTCATGAGGAATTATCAATGCAGGTTACTGGACAACATAGTGTGACTGAAAATGATTGAGTGTCGGAGAAGCCCCTGTCCTTTTGCTCGAAGATTTCATTTTGCATTTAGTCTTCCCCAGGCTTCATTTGTGCATGTATTTTCCCTATCACAAACCAAAATATGAAGTCTTCTTGGCAGAGAATAGTGTGCATATTTTGTCTTTTAAAAGGTCTGTAAGGGAAAGTTCTCTGCTCAGAGGCACGGAGTTTGTTTTCTGTGCACAGGTGGTCACTGGAGGTGGGGAGGCTGAGGAGAAGGGGCTCTGTGAAGAATTCGCCTCGCTAGGTCTTTGGCGGTTGTCTAAAAACACTAACAGTAAAACTCCACAGTGTGATGCATGGAACCTGCCACAAAATTTGTCTTCTCTGCCTGACAAATAAGAGATCTGAAATAAGTAGGAAGGTCAGAAAAATGAAACATGGACAAGGATAGACAGAAAGTGTCTTTAGGTAGTTAAAATGCCCTCTGTGACCGAACATTTCAGTGATAATGATAACTTTTATAAAAGAGTTTGCAAAAATCATATTTGAATTGTTAGAAAAATTAAGCCATGTCTTTGTGTTTGGCCCCAATTTGAGGCCAAAGAGCTCTGGGCACCAGCACTGAGAGTCCTGCTCCTTCTCCAGTCTCAGGGCAAGGGGGCTGCTGCTGAGTTGTGACCTGTCTCTCCAGCCTGTGCCAGAGCCTCTCCCTGCCCCCACTAAGGACAGAAGGAGTGGGTAGGATCTTTGTGTGTTTGTTCTTTGCATCCAATGTTCCAAGTGACTAGCTCTTTCTTCAGGAATTATAGTAGGAAAGAATAGGAATTTTCTGTTTATGTCCATAATGGAAATGTTAGGTTCCTTTAATCTTACCATCTGTAGTTGTTCAAACCAGTGATCCATTGAGAGGTCAGGACTTTTTCGGAAATGAGAGTGTGTGTTATATGGTTGTGCTCCCAAGTTTACTTTAAAAAAAAAAAAAAAAAAAAAGTAAATGCTTCTCAGGTTTCAACTCTCAGGAGCTATTTATTTTGCTTGTTTCAATACTAGATGGCCAAATGTCCAGGCCTCAATCTGCAATTTACAAGGAAAAATCCCCAAAAGGACTGATATGAGGTGGGGATCAATGCATATGTGCAAATGAGCAGTTGATGTTTCTCACAGGGCTTCGTACTCAGGAGGGGGTGTGAAGATAATGCAAGTTAGAAAATCTGAAAAGGTAGTAAGGCAAGAAATTTGTCATCATTAACAAGCTAAAGAAAAGGGAAAGACTCAGACTTCACATACTTGACTCAGCATGACTCCAAAATTATGAGAGACCCTGGGCAAAAACACAATAAAAGGCTCACAAGTGAAAGAAGTGAGTTCAAGAGAAATTTTCTTAGGCCAAGACAAATCTACTGGTGCACTGCACCCTCGGGCAGTGGCCAGGGCTGCCAGGGTAAGCATATTCTGGAAGAGACCTGTTTTACAGACACATCTGCCTCCGTCTTCCCTCCTCCTCTTTTCCCACTATTCAAGCAGCTATTCATGTTTGCTGTGCTCTTAAAACTAGAAAGGGTGACTCAAGGTGGCTCTTTGCACCCTGTTTTGAACCACATTTCTTAAGGTTGGGAAGCTGGCATGTGTTGGGACCTGTCCAATAATGTGCATGTGACCTGCTGTGAACTTTAGCCAGCCTTAGACTGAGGGCAGTGCAAGGATCCTGGTCAGACACTCAGGTGCAGGAGTCAGATTCACATCCTACCTGCTGTTCCTTTGCCAGGCTTGCAACTGGACAAGCTCCTGTTGTGCTGTTTGCTGTAACATGGGGCTGGTAAAGATACCCATGATTTAGTAGGTGTTTGTTGTTAGCCCTTTTTACAAAAGTACAATACAGGTAATTTGAAAATGACTTTGGTTTATTTGGGGAGGGCTAATATTTAAACTGTGTTCCATGAGCAAACACCAGACTGAGAGCAGAAAGAAGCAAACTAGAACTGTGCCAGGCTGTGAGGGAAATTATCCTGGGATTAAAAATTTGCAGCAGAAAATCTGCAAAATGGATATTGTATGAGCAGATGGTTGAGAATTAACTTCAGCTGATCTGAGCACATTTTTAATTCCAACAGGAATTTTTTGTTTTGGGATAGTTCAACCTTGGCTGAGAATGTGACTTTGTATGTATTTTACAGAAAAACCACTTGCCATTCCTAATAGATAGAATCAGAGACCAAACAGGGAGAACCTTGTGGGTCCCCATCAGTTTAAAGCCTGGTTTTAAAAGACATTGACTTGCCATGGTAGCACCATGTGCTGCTACCTGTAGGAGAAACTAATAACTACCTTTAAAAGCACTGAATGAGGGGCCTGAGGACTGGTCTCACAATTTACCTGGTGTTGTGCAGAGAGCCTCTTTTATTTCCATGTCAGATTATCTGTAAAACAGACTTCTCCCTCCAGTGTTGTAAAGTGTAACAATTCCAGCATTCCTCTAATTGTGTGGGGAGAGGGAGTATACCCAGCAGATGCTTGTCCAGCCGGAGACACTCTGCCTGCTTTCATTATTTTACTACTCATACACCTAAACTTGTCAATAAGGTTGGCTGTTTGGGGAAAGAATACACATGTCTGCACTGTAATACTGATTTAT
The DNA here is from genome assembly GCF_051225735.1 of Oryctolagus cuniculus. Classification (NCBI taxonomy): domain Eukaryota; kingdom Metazoa; phylum Chordata; class Mammalia; order Lagomorpha; family Leporidae; genus Oryctolagus; species Oryctolagus cuniculus. Next base: position 150,468,957 of record NC_142867.1, on the reverse strand, counting down.
TTGCAGCTCCTTTTCTTCAGGCTGAGTTTAACATAGGAGTCTCTGGAGGCAGGAGAGAGTCAGTCTTGGCATGGGCTTTGGTAAAGGTGCATTTGGGGAGGAGAGGTGTTTGCAGCACTTAGGGTGCTAGGGGACAGCAGAGCTGGGTCCAGCAGGGGAGACTGGGGACTGTCTTGCCCCTGCTGGAGAGGTGAACACTTCATAGTGTGATCCCTGATTGGTGGTTTCAAAAGAAAGCAGCCTCCATTCCTCTAGGAAAAGGTCAGCCTGGAAGATTTCATATTGCCTGTGCCTTTTAGATTGTTGAAACAATGCTTTCCTTCCTTTGCTTGTTTTAAAAATTTTTACTAATTTTATTGATTTCAAAGCCAGACAGGGAGAGAAAGAAACAAACCAGATGGAGATCTTCCATCTGCTGGGTCACTCTCCAAGTGCCCACAGCACCAGGGTTGGGGCAGGCCAAACCCAGATCTCAGTCCAGGTCTCCCATGTGGGTAACAGGGATCACAATATTTGATCCATCACCTGCTACATCCCAGGCTGAACATTGGTTGCAAGCTAGGGTTAGAAGCAGAAACAGAGCTAGGACTCAAAACGCAGGTATTCCCATGTGGGATGCAGGCATCCCAAGCAGCAGCTTAACTACTAACACCAAGTACCTACCCACCTTGCTTTTTTGTTGGTTGGTGGATTAATTTGTTCCCTTCAGTGATCTATATTCTGCTACCTAGCTATTTTCCATAGCTACAAAATGAGAGAATCCTCCCTGTCGTGGAGACTGGGTGCCCCAGATGTAAATCCATATTGCTCAAAGAGTCATACCAACAGAGTTCTACAAATTCCATATTTTCTTAATAGGAGTGGCAAAGGACTAGAGTTCTAGAAAGCAGAGTACATTTTGGGCATTAGTGTGGTATTGGCCTTTGTCAGGGCCAATGTTCTATGTTCTAGTTCTATGATAGGAGACTGTGGCACAACAGGCTGACATGATGGCATTTCCTACCCTGCTGGCCTGGCACCTTTTCTGTGGATCTGTCTTCTGGAGGATCACCTCATCTAGATGTGCAGAACCATCTTCCTGGGTGTTGTGGGGCATTTTTGGGGGGAGAGGGTTTGGACGGGGACCACATTTGGGCAGCCCATTCTTAACCAGCCACTAAAGCTTTGTTTTTGGAAAAGTACTATCTCCTTTGAAGGTACTAGGAATTGTGCTTGAGAATGCATGCATCTTTATTGCTCTCTACTTTCTTACCTACCTGAGCTGCCACTTCTGCATGGCTTTTTTGGTGTTTCATTAAGAGGGATTCACATTGCTCTAGTTACCAAAACTAAACACCAGTTGTGTATCTTTGTGTAGAGATCTATTTTGTTCAAAAATATAAGGAAAGGAGCATTTTTCTAGCTGAGTCCTGAGAGGAAGGACTAGATTGAGTGGAAACTTTCTACAGCCACAGTTAAAGTTCTGTTAAAGAAACAAGTGCAAGTGAGGGCAGGTGGAGTGTTGAAAACGCTCAGCCCAGGGACTCAATTAAAAATGCTTTTAAAATGCAATTCCAATCAATTTGGAGAGTCTTAGAACATTGCAAGATGTGTAAAAACATGCTTTAAATGCCAGCAACCAGTGAAAAGGGCACGGTTTCAGAAACCCTGCTATAAATTATGTGCCTTTGGCTTTCAAGAACATGGAGAATACATCACCAAAATATTCAGAATAAATATCAGAGAAAATTGTACAGGCTTTTTATTCTGCTAGGAATGAAATTTTTAAAGAGCTCATTTGGCTTGGCCTTAAATCTTGAAATTTTTTTCAATAGTTATCACAACATTTGTTTTGGGAGATAGATACACATAACAAATTGGGTTAAAGCAAATATCATTACAATAAAATCAGGTTATAACAAATATCATTACAATAAAAATATTGCTATAACCAAACAAGTTCTAGACCCCAACCTATAGCCCACTTATTTAGAGCAGTATTCCAATTCCATTAAGGCAAAATAAAGTGAGTTAGTCTTGGAGATTTTTCTTATATGATTTACTTACCTCTTGGAAGCCATGTTAAGTGGATTGGCAATAAGTTCTTCTGAAAATGGTTGTTTACCTTTGGAATATTTATGATTTTAAAAGTATAGTTTAAAATTATTTTCCAATCATTTTTCTGCGTGAGTCCATGTTGAAATATTTGCTGTTGGGGCCGGCGCTCTAACGCCCTGGCCTGAAGCGCCGGCATCCCATATGGGCACCGGGTCTAGTCCCAACTGCTCCTCTTCTGATCCAACTCTCTGCTATGGCCTGGGATAGCAGTGGAAGATGGCCCAAGTCCTTGGGCCCCTGCACCTGCGTGTGAGACCTGGAGGAAGCTCCTGGCTCCTGCCTTCAGATCAGCGTAGCTCTCGCCGTTGAGGCCATCTGGGGGGTGAACCATCAGATAGAAGACTTCTCTCTCTGTCTCTACCTCTCTCTGTAACTCTGCCTGTCAAATAAATAAAATAAATCTTTTTTTAAAAAAAAATTTGCTGTTAAAATGCTGTTGTGTGAGTCCCTTCTTTGCATAGTTTTCTGATTTTTAAACCTAGAGAGTTTTTCACATATATAATAGAATAATATTCCCTTAAAAAAAAAGAGAGCATTTAGACTTTACTCGCTATCAGCCACTAAAAGCACAGGCAACAAATTGCTTACAGGTAGTAAGTGTGAAACAAAACAGGCTCACAATACAGAGTAAAATGGTCATTGCCCTGTGTGAGTAGTTTTTGCCCCTGGCCATGGTGGCGGTTGGGTTGTTTAGCACAGTTCTAGATAGTGACTCTTGCTTCTGCCCATCCCTGGGTCCATTACTTTGGGATCCTATCCCCTCAAGTGACACATCCCTCATGCTTCCCTCTCCTTTAGGGAGCCCTACCTAGGAAGAAGATTTGAGAGGTGGCCTGTCACCTTTCTCGGTGTTTCATAACTAAAAATCTCTAGGAGACTACTTAGTGAGAGTGAAAAGCATGTATTTTGCGGCCATTGCCATGGGTTCTGGAGACAGCTTTGCTACCTGCTTTATATGACATTATACAATAATAATTATTATTGTTATTGTGAGTGGATTTGCCCTGTTGGCCTTTACTCGGAGGCCATCCTTCTGTTAAGGAGTATGGAGCAGCCCGCTAAGATGGAGTTTGCTGTTATCTCCATACTGCAGATGAGGAATGTTTCACACAGTGAACATAGAGACTTGCCCTTAGTCACCTAGAATGTAAAGAACCCAGTTAGTCTCCAGAGATCATCCTTGTCATTTCTAATTTGCAGTGAGATTAAACCCACATCCTGGCTGTGCCTTACTTTGGTATAGGTGAAGTGTATGTTAGAGACATGTGAAACCCCAATAAAGTACCTGCCACTTGGGAAGGTACTTAATATTATATGAGCTTTTCTATCTGCCACATCAATAAAAATCCAAGCTAAATAGATGACAAGTTTGTGTATTTGTAATTGTGCTTTTGAGATGTTTAGTTTGTGTGACTTATCTGTCATATACCCTTAAAATGTAAACCTTTCATGTTGGACAGGTGGTGATTTATTTGTATATGTATGTATGTGTGTTATGTATTTGTTTATTTGAGAGAGAGAGAGAGAACTGTCAGTCACTGGTTCACTCCCCAAATGTCTGCAATGACTGGGACTGGACCAGACCAAAACTGGGAGTTGGGAATATTCCCAGGGGCCCAACTACTTGTGCCATCACCTGCTACCTCCCATGGTAAACACCAGCAGCAAGTGGGTATCCTGACTGGAAGGTCAAATGCTGCTCCAGGGGCTGCTTTAATGCTCATATTGCATGAACCTTGAAAATGGTGGTTCAAACCCATTTTTACTTAAGAACATTTTGGAATTTCATCACACAGTCCTGTGTATGTTTTTGTGTTAGATTTCTCATATCCAGCAGATGTATCCTCCTCCTCTTGCAGTTCAGAATCTGTTATCTGATTAATTAAAATTTATGCAGATGAAAAAAAAATCAAAGAGTTTAACTTGTAACCTCATCAGTTTTGTGTAGATTAATTTATAGTTTCCTAATTTTGGTTTTATAGTTTGATATCACTTTCATTTCGTGGAGAAGCAAGGGTAGTTTTGTTTTTGGTTGTAGTGCTTTTTTTTTGAATGATCAGTAATTGTATTTAATGATAATACTTCACAGTGTTCTGTGATCATTTGTAATTTTTAAATCTGTTCATCCTTTCTGCTGTTAACTCATGAGCATGTTTTGACTGTGGTTCCCTGTCAGCTGACTTTTGGAGCTTTATGGCCTGGATCACTGGTGTATCATACTGCTGTGAGTTTTCCTTCCCAGTTCTTTCCTTCCCTCCCTGCTCCCTCCTCCCACCCCTCCACAAAAGGACATCTTAATACATGTAGAACAGATGGGATAGTTGGGTGTCAGTCCTATATCAATTTGTGGAGGGGAACTTAAGGAATTAAATTGAAGGCTGTATGTGATGGTGAGTTATACTTTTTTTTTTTTTTTTTGACAGGCAGAGTGGACAGTGAGAGAGAGACAGAGAAAGGTCTTCCTTTTGCCATTGGTTCACCCTCCAATGGCCGTTGCAGTTGGCGCGCTGCAGCTGGAGCAACGCGCTGATCCAAAGCCAGGAGCCAGGAACTTATCCTGGTCTCCCATGGGGTGCAGGGCCCAACCACTTGGGCCATCCTCCACTGCACTCCCTGGCCACAGCAGAGAGCTAGCCTGGAAGAGGGGCAACCGGGACAGAATCCGGCGCCTCGACCGGGACTAGAACCTGGTGTGCCGGCGCCGCAAGGTGGAGGATTAGCCTAGTGAGCCGCGGCGCCGGCCGAATTATACTTTTTGAATACATGCACGAGGCCCATTGTATTTTTGTGTTTTTGTGTTGATTTGTGAATCCACTTGAAAAGCATTGACATAAAAATTAAATCTCATTTATTCTTCATTTAACCAACTATCTGTATTTAAAACAAAAATAGAGTATAAAATCAAGAGTTTCCTTTAAATCCAGAATGTTTAGTCAAATAGTTGTTTGTGACTGGAGGCTTAATCATTTTCAGGATCCCTCTTTCATTCACTAAGCACTGTCAGTGACATTCTGATGAGTCATTTTCTTTTCTTTTAACCACACTTCTCAGCTTCATTGTAGGGAGCTCAAGTGAGGTGACAGCCTGCTTGGATACAGGCATAAAGCAAGATGCTCTCTAGCATGCTCTGGGAGAGTGGTGGTAAGGGATCACTGTTTGATGCTCATTGTACACTACTGCCATATTGGGTAGTGTGGTAATTGCCACTGATCTTTGTTTTAGACACTCTAATTAATGGGATTCTTCATTGCTTTTGCTCTCCAAGGCCTTTCTGGCAAAGGGCACAACAGAAAAGAGTAAATAATTGCTTTTGTTACCACTGAAACTATTTTGGTTTAGTACTCTTGACTCCCTGAGCAAATTTTATTATTTTTGAAATAAAATATTTAGAGAGAGAACAAAGCCAACTGGGAGATACAGTAGAAGGAGCTCCGGTCTGGGATTCATGTTATCTCCCACCACCTTGTTAGCTTGTACTAGGGATCTTCAGAAAATTATGGAAAATGTGCATTACCTTTTAATTCTGTTTCTCCAGAAACTTCTTGAAGTATCCTCATACATACCCTCAATTCTACCTAGTTTTCTCATCCATAAATGAGGAGCTCACATTGCACAGTCACTCAGGTCCTTCTGGTCCTAGAGTTGATGATGTATTACATGATGAACTCTGTGAAGTATTTTAATATTTAATAGCAGTACTTTACTATGCAAAATCCCTACTATATTTGAGCTAAACATTACTCTGTACATTCAGGTATTCTAATGTGATGTCAGAATTGCCTCAGTGACATATAAATCAAAGATTTGAAATCACATCCCCCAATCCATATGAGTGTGATAGCTTCAGCCATGAATAAAACATGGTATAAAACATGGAAGATATAGTGGTATAATGTGCAGAAGGGTAGGTTTGCATTTGAATCAACCTTTCATGGACTACAGATAGATGACTAACAAGTTCCTCAATTAGATCCTTTTTAATAATAATCATATCTATTCCCTTGGCTTATTACAAGGTTAAGTGAAATGAAAGTATCTTGTACTGTACCTAGCATCAGAGTCAGTTTCCAGTAAATGTCAGCATGGCACATTCAAAACAATATCCTAATTCTAACCACTATTTGCATTCTAAAAGTTGTAGTCTCTCTAGCATTAATTGTTTGTGACATCTTTATGACTTTCTGTGGTTTTGAAGATGTGTCCATGATAGAAGCAATAATTAATAGCTAGACCACTAGAGCCTGTTGTATATGTTGTGACCCATGCATATTTCCTTTTAAAGCATTCTTGTTTGCTCCTGTAAATACTAGACTGGAACATCAGGGATGAGGAGGCAGGATAGAACTTTATTTTGTTTATGATTGTTAATCATAGATCTTTAGCTGTATAGTTGTTTGTTTATTAAGCTTTTATGACATTTGTATATTTTTAAATTTCTACATACTTAGAGTATTTTTTTTTTTCTTTTCTGGAAATGCATTTAGGTTGATAGTATCTCAGAAGTTGTAAGATGTGGCATTCTCACAGCTATCCTGCTTTAGAATTTTTTGGAGTTGTTACTACTTTGCACCTATATAAAAGTGGTTAAATTGTGGCTGCTTTTTTATGTAAAGGATCCGAAATGTGTAATGTAAAAGGCTCTTTTTTACATTTATCAAACTCAGAAGAAACTTCTCTCAGGAACTGGAGAGCCAAAGCCCACAGTAAAGTGGCCCTTTTAAGGATGCACTGGATTCTTTGCCTGCATAGACACAACTGTACAGTGATTTGACGCTGTGTACTTTCTAAGGATTCCTTAACCACCTGCTAGTGAATATTTTCTGATCTGATTTCTTAGTAACTCTTGGATGGCATAAGAAAATGTTACCCAGAGAGTCACCTAATGGTTAGTTTGAACTTTTGCATCTCAGGTAACTAGGATCTGGTATCATAAGGAAGGCTACCCTGGTTCAGCAGAGGCTTGCAATTAGGTAGAGTTTTGAAGGATCACATTCTGTAGTTTTCCTTAAGCTAAAACTTTATTTTCAAAGAGTAGAAGATAAGAAAATGTAACCTAGCCTCATTTGACTATAGCAACATTAATATTTGAATATAGGCTATTATCCCAGAGCCATCGTTCACTGAATTCCAAGGCATATCTGGCCCTGAAGGATTTCCTAGCATACTTCTTCCATAACATCAGAACATGTCTAACTGTCTTGTCTCTAATTCTTCGATTGAAAAGAGGCAAAGAGGGCAAAGACTTGTCCTTTCCAGCTTTGAACACTCCTGTATTCCTGGGTGGGTGCCTCTCCTAGAGTAGTCATTTGTTCCGTACTTGAATAAATCAGTGAAAGGAGGGAGGAATGTTGAGGCAACTACTCTAAACTCTAATTTCCTGTCTAGAAACCTAGGCATAAATTAAGTCATGAAAACTTGGTTACCTGATAATTGAAGTTATCAGAGAGCAATTTAGGACCTTTTCCTGTATTTAAAATCATGAAAGTCAAAATACACCAGCATCTCAGTGTGGTAAATGACTCTTGGGTGGAGCTGCGGTTCATACCATGCCCGCAACAGCCATCTTGCCTTTCTTGGGTGCTGGTGAGTTCATCCTGAGAAGAGAGAGCTGGAAATGATGAGACTGTTGTGGTGATAGTCCTGAGATTGCAAAGAATGTTAGAATATACTGCATTGTCTTCCATTTATATAGATAGGGGGATACACAAACTGGCTCACAGACCAAATCTGTTTCTTTCCACTTTGTATTTGCGTGGCCTGTGATAGAAAAACAGTTTTTACATTTTTAAGGGTAGGGGTGTAAATAAACAAGGAAAAAAAAAAAAACAACAGAGACTTTAAATGCAAAGCCTTAAAATGATTATTTTCAAGGCCTTAAAAAAAAAAAAAACAGTCAACCTTTAGTACAGACTATTGATTTAACTCCTATCCTTGGTGCCCTGTTCTATTTTGTTTTTAAAGATTTATTTATTTTACTTGAAAGAATTACAGACATAGGGGAAGAGACAGAGAAACATCTTCCATCTTATGTTCACTCCCTTGATGGCCACATCAGCCAGGGATGGGCAAGGCTGAAGCCAGGAACCAGGAGCTTCATCTCAGTCTCCCACATAGGTGGAAGGGGTCCAGACACTTGCTATCTTCCACTGCTTTTCCCAGGCCATCAGTGGGAGCTGAATAGGAAGAGGAGCAGCCAGGACTCGAACCGGTATGTATATGAGATGTTAGCATTGCAGATAGTGGCTTTACCTGCTATACCACAACACTGGTCCAGTGCTCCTGTTTTTAAGATTCTTTCCTTCCCCATCCTTGTTCTCTTTTGACTTCAAGGGTCTACTGATATCATGTTCATTCTCAGATGGCTTATGTGCTACTTTTTTTTTTAATTAAATGATAACTCTAAATTAATATACTTCATATCCCGTTTAAAATATGATGATATGTAGGTTGAAGTTGAGCATAAACATGAAATTCAGAGTTATTTTAATATTCAGATTTGAAAAGAACCAGGCTTACATGGTGCCTATCCTAATTTTGACAAATCTTCTTCCCTTTACCTTCCGTATTCCTTTGATTCACAAATTGTGCACACATTTTTGAAATACTGGGAATTACTTTAAAAATACTGAATTGGAGAAATATTCATTGCTCTTTAAAGAAATGATGCCTTTGCAACAATAACATGTATATAAAGTGGGTAATTCTGGAGCATCAGGGTTACTTAGGAATCATACTATGAGCTCTGTTCTTTTGTAAGTTATTTCAGTAATATAATTTTTTAAATATCTTCTTAATACATGAATTGGTAAAGAGTAGATAAGCTCATTGACCTTTTCGTGTTCTCTGTATTTTGTTTCAGGAGATTGGTGAAAAATCAATTGAGGTCCAGAGTTAGAAACCCTATATTGTAATATTACAATATGGCCACTCCCTTCAGTGAGGAATGTTAAGCAATCACTATATCTTGATAGAGTTTTGTTTGCTCATCACTCATGTGATGGTAATAATACTGTCCTATAATTGAATTTTCAAGAGAGCAATTACAAAGATATGAAACATATGGAAATAGGGTTGCTGAAAAAATAAGGATTTCTTGAAAAGGGAAAGGGACCTTCCTGTAATATGCATTCTCAGTGAAATCGTTCTATCAGTTATTGTTGTGTAAGAATTATATGGACGATGAACTTACTAATTTTTAAACCAGGCTGTTGTCTTCCAATGATAGAAATACTAAGATGAGACTAGTGTTGTGTGAAAACAAGAATGGTTTATTCAGCAGTGAGGGAACAAATACACATTCATGCATGAAGGTATGTCACCCTACACAGAGAACTATGCAACATGAGTGGGCCAAAGAGTTGCTTTCAAACTAGGGAGGAAAAGGAAACCACTGGTACCTGCAATAGGGAATGCCCATCTCCAAATAGGAAAGTGGAGGGTGGAAACATTTCATTCCAGTATCCTAAGCAATAGGAGACTGCTCTCCCATTTTGCACTCCCTCTATCTTCTCTGCATGCAGGTCCCAGATGTAACAGATGCATAATGGGAAGGCAGACATTTTTGATTGACAAATAGGGAGTAGGGAAACACAGCAGCTTGTGACTTCAACTCTGCAGACCCAACTAGTTGATTGCCTATCCAGCTCTGCAGATTTAACTCACTGCTTAATGTATCCCACAGCAAGAATCCTTTCCAAAACTTAGTGGCATAAAATGAAAAGCATTTGTCATAGCTCATTAGTCTTTGTGTTGTCTGTAGGGGAAATTCTGTTAGCTGGGCTAGGCTGATCTAGACTGAATTTTCTTGTGTCTACAGTCAGCTAGATAGTCTTAGGTGTTCTTTCAGCTCAAGTGATAAGTGACTTGAATTCCTCTAGCAAGCTAGCCAAGACTTGTTCTTGTGACAGTAACCAGAGATCAAGAGAACTTAACCTTTGCCTCAAGTTTGTTACAGTACCTTTGGCCAACCTTAAGTTTGATGGCTAAAGCTAATGTTACTATTGAAGGCACCACCAAATATGGATAAAGGAACAGTTGTGGCCACTGTTGCAGTTGGTCTAACACAGTGGACTTAGAGGTAAAAGACAGTTTACCTAGTGGGAACTGGGTTAGACCCTGGCATGGGAGTCGTGACGGTCCCATGTCTATGCAAATGCCTATTTGTAACTTAAGTGCCTACATTCTTCCATTTTTCACTACTGCACTAGAACATTGGCAGCTTCACCCTCTAACTGCTTAGCAAAAAATAGCCCACGCCCAAATATGCACCTCTCCTGTTTGAAATAACAGAAAGAATATTGTTTCCAAGACAACTTTGATGAAATGTCAGCTTTCTCTGGGTTCTAAGTCCATATAGGAAGCATTGTTAGCCTCATTCCTGCCGGGTAATTTGTATACTACAGTAGTTTGTTTGGAAACATGCCTGTTGTTCTTTAAAATATGCTTAATGCTAGATTAGAGAACAGATTTTTTTTTTCTGTTTATGCAAGCTCATTTCTAAAGCATTTAAAATAAATAGCTTGGGCATGTATGGTATTTAAAAACCCTCTGTGTGGTGTTTTTAAAACAGATCAATTTCAGCATTAAAATGTTAGGAATTCAGCCAAGGAAAATTCTGCTTGGATTGTATAGCTGTAATGATAATGTATTATAACCATCTTCTTTGAAAGTGATTGTAACAGCAAAGTTGAACCTGGTGAATTACATAATTTCAGAGTGTTTGCCAGCACACTGTTGTAGGGGGACTGTTCAAGCCCTTCCTAAACCAAACCAAAATGAAAGATGGATTTTATTATGAGATATTTAAATCACAAGAATAGTTATCACAGCATATCTAAAGATAACTCATTTGAATTGAACAGAAGGTCATATGTCTGAATGTCAGTTATCACACTTAACTACTTGGCAGAAAATTACTGTGTAAAAGAGGGTGATTTCTGGATTTTTTTCACCACTTTGGCTTGAATTAAAAACCATCTTGAGTTTGCTTATTACTTACCCAAAAAGTATTTTCAAGTTAGAAAGTAACTTCACAATTGAGACATTATTGATTTCAGAAACTATGAATTGAGAAAATAATGTATCGCTCACATTATTTAGTCATATCATTAATATTTAACACTTTTTTTAAAGGGAAAATCTCATGGGTTTTTCATTTATCTTCTGCGCAGTAGTGGTGTATCTCAGGAGACCACACATTGCACGAGTGTGTCATATCCTGTCCACTACTGTCCTCATTCATTCAAGATTTTGAGTCAGAGAACATTTTTGAGGGCCAAATCCATCATTTTGCAATATAAAATATTGTTTTTGGAAAAGTGTTACAGGTTGAATTCCCCAGGTACTTCCCCATGTGGAGATGAGGAGAGACTGAAAGAAATAAGAAGGGGAGTGGGAAACTTAGGTTTAGAGACCTGCCAAAAAGGGCCAGTGTTTCTGTCTTGACACTGAGGCTGAATGTGGATGTGGTGAAAGGGGTAGATGGAAATGTGGTATGGCTGGACAGTGCTTGATGCACCCAGTTCAACTCCTTTTTCACCCCTGATTCCACTGTCTTGCTAATGTGCAGCCTTGGAGACTCAGGTATTTGGGTCCCTGTCACCACGTGGGAGACTCAGGAAAAGTTCTTGGCTTCTAGGTTTGGCCTGATTCCCACTTCTGGCTGTTTGTGAGCATCTGGGGTTGTGAACCAAAGAATGGAAGATCTCTCTATGTCTGTTTCTCTATCTCTCTGCTTTCAAAATAAATAAATTTTCAAAAAATATTTATTGAGACACTTAAGTGATGTTGTCACCCTTGTTGTAGACAGGCAGGGAAGTACGTAAGTGGAAGAGAGCTTTTTTCTAGTTGTACCTTTTTGTTTTTGTTTTTTTGAGTTACAGAGAGAGAGAGAGAGAGCAAGAGACAAGAAAGAAAGGTCTCCCTTCTATTGGTTCACTTGCCAAATGACTGCAATGGCCAGAGCTAGGCCAATCCGAATCCAGGAGCCAGGAGCTTCTTCTGGGTCTTCCACACGGGGATGCAGGGCCCCAAGCACTTGGGCCATCTTCCACTGCTTTCCCAGGCCATAGCAGAGAGCCAGATCAGAAGAGGGGCAGCTGGGACAGAAACTGGCATCCATATGGGATGCTAGAGCCACAGGTAGAGGCTTAGCCCACTATGCCACAGCACCGGCCCTAAGAACATAGTCCTAAATGGCTGTTAACCCAGGCTTTGAGCCAGCTAGTTTCTAAACATTATTAAAACATCTCTGATGTTGGCTCCAGTAGTGGATTAAATGTGTCCTTCAAAAAGAAATGATAAATTTCAGATCCCTGGTGCCTGTGAATGTGACTTTACTTAGAACTGGGTCTTGGCAGGTATAAGCATGTTAAAATGAGGTCATACTAGTCACAGAGGTCTGGCTTCCAGAACTGCTAGAGAGTAAATTTCTGTTATTTTGAACTGCTTCGTGTGAGGTGATTCGTTACAGCACCCTTAGGAAAGTAGATGGCTCTCAATAGTAAGGACATATCTCAGTTTTGCATTGTTGTCAGTAGAGTAATTGCTGTGTGGTACTGGCTACAGCGTCCATATAATAAGTCACAAAATTGTGATGTGTTGATGGGTTTTTAAGTTTGATCATTCAATGCCTGTTTATGCGTATGCACTGTAGTTAGGCTCTGGAGATGTAGTGGTGAGAAATAAGAAGAGAATTCTGCCTTCCTGGAGCTCACATTTCAGTGGGGAGAGACATACTAATTATATGATTAACAATTCAGGTGCTGTTCCCCAAATTGTTTTTATTTAAGTAGTAGGGCTTGAATATAATCTGAGCCTCTGAACTCATGCAGGAGTTTAGGCCCCAAAATCTAATGTTATTACTAAAAAGGTGGACACTTCATCCAATCATGGTGTTTAGAGGTGGGGCATTTGGATAATGATTAGACTGGATCAGGTTATTACGGTAAATTGAATTCTGGCAACCTTATGAGGAGAAAAAGAGAGCCCAACTGGACATTCAGAGATATGTGTGCTTGCACCATGAAGTGATGTAATGTAGAGGATCCCTCACCTCTGCCTTGCCGTTTGGATGTTATGTCTCCAAAATGGTGAAACACAATAAAACCTTTCTTTATAAAGTACCCCTGCATCAATATTTCGTTATAGTAACAAAAACCTGGCTAATTCAATAAAACCTTCATTATTGTTCTCCCTGGGTCCTGGTTGACCTTTGGATACAACTGTATGTAAGAGAGCAAGCTTACCTATGGTCCTTACCCCCTCATGGGCTTAGTGCAACCATATACAGTTGTGCAAAAACACAATTCACATGGATATTTATGTTTATGTTGCTCCCAGAGTTGTGTAGTCCACATCCTGGGCAGTCGTTTGTGGTGGCAATATGAATGCCACATTTTCTTCTTGTCTCTCTCTTCCTTCAAAAAAAAAAAAAAAAAAAAAAATGGAGACTTCAGATTTTTCTTCTCTTAGCTGTTTTTTCTCTTTACATTTGGATGTCCTTTTCATATTTACAAAATTTACAAGTTTTCACTTCAAAACATGTTAGAGTTCTTGGCCTAAGTCAAATAGATTTGAACTCAGATCCCTTAGCCTTGATGATGGAGCAAGACTACTGCTGTTTCCTTGGCTCCTTTATTCTGCTTTCTTGCTGTTGCCTAGCTGATCTTAAGTGTAAGTTGGTTTCTTGCTAAAGTACACAGACATCATTTCCTGTGTCTCTCATAACACAGGCAGTCGTTAAAATCAGAGAATTATCTTCTAGTATCAGTCCTTCGTGACCTTGCATGACTTAGTATTGCTCAGGATTGAAGTTTCCCCCTAAAGAAAATGAAGCAGCAGCAGCCAAGTACATCGCAAACTATTATTGATCATAAAACACATAAAGGTTAGTTAAAAATGCAGATTCAGTGTTTCAGTAAGTGGGGGATTGGGCCTCGGATTCTGCATTTCTAACGAGTTCTCAGGAGATGCTAAAACTACTGTACAGTGGGCCACAGTCTGAGTAGCAAAGGGCTGGGTAATTTCTCTGCTGGGTCTTAGCTAAAAATGAGAACTTCCTTGCCTTGTTTGCGGGTGGCTGTTGTACCTATCAGTTCACACTGAGAAGGCCCCCTTGCTGTTCTTCGCATTCCAGTTTTCCCACCATCCCTTCACACTGTGTTCCAGGACAAAGATCAGAGTAGGATCTACCTTTGCAGTTCTTGTTTCGTAGTTTGGACCATTGTTGCTCATTTGTTTGTTTTTTCTTTTCCATACTAAAGCTGAATCTGCTTCTGCATAATTAGAATTGGCCCTCAGGTTATTTGTTAATTCTTGTGGCTCTTTGCCATAGACTTCCCCCATTCCTTCATCTCACACTAATAGTAGATTTATAACCATCCTTATGTCTATGATTACACGTCTCAGTTCTTCTGCTTTATGTGGCATTCTTGGCCACTGAATTACACTACGTTAAATGGCATGTTATTGCTGTCAACATGATAGGATTGCAGTGTGGATAGTATTCTTGATATTTTGAAAAGTATTCCTATCACACAGTTTGAGCTTGTAAATAAAAGTGCTGAGCATGCATAAATGTGTTTCAAGAAATTCTTTATTACTGTTTAGTTGAACTGATGGTGACACTGAGCATCAAGACTTTGATGTTTTATACAGCATTCTTCCCTACTAATTAACTTCATTAGTGCAGTTAATTAGAAGGGAAGAATGCCATATAAAACATCAAAGTCTTGAGGTTTAATCACAACTTAAAAAGTTTCATACTCTCCGATTGCCAAACACATTCCAATTAGCTGAAGGAAGGTCAAAAATTCTGTTTTCCCTCTTTTAGTCTTCAAAGCTTTTCTAGACTTTTTTCTAGTTGGCCATTGGTTACTTGAGCTAAGTGTTAATCTAGACAAGCTGACAGTGGCATGTGGAGGACAAAATGTCTTCCCACCAAGATATAAACCAGCATAACTGCGAGAACATGGCTTTGGCAAAAACAGGGATGACTTCTCGTATAATGTACTCTTGAGAGACAAAAGCAATTCACAGTGTAATGGGTTGTATTAGTCCACTTTCTGTTGCTGTAACAAAACACCTAAAGTCAGGTATTTTATAAAGAAAAGATGTTTGTTTAGCAAATCAGAGTTTGGGTGACTGAAAGTATAGGATCAGGCAACCCGTCTTTTTGGCTTCTGGTGAAGGCTTCCTGGTGGATAGCTTTACCCATGGCAAGACCATGTGCAAAAATCAAACATGAGACAGGAAGCCAGAGAGAACTCAGAAGTTGGGGTTGCCTTTTTGAAAACAACTTACTGTCTAGAGAGCTACCTTAATCCTTTCTAAGGGAGGACCGCCATGACCATAACTAAAACTAGTCCTCTGTTTAGACAAGATCCTCATTTGCCCTTGTTATTGCATTCCCAGTAACTTGGAACCAGCAGAGTGGTTCAATCGTGAGAATTCACTCTAGGAGCAGTGGTGTTTTGTTGTTAACAAGTTCGCTTGCACTAGGCCTACTTCTTAGTTTCCATTTCCTCTCAATATCACTACTCTGGGGACCAAGCTTCTAGCACATGAACCTTTGGTAGACACACTTAGACCATCCAGACCACAGCATGGATAGTTGTTTTTATACTCTGGTGTTGTTAATTAAGAGCTCCATTCTCCTGTTTTTGTATGGTGTGTTGCTCCTCTAAGCCACTTATATCATGTCATAATTCCTTGGTGAGCCAGCAAAATAGATGTGGATGTATTTAAGGGCATAGGGTATGGATGAGGGTTCTGTAAAATCACTGTGGTAATTTTTTACTGACCAGTAGTTGAGCAACAAGGACAACAAGAACTCCTCCTTTGGTTATCTCCTTGTGATATGTGTTATATAAGTTTTTATTTATTTATTTTAAATCAAACACGGTTCACCAAAAGCAATAATGTAATTCAGATAAGCAATTATTGTAATTGACCTTGGCCATGAATGGCTTTGGCTTTTACCACAATTTGCTTAATACCCAAGGATGGCAAATTACCTCATAATGCCCACTTTATTGAGATTATTGTTTTAATTATGGCACTCAGAATACATCACTTTGTCAGCATTGTAAAGTCATGCATGGGAACACTGCATACAGAAATGTGGAGCGAGCATCTGGTTTCAGAATAGCAAAGTAACTGAGCTTTTGCTTCCCCCTCAATGCCAAACGATATTGAAATATTTCTTTCCAGTGCTCATCCTGACACAGCCAACTGCAAAGATGTAGCACTGAGCTAACTGTGCACTTGGAAAGGTCTTTAAGGTGACTTAGTACAAATAGGTAGACAAGTCTAGTTGATTAGGAGTTTTAATTGACGGCAGTCACAGTGGTTTGTTGATTATCGGAATGTGCCATAGGTCAGAGGTTGTCAACTCTAGAATCACCTGGGAGCTTTCACAATTGCCCAGGTGCTGGCTCAGGCTCACCCTCTTTGGTGAGAGGGGTTTAGTTGCTCTGAGGTAGGCCTTGGCTGAGCTTTTTATATATATATATATATATATATATATATATACACACACACACACACACATATACATACAGTCACTATAAATACTAAAATATAAAATTTTAAAATTTAATATGTTTAAATTAAATATAAAATACTAAATTTTAAAAATATTAATTATTGTAAATATTATATGTATATATGTAGTTTTTAAGCTCCACTGATGACTCTGATAATGCAGCCAGAGCTGAGAAAACCACTACTCAGTCCTCGAATCCTTTGAACTGCTGGTTGTTCCATCCCGTCCTTTTGGGATCTTTGCTGCTCTGTACTCTAACTCTGTTTCCTCTCAGACTTAGCCCAGCTGCTTCACATCCTGAAATAGCCTCAGTGCAGGTTGACTCCTAGGATTGCTTCCTCCTCCTTCCCCAAACAGTTCCAGATCTGCCTCACCCATAAAAAGGCTTGATGGGTCAATCTCATACCTTTAGGAACCTGAGAGCATCTTTTATTCAATGCCTCACTAACTGTGTTCTTCCATTTCTGTTTGCTTTAGAGCACATAAACAAAGTGTTTTTGTGAGGATCAGCATTTGTTCTTGAGCATGCATCTCAAATACCTGTTATGCCACTTTGTGGAAATTTGATTCTGATTGATTAGATTGGTGTAGTTATAAACCTTGCGGTTTTTTTTTTCTTCTTTGATGAGCTTGGAGAGTGTTATTCATGTGCATTGTGCAGTCCCATAAGCTCCTTAAAGTCAGCAGTGTTCTAATGGGATATGGGATGCCTAAGAACCTTGCCCTTTTTCAATTAAGAACTTCTGTCAGGTTACAGATGCATGAAGATGGCATCATTACGTTGACAAGACTGATTCCATTCCAGTTTTTTATATAGACACAAACATACACAGGTTTGTGTGAAATAAGACACTCAGTTAAACCTCTCACATCCTTCCCAGATCCATCTTCTTCACCTCCCTTGTGAACCACTGGCACCTCCCCCTGGACCACTGCAGTAGCTCTTTTTTTTTTTTTTAATATTTTATTTATTTATTTGAAAGGTAGAGTTACAGACAGTGAGAGGGAGAAGCAGAGAGAAAGGTCTTCTATCCGCTGGTTCATTCCCCAAATGGCTGCGAGGGCCGGAGCTGGGCCAATCCAAAACCAGGAGCCAGGAACTTCGTCAGGGTCTCCCACATGGAAAAAGGGACCCAAGGACTTGGGGCATCTTCTATGCAGTACTCTTGATTGGTCCTCTGCTTCCCCTCCTGGGCAACAAAATTGGTGAAAGCTCATCTTTGCGGACTTGTTTCAGAATTTTGTGGTTTCTATTTTGTGAATTATATGTTGTACACTTAGTATCATTTTTATTTTTAATTGCAAAGGATAGATGTAGGCAATGGGATCTTTCCTGTTCTTAGAGCTTTTGTAAATTCCAATTCTGGGGGTGGGCCTCTGGCCTAGAGATACCACTTGGGTACCTAGATCTCATGTTGAAGCGCCTGTGTTTAGTGTCCATCTCTGCCTCCCAGTTTCAGCTGCCTGCTAGTGTGTACCCCAGGAGGTAGCAGGTGATGGCCTGCCACTCACATGGGATATCTGGATTAGGATCCCAGCTTTGCTCTTACCTCGCTCTGTCCATTTCAAGCATTTAAGGAGTGAAACAAGTAGATGAACACTCTTGTTTCTCTTCTCTCCTGCCTTCCAAATAAACACATCTTAAATTTTTAAAAAGAACTTAAATTCTTTAATTTTTTTTTTGACAGGCAGAGTTAGACAGTGAGAGAGAGAGAGAAAAAGGTCTTCCTTCTGTTGATTCACCCCCCAAATGGCCGCTACAGCCGGCACTCTGTGCTGATCCGAAGCCAGGAGCCAGGTGCTTCTTCCTGGTCTCCCACGAGGGTGCAGGGCCCAAGCACCTGGGCCATCCTCCACTGCCCTCCTGGGCCACAGCAGAGAGCTGGACTGGAAGAGGAGCAACCGGGACAGAATCCGGCGCCCCAATCGGGACTAGAACCCTGGGGTGCCAGCACCACAGGCGGAGGATTAACCTAGTGAGCCACAGCACCAGCAGAATTTAAATTCTTAATTTGATTCCAGCCTTCCTCTAACACAGAATTTTTCAAAGACCTATGAGAGATTTTAGAAGGTATATGTCATGTAATCTCTCCCCTTCAGTGGCACCTGGACTGAAACAGACTTCACCATGGCCTGCTGTACCTGCCCCTTCTGGATTGCCCTCCTGCTTACCTTGTCCTCTGTTAAACGCTTACTTTGCTCTCTGCACCTCTGTTAAATGCTTACTTTGCTCTCTGTACATCAAGCATCTGGCCCTCCAGTCTACTCCAGTATCACTGAATGCTTTTCTTCCCTTTGGTTCCTTTGCATAGAACAGTTTTCTCCGAGTTATTAACATGATTGGCTCCAACTTTTGTGTCAAGTGTCAGCTAGAATGTCATCTTTTTCAAGAGGCCTTCCTAGACTACCCCTTTCCCTAGCTTCAGTTTCAGCATTTCATTTATTCCCTTTGTAATACATTTCCATGTGTGCTTATTTACTGACTTTTTCTAAATGTTACCAATAACTTACTTTGCTTCTTTATGTGTCTGCTAACTAAAACTAGTCCTCTGGTCAGACAAGATCCTCATTTGCCCTTGCTATTGCATTCCCAGTAACTTGGAACCAGCAGGGTATCTAGCACAATAGTGAGAATTCACTCTAGGAGCAGTTATGTTTTGCTGTTAACAATGGATAGTGTGCTGTGAACCCTTCTCTTGCCATTAGTTAATCTTGCTACCCCACTAATATTAGAACCATTTGTCAAATTCCAATGAAGTTGGGGGTACAAGTTTACACTTCTGTCATCATAGTTGTCCTAGAAGGCACATTTGACCAAAATTTTGCAAGTTTACCAATAAGCAGGCATTTTGGAGAGGACAAGTGGATGCCCAGACTTGTGTTTGTGATGTCTGAACCTGGAGGAGTGATGTGGCTTTTCCCAGAGTGTTGCTAGAAGGAGGCCTACTGCTACCCTCTTTCAAAGGAAGGCCGAAAGGAGACATTCACCACAGTTCTCCTGGTCCAGATGTGTTGATAGGAAAGGCTTGACCACTGCCTTTTAGGTCAGGTTCTAGAAATTAACATGAAAGGTTTTGGCAGTATTCCTGCCAGTTCGTGCAGTTGCCTCCTTTAATCATCATGACTGTCTTTGTACATTGGATGCTATAACAAAATACTGTAAACCGGGTGGCTTAAACTATAGAAATTTATTTTTTTTTGTTTTTTGTTTTTTAAACTATAGAAATTTACGTTTCACCATTCTCAAGGCTGGGAAGTATATGATTGAGGCATTGACAATTAGGTGTCTTGTGAGGGTCTATTTCCGGGTTCATAGATGGCACATTCTTGCTGTGTCCTCTTTGTTGGAAGGGATGAATGAGCTTCTTTGGGTCTTTGGTTTTATAAGGCCACTAATTCCACTCAGGAGAACTTCACTCTTATGATCTAATTACCCCCCCAAAGGCCCCACCTCCAGATTCCATTACTCTGGGGTTAGGATTCAACATAGGCATTTGGGGAAGATACAAACGTTCAGATCATAGCAACGTTAGTCCCGTAGGGTAAGTATTCCTATCTCCATTTTACAGGTATGAAACTTGAGGCCTGAGGGATTATCCTGCCTAGAGTCTCACAGCTGATAAATTCCTGAGCTGAGAATTGAAACCAGAGCACTCTTCACTCTAGAGCACATGCTCATTCCATTCCTTCTCCTTCCCTCCAAACTCCACAAGGCCTTAAAGCTGGGATGCAGCCCCATCCAGCTGAGGCTAGAGGATTCCACGGGCATCACAACATGAGGCTTTGCTTGCAAGGTCTTTATTATTCTTCAAAGAGAGGAGCAAAGCCTCCTTCTCCCATCTACCAGCTAGTATTGGAAGCATTTACACAGAATTGCCTCTCCCTCCCCCCTGCTCCCAGTGGTCTGGTTGGCTCTGTGGAGACTGCCAACTAATGATCTGTCTCACCACTTCTCTATTCCTAGGGGAGGGAAGTCAATAGGGTGTCTGTTGTGGCCTTTGTCAGTGGCTCAGATATCTGTGACATGACATTGGGTTAATCCCATGCTCCTGGATTCTTCTTTTTCACAGTAGGTTGTAAGATCTTCTGCATTTGGAGTACTGGGTAAGATAGTTGGTTGTGTTAGTAGTGATGAGTTGTATATGAATATGTGCATGCACATAGAGTGAGCAAGCTAGCAGATGACAAAAGTCATACCTGAGCTTTGAATTATTTGTCTTCATTTGTTTGTTCAGCAAACACATACTCCATTATCCTTGCAGTACAAAGTGAAGGATGTCTGTTGAGCCATTTTTAGTATTTAATAGCGAAAGTATACCACTGAGCTAGTATCCTTTCTTTTTAATGAAATAGTGATTGATTGAATGGCGTTCACCTCATTTCTTCATGTGGTGAGTATTTTCTTCCAGTCCATTTTCAACATGCTGCTATTACCACACCATTTAGCTCCATGCCAAATTGCAGTTGGCTCCATTCAGTTCTGTTTACTGAGGAGCACTGTAATGATTAAATGTCACTGGGTACACCAAGTATACAAAAGTAATTAACCTAAAAGGACATGTTCGAATAAGGGTCAACAATCTCTTCAGCCCATAGTGCCACTAGTAATACTGAGTATTGACAGAGGTGTTGCTGGGAGGGTAGGGGCAGAAGCCGGGTGAGAGAGGGAAAGGTCAAAGAAGCAGAAGTGATAGCACTGTCCTCACACTTGGCTGAGATGAAAGTAGAATAGGACTGAGAAGATATTTTTCATCATTTCTTTATCTATGAGCTCTCTGACCTATAATTTGAGGGGGGAGTGAGAGAGTGACCATGGTTTGACTTCTCTGCCAACACCTCAGTCCTGGTTAGTGGAGGGCTGTTTCTTAGTTGCCCAGAGCAGTCTTGATGCCTGCTGGGTGAATCAGCCCTCCTTCCAGTGGTTTATATATTTTGTCAAGCCCTTGCTTGAAATCATTTCTTTAGAAGGATATGAAATTGTATCTCTATGTTTCTGTATCTCATTTATTTTCATTCCTCAATATACTGAAGTCACTATCAGTCAGAACTGATATTAATGCTTTATGTTGCTTTACATACTGAAGATTTATATAAAACTCTAGGTAGTCATCTGTGACTTTGAAAATCAACCACTGTAAGCCCCTTCCCCCCCACCCTGCCTTTTTTGCTCAAGTGTTATATCTTTCTACTTTATATTTGGCTTTTTCTTTTCTTCAGTTGTGTGTGGTACTTAACTACCCTGGAAAAAAATGGCAGTACAGATGATTTTTTTTTTTCCTTCTGCCACATACTTCCCTGGGGGATAAACATTTCAGGGAGATCCCCAGGGTCTGTTCTCTAAATGAGCTGCACAGAAAAACTGCCGATGCCTGCACTCTTCCTGTATTGGGTCTGTCTGTGGTCAGATTTCACTGAGAGTTGTTTCTCCCTGGTTACCAACAGCTGACAAGCTCATGATTAAGAGACTAGGAAGGGATAACTGGTTGAAAAATGTCTTCCCTATGCTGAAGATTTTTATCTCTTAGGAAAAAGAAAAAAGTGATAGCCTGGTACATTTATTAAACAACAAATACTCATTGCACTGGGGAGGAGTTGTACCCTTGATTGGGGAAGGGAGCAGCAGGGGTCAGTTATCACCTTGGACTCTCTTCGCCACCTGATACCATTCTGATATTTGTTGCAGTCCCCCTTGCCCCCACCTGAAACCTTTTATTTAAGGAATACAAACTTCATACATTTCATAATTACAACTTTAGGAACATGGTGATTCTTCCCACCGTACCTGCCCTCCCACCCCTCTTCCTCCTCCCTCTCCTACTCCCATTTTTATTTTTTACTAAGGTCTATTTTCAATTAGCAGTTTTATTTTTTTTTAAGATTTATTTATTTATTTGAAGGAGTTACATAGAGAGAAGGGGAGAGAGAGAGAGAGAGAGAGAGGTCTTCAATCCGCTGATTCACTCCCCAGTTGTTGACCGCAATGGCTGGAGCTGTGCCAGTAGTCAAGCCAGGAGCTTCTTCTGGGTCTCCCATGTGGATACAGGGGACCAAGGACTTGGGCCATCTTCCACTGCCTTCCCAGGCCATAGCAGAGAGCTGGATCAGAAGTGGAGCAGCTGGGACTCGAACTGGTGCCCATATTATGGGATGCTGGCACTGCAAGCGGCAACTTTACCTGATATGCCACAGCACCAGCCCCAGCAGTTTTATTTTTTATACTGTTTCCTCTTCATATCTTTTTAGTATAGTCCTCATTGTAACACTGCTGAGCTGCTGCCTTCCTTTCTTGTGCTTCCAGTCACCTGCACTTACCACACATACAGGTGTTCGGTGATAGTCGTTATATGAGTGCTGAGGATACAAAGAAAGAAAACACAATCTCAATATACTGAAAGTAATATGGGAACAATAAGTATGCACAAGTAGTTTGTTTGTGTTCATTCTTTCATCCAGTAGCTGTTAGTTGAGGCACCAAACACAGTGCTGATTTTACATGATTATCCACACAGGCATGGTCCCTTGCCTTCATGGTCAAGTAAAAGAAACAAACAAATAATCAAAATATAGCAGTGCTCAGGATCACTAGTCATCAAAGAAATGCAAATCAAAACCACAATGAGGTTTCACTTCACCCCAGTGGCTCTTAATACAGAAATCAACAAACAATAAATGCTGGTGAGGATGTGGGGTAAAAGGTACTCTAACCTACTATTGGTAGGAATGTAAAATTGTGCAGCCACTGTGGAAGACAGTCTGAAGATACCTCGGAAATCTGAATATAGACCTCCCATGTGACCCAGTCTTCCCACTCTTGGGAATTTACCCAAAGGAAATGAAATCAGCATATGTATACATGTTCATGTATATATACATGTATATACATACACACACACACACACACACTCACTATGGAGTACTATTCATCTGTAAAAAAAAAAGTGAAATCCTGTCTTCTGCAACAAAATGGACACAACTGGAGGAAAATAGTGAAATAAGCCCATCCCAAAAAGACAGATATCATGTTTTCCCTACTTTGATGTGGGACACAAGCATTTTAACCACTAGGCTACATGCCCTCCCCAACATGTGGCTTTTGAGTACCAGATATGTGGCCAGTTCAAATTGAGCTATGCTATAACTATATACTGCACATCAGATTTTGAAACTAAGTATTAAAGAATGTAAATTGTCTTATTAATAATTTTGATATTAATTAGGGGTTGACACAGTATTTTTGTATATATTGAGTTTAAAGGTAAGACTAAAGTTAGTTTTACTTGTTTCCTTTACATTTTTAAAAACCTGCCTATTAGAAAGTTATAAAATATATGTATGTCAAACATTATATTTCTGTTGGCAGTGTTTTAGATGACAGTGTTAAAGAACAACTCAAACTCACTTCAGTATTTTGTTGAAGGACCTTAAGGCCAGATCAGCTGATTACTGAAAACTGTTTATTTGTTTTGTGGTGATATGAAGAAGACCTGGAGTTTCTGATTAGCAACCTTAAAACTGCTAGGAAACCTCCCTTTTAAATTGATTTATTGTTGTTTCCTTCCATGTTCCTCCTGAATTACCCTCAGATATTGTAGGGAGTGCATTTGCATACATAATACATACGAATATATATGAGGCTCTGCACAGTTAACACTCTTTGGAAGAAAGATGTTTAGCTTTTCAAATAGATTAAAACAGTTTACTGGGGGGGAAAAACCAGCAACATGAAAAGACTTTCTTTTTCAATAAATTTTAATAGTTACTAAAATGAGGATTCTGGTCCATGAAGATACAGCTTGCCAAGTCTTAAAGCTTAGTCACTTATTTTCTCTGAGTCGCTACCCTACTTCAGCTTCTTTCAAAGCAGCCGTTAGACTTTTGTTAGTATTTTAATTCAGCAACAGCACAGTGCAGGAGTAGTTCTAAAGCCAAATCACCTTCCCACAAAACAAGGTAAGAGAACTTCCGCCAGGCCTTCCCTGCTTTTGTTTTTAAGACTAACCCAGGTACCACATAATATTTACCAGGGAGATTTAGTAACATCGGTTATAAAGCAGTAGGTGAATGGGTTGTATAGGATGTATTTTGTGGATTCTGTACTAAAAACTAATAATTTCAGAAGAAGGTGGTCTGTGCCTGTGCCACTGACACTGCAGAGTCAGCAAATAGGCTTTATGATATCAGTATTAATGAGGACAGGGCATTCTTAGTGAAGGTCAGATATATATAGCAATGTTGGGCTTTTGCAAACTTTGAGCAACTACATTGCATTGAAGGATGTTAAAGTGGCTTTGGGGTGGTTAGATGGACCAAGAGGTGTGTCCAGTATGAAGTCGTGTGCAGCTAGCAATTTTTATTACAATTTCTGGGCAGCTGCTGATACTGGTACCTTCTCTTACCACCAAGAGTACAATTACTTTTGCTTTCAGTTCTTCCCTCTCTCAGTGATAAGAGGGGGTGTACTTGTCCCCCCTCCTTTTCCAGTTGCTTCCTCATTTGGCCTACAGCTTGGACCACATGCAGACTCTATCAGGAGACAGAGTGAGGCTGAGCTGCTTACATAGGAATGGAACCTATGTCATTGGCGTCAAGGCATCATGTTGCAGCTGCTTAGCTTGCCTGCTGAAGTAACAGTATTTAATGAAATTTCTGGGGTGGAGCCAACAGCTTTATTCCAGGAAGAGGAAATAGCAGTCAAGAAACCCCAAGAGGACATTAAGATAATGTTCTAATTTAAAATCAATTTTATTGATACCTTATAAATTATTAGGGCATTTTATCCTGACCAAGTAATACATATTGCCATGAAAATAAAACATGAATGACTGAATATTGAAGTGCTGTGTTGTGAACTGCACAAAGGAAACAATGTTAGGACTTTTGTCCTAAGTATTTTTGATTCCTACTAGAGGGAAAGCATATATTTCATTCCTCTTTACATTTCTGTGCTTAGTGGATGTTCACTAATACTGGTTGACTGACTCTGTGAGTGGGCTCTCACTAGATCCAAGGAACTGTGCTTCACAACATGAACGAATCTTAATCCTCACAGCAACCTTGGAAGGAAGTACTGCTGTTTTCTTCATTTTATCCGTTGGGAAGTAGAAGATTCAAGTTCAATAGATTGTGTAGTCACACAGCAAATGGTAAAGCCTGGTGTTGAACTCAGGGCCACAGGGCTTCTATCTCTACTTCCTGTAGCATGAACATTGTAGATACCATTTCTCTTCTCATAAGTCATTTCTCTCAGTTCCTCCAATTTGATAATGTTTTGATTACCTGCAAAAGGAATTTTTCCTACCTCAAGAGATTCAAAAAGACAAAGACAATAGTTTTAAAGAGTGAATTGTTCCTGGAATGTTATAGAAGGTGAAACATTTATTAAGAACAGACTTGTTACTTTATATGGAGTTTATATTAAATCTTTTTCTAACTAGAGCAGGTCTTCAGAATTCCCAGTCATTTTTGAAGGTGAATTTTGATTTGTGTTAATTTGAAAAAAAGCAGGTTCTGTGAGGGTTACTTACAGATTGCCTTTTTAATGACTTCCCTAATCAAGCAGGTTATATTTTTAAAAATTCTCATTGTAATGAGCAGTAAACTGACACAAGTGACTGGCTCAAAGCCCTACCATATTCAAGTTTTTCACCAAAAGCATGCTATAAATTTAAGTTAATTTACATAAATTTGCATTATGAGTCACTATGCGAGGCTTGCTTGTTTTACCAAATAATTTTCATTTCAGAGTGTTACTATTTTTCCAAATTGAGGGTTATTTTCTCTATCCTGGTTGCTTCTTTATCAATGGATAATATATGTTAAAATGTTTTGTCAGTTATAAAGACTCTACATGGGAATAGAAACATTTTATGATATGCCATGCAATAGAATTTAAATCAGAAATGCCTCTGGGAGGGTAGATATGTTAAGGCACTCATGTCCTTTATCCAAGTAACTGAGTTCAATACCCAGCTGCAATTCTTAACTCTAGCTGCTACTGCTGCTTTTTTTTTCTAAAGATTTATTTGAAAGAGTTACAGAGAGAGAGGGACACATACACAGAGAGAGGTCTCCCATCTGCTGGTTCATTCCCCAGATGGCCACAACAGCCAGGCAGGGCTGGGCCAGGCCAAAGCCAGGAGCTTCATCATGTGAGTGGCAGGGGCAAAAACACTTGGGCCATTTTCTGCTGCTTTTCTCAGGCCATTAGCAGGGTATTGGATCAAAAGTAGAGCAGTGGTGATATGAACTGGCACCCATATGGGTAGCTGCTGTTGCAGGTGGTGGCTTTACCTGCTACACCACAATGCCAGTCCCTAACTCCAGCTTCTTATTAATATGGACCCTGGGAAACAGCAGTGATGGCTCAAATACTTGGGTTCCTGCCACCTATGTGGAAGATCCTAATTACCTATCCAGGTCTTGACTTCGGCCTGGTCATTGTGGGCATTTGGGGAGTAAGCCAGCTGATAGTTCTTTTCTCTACTCAAAGTTTTTTTTTTTTCTTTCTTTCTTAATAAACCTATGTGTGCATAGGTTTATTAAGGCTGTTAGCTGTTGTGTCACAACTTGTTCACAGCACTTCTGAAATGTGCCAAGCTTTGAGGACTAGTGAATATAATGGGCTCTTTGGATGCTTCTTTTGGATGCTTCCTGGAGGTCAGGAGGCGCATCCTCCTGGAGGTCAGGTCTGCTTCCATAGAAGAGTACTTCAAGTCCCTGCTCATCTGCAGCAGTACCTTGGCTTTTCTGAGTTCAAGAAAATCAGAAGTATTCATTTCTGCTCATTAGTCTTTTGCTTTTTCTAAGGGATTACAGAGGCAGTTGTGATTACAGACTGGTTATGATGTAGGTAAAGGATCCACAGCCATCTTTTCCAGCTTAACTTTTTCCATCCTGCTCTCTCTCATCACCATAAGCAAACTCTCCCTTAATTCTAACAGACTCAGGCTAACATTTGAGAATACCTGAACTGAGTGAATTAATTTATCATCTGTGCTGTTTTTCAAGTGAAGGAAAGCCTGAACAACATGTATAGGAAAGGGCAAACAAGGAATTGGGAGTTATCCTGGCGAATTTTCATGGTACCCTCTGCTTCTTATCCCCTTTGTCTGTTTGCAAACAGATTTACCCTTGGGTACCAAGTAGATAGGGTTTTTGAAGGCCATAGTTGATGAGCAAACAAACCATAGCAAAGGAGTATTAGTATTCTTGATCATGGTTGTCTACTTGACAGGTAGGCATCTTCCTTCTGGTTGTAATCTTGTAAGGGGGTAGAGACTTCAAAACATTGTGCCTATGTAAATAGAAAGCAAACAAACATTTAAATCAAATTAGAGAGTCCATTGTGTGAGTGGTATTTATAATCCTGCCTTAGTGCAATATTGAACCAAAGCTTAGACCATCTCAATATCTATGCTACCGGTAAGCACTACAGGAATGCCTAGATTATTCCTTACTTCTATGAGACTTAAAATAGGAGGTC
The DNA here is from genome assembly GCF_051225735.1 of Oryctolagus cuniculus. Lineage (NCBI taxonomy): Eukaryota > Metazoa > Chordata > Mammalia > Lagomorpha > Leporidae > Oryctolagus > Oryctolagus cuniculus. The sequence continues at coordinate 150,440,833 of NC_142867.1, read as the reverse complement.
CACACTGGCTCACCATGCCATTCCTTGCAGTAATAGAAGTGATAGTACTGCATTTGCTCTTGCCAGATTATGTGCCTCAGACCTTACCTTGTATTTTTTTTAATTTCCTACCTATCTATTTATTTATTTATTTGACAGATACAGTTAGACAGTGAGAGAGAGGCAGAGAGAAAGGTCTTTCTTCCATTGGTTCACCCCCCAAATGGCCGGAACTATGCTGATCCGAAGCCAAGAGCCAGGTGCTTCCTCCTGGTCTCCCACGCGGGTGCCGGGCCCAAGCACTTGGGCCATCCTCCACTGCCTTCCCGGGCCACAGCAGAGAGCTGGACTGGAAGAGGAGCAACCAGGACTACAACCTGACACCCATATGGGATGCTGGTAGGGCAGGCAGAGGATTAGCCAAGTGAGCCACGGCACCGGCCCTGCCTTGTATGTTATGTGGATTATTTTTCATAGTCCTCAGAGTGTCCTGGCCGGAATGTGTGTGTGTGCGCGCACAGATAGGGTGTTTTTATCCCAGTCTCAGACTAAGCAACATCCCTCTGGCTACACGGCTATTAAGTAGAAAACTCTAGACTCAGACCCAGGCAGTCTGACTCCAGGGAGATGCTCTTGTCTGCTATTAAAATGTGTATTCCCTGTTATTAAAATTAGGTAATTATAGCAAGACTTCTTTCTTGGGAGGGGGTGTACTTTATGGAACTCTTTCACATACTTAGCCAACTTTGATCTTGAGGTGTTTGAGGAATAAAAGTAGAGGTGGGGGCCCTCCCTTTCAAGCTGCTGGTGATGTCAGTTTTCCACCTTGTTTGGTCAACAGCTTCAGGAAAGTCTAGTGTGGCTTTTACATTGTGTTCTAGAATTTTCTCATTTTGAAACGATAACCTGAGGAATAGCTGTCATTAAGGCTTATATTTTACTGCCAAAACATTTAGTGTTTCCATACAATACTTACAAATTTCACTATTTTTTCCTTGTGTTCTTGTTAGTCCCTATACCTTGTTCTTTAATTAATTGAATTTAATTAATTGGCTCTCTTCAAAAAAAAAAAAACCCTAGTGGATATATTTACTTTTTTTTTAAATGCTGAGTTTTATTTACTAAGCATTCACATTCAGAATGTTTCACTTGATTTGCATCACACACTGCATCTGACTGAATCTCTATTCATGACAAATTTGCTGATACATATATGAATGCATGATCAGACTGTAATGAGAAAAGGTTTGTGTTTAATATTTGTAAATTTAGAGATTTATATAGGGTTATGATAGAGTTCTAGTATGTTTGTTACGTAAGCTAGGGGAGATAACCTAGCTGAGCTTTTTCTTAAAAAGTTTATTTGAAAGGGAGAATGACAGAGGTATCTTCCGTCCCCTGATTCACTCCCAAGTGCCTGCAACAGCCAAGGACAGACCAGGGCAGAGCCAGTAACTCCATCCAGGTCATCCACATGGGTGGATGGAATCCAAGTGTATCACTTGGTATCTTTCCAGAGCATTATCAGAAAGCTGGATCAGAAATGCTGGGTAACCAGGACTGGATCTGAGGCATTTCAACATGGGATGCAGTCATCCCAACAGGCCACTTAACCCACTGTACTGTAGGACCTGCCCCTAACAGCTTTTAAAATAATTGTAGAGAAATAAAAATAACCTTTTCTAGTAAATACATAATTTATTTCAGTATTTATTTAATTTCTCCTATTCACATGCCCAGTGGAGATCCAAGTGACCTTCCAGCAGCAGAAGATGGACTTCTGAGATTTTTGATGAGAGTCTGTGCCAAGTCCAATTTGATTCCAGAGCAATTATGTTATTAGAACACCACTGATTGCCCCAGTGCCCATTGTGCAGCCTAACCTCTAAATGCTAGTGATAATTAGCGTTCTTCTAGGAAATTTTTTTCTATAGTAAACATATAATTCTGTTCTGTAGTAAAAGTCCAACAACAAAATGTTGCCTTTACAACCAGAAACGGCTGAATTAAAAAGTTAAGACTACGGCCCCATGTTGTAGAATAGTGGGTTAAGCCGCCACCTGCAACACCAGCATCCCACATGGATACTCTGGTTCCAATCTCAGTTGCTCTACTTCTGATCCAGCTCCCTGCTATTGCTCCTGGGAAGGCAGCAGAAAATGGCCCAAGTGCTTGGGTCCCTGCCACCCACAAGGGAGACCTGGATGAAGCTCCTGTCTCCTGGCTTCAGCCTGGCCCAACCCTGAATGTTGCAGCCATTTGGGAAGTAAACCAGCAAATGTCTCTGCCTCTCTCTGTCTTCTTTCTCTCTCTCTCTCTCTCTCTCTCTCTCTCTCTCTCTCTGTAGTTCTGCATTTCAAGTAAAAAATAAATCTTTATATAAAAAATAAAGCTGTGTGATTTTACATGTATGCCCATCAAAGTGTTAACATTAGTGTTAATTTTTTAGAAGGTGTTTCATCATCATTTCTTTTTCAGCAGAGTGAAAATTAACTTTCAGTAGAGTGTGTCAGAATCAAAAGGCTCAGATACATCATACACACATAACTCAGTTTTCTTTTTGTGAAATATTTAATTACAGAATTAAGACATCTAGAGGCAGGTGAAGGTGAAAAAGAGAGAGCTTCCAGACTCCCAATTCCATGCAGCACTACTACACACAGCTTACTCCAGGGAATGGTTTCTCATGGAATGGTTCATCTGAGCCCTCTGAAAAGAAATGTATTTTGGATTAGATTGAGATGCATACAGAGGAACTGTTCATCCATTTGTGTTCAAAACATTTCTGGACAGTTCTCTGCTGCTCACTGTGCTGCATGCCCCTAGGAAACCCACAGCCTGAAGTGGGAAGTGGCCTTGTAAACAAATAGCATTAAATTTATTGAAAGTGCTCTACCCAGTGGGTGAACAAAATGTTAAGGGAACAAAGAAGAATGAGTGATTAATTCTGCCTGACAGCATCTGAGGAAGCTTTGAAAAGTGACATTAGAGCCATTTCTTAAGGATGGGGAGGATCTCAAAAGATATTTCTTTTCTATAAACTAGTGCAAAAGACTAAGATGGCAGTGAAAACACAGAACATTGGGGACACAAGCTGATAGTGCTGATGGAGGAGATGGTAGCCGAGGTTCTTGGTTGGGGCATGAATGAGGGCTTTGGAAAACAGCCATACTCCACATTTTGGAAACTGTTTGTTCTTGTTAAGAAGGAAAAAGTGGTTCATCTTTTTTGTGAGACAGGAATTCAAGAATTGTGGAGAGGGGAATGCAAAACTAGATGCAGGGTTCTTCATGAATGTGGTAGCTGATAGCTCACAGATGAGGTTTGCGTGCATGATTTCAGTGGCCATAAAACCTGATTGCTTTGGGTTGTGCTGTCAAAGCAAAGCAGGAGCATTGAACCAAAGCCTTGTGGCTCAGGAATGAAGTTTGAAATCAGTGGAGATACGAGTTACAAAAGTTGAGAAATAGTCTACTTTCAAAGACTATTTGGCTTGTAATGTTTTCATTTAGTCTTCTGCCTTATTGAATAACATCTGTAATCTTTTTTACCACTTTGCTTAAACTTGAATGTTGGATCAGGGATAGTTACAGGTTTGATGCATGTAATCTGCAGGGTATTTTTATAAAACCTTGAGAGGGGCTGTCACAGCAGGGAAGACTTTAGGAAACCTAGGCCCTGGCTTTAGTCACTCACTCAGTGGTCCCATCTTCCTTCTCCCATCAAACTCATTTAACAATGTGCTTTGGCAGTGTAGAGTGCCACGAAAGAGAGTGTGGCATTGTGGTTCAGTGGAATCAAGCTGGAATATAGAGCCCAAAGTACTGGATATCACACTGCTTCCCGTAGTTAATTTAAAGGCCCTCATAAACTTTTTATGTCTTTATAAATGTTAATAATTACCAAAAGACTTAAAGCAAGCCCACACACTCACACGCATATACACACAAAAGTTCAAAGAGTTTTTTCTGAGTTATAAATGAAGAGTGCTTTCCTTCAACAGTTTCTGAATGGCTCTGATGCCATTCAGATGATGGCAAAGGCTCTGGTGCTGTTTGTTCTTCCTAGACCCTTTGTATAGACATCTCATCTCCAGACACTTTTTCTGTTACCCTCCAAGATCAGCCCTTTCTTACCTCTGGCTGAGATCATAGAGCACCGGAGAGTCCTGCCCTAGTGCTCCACAGGCGCTTCAATGCCAGGCCTTTACCAGGAACCCTCTTCAGGGCAGTTCTGTGGGTCTGACTCCTTCTCCCACACCTCACCTTTATTTATGTCTTCCCTTTGATCAGTCTGTAACACAGTCACTAGCCAGTTTTGCAGGGTAGTTGTAATTTTCATTGTTGCTTTCTTTACTTTTTCACCCATGGTTTTAAGCTCTCATACCATCTAAAAGTGCCCCGCCTCCATAGCAGATTCATTTTCTGGGCTTCATCTCTCAGCTCCAGTGTTTCTGTTCTGTGTGGGGCTCCTCCAGTGGAGAGCTCACTGAAAGCAGAGGTGAGGGATGCAGCCTGAGTGGTCTTGATGGGCCCCAGCCCATTGCCAGAGGCATGACCCTCTTTCTGCACTCCCTGGCCCCAGTGGGCTTCCAGGGTTTACAGAGATTTGGAGAAGAAAAAAATAGAGGAAAGCAGGTTCATGAAAATTAATAAAGTACATTTTTTCCAGGTGTTTTTCCTGCCATTCCGTATCTTCCAGGCCCTTAGAGCAGAGCTTAGCAGAATTCTGCAACTAGGGCTTTTGTAGCATGCTTTTGGCTGCTCAAATTCCCAAACACTTTTTTTTTCTTATTGAAGAATTTATAATTATCTTTTAATTTCTATTCTATTCATAGTTTCTCTTTAGAAACTTGGGAAATAGTGACTTCCCATTAGCCAGCAAACTTAAAAAGAAATCTGAAAGTTTGCCTTTTCTTTCTTCTCTTTTCTCCTGTGTCTACTTCTTTCCCAACTTTATACATTGCTACAAGAGTGTAATGTAAACATATGTTTTAGACCAATCTTGCTCTGACTTTTGAGTTAATGCTGTCTCCTGCCACCATTTTTACTTCTTTACTCATAGGGTTCATCTCTCTGACTCCTCCCTCTTCGTCCCTCATTCCTTCCCCTCCTTGTCTTTTTCCCATTGTTTTTCCCTCTATATATCTGTCTCTTCTTGTCATCTCCTCCACTCTCTTCTGTCTCCTCTTAACAGCTTTGCAAGTGTGTATACCAGTGAACAAAAGGAGGGTTTGGGCATTTAGCCTAGCACTTAAGATACTGGTTAAAACATACACTGGAGTATTTGGATTCAGTACTCAGCTCAGGCTCCTGACTCCATCTTCCTGCTAATGCAGATTTTAGGAGGCATTGGTGATGGCTCAAGTAATTGGATTGTTCTGACAGCTGGATTGAGTTCCTGACTCCTGGATTCAGCCTGGCCCAGTCCCATCCATTGCAGGCGTTTGAGGAATGAACCAGTGGATTGGGATTTGTTTTTCTACCTCTCAAACATAAGAATAAATTTTAAAAATTAGAAAGTATTAAGTGATTTGAGAAATCGCTTTGGTTAAATGGATGATGATTTCTCAACCCTGCTTCGCCTTCTAATTCCAGAGCTCCTCCGTGTCCCCATCAGCCAGTTTCCGAGGTGCTGAGAAGCACAGAAACTCCACAGACTACTCCTCGGAGAGCAAAAAGCAGAAAACGGAAGAAAAGGAAATTGCAGCTCGTTATGTAAGTTCATTCATCTTTGCTTTGGGGAAGGCTGGCATGCCTTGCTTTGTTGTCAACAGTGGTTTTACCCTTTGACTGTTACCAGCAACATTGAGAACACAGGATAAACCACATCCTTTAGGAGAAAAAGCAGTCTATTGCATCTATAGCTCTGTCCTTATTGGCCAGCTTGAAGTCTGTGCATGTGTAGGCGTGTGCACATGTATATGTGAGTGGATAGAAGGCCTCATCTCGCAGCTTATAGAAGACTTGGCTGTTCTATATTATTACTTGTCTAAGTGTATTTGCATTCCCCTATATATTTGAAGGTGGTTGAATTTTCTGTGATTAACTAGAGATGTTAAGGGAAAAATACAGAATCATAGAGAAATTGTTAAAATGCCAAGGTGAACTCATTTGCCAAGGAATAGTCCAAGTTTTGTAGAGTTAACTACAGAGACATCCAGAATGTCCCTACCTGGGTGAAGGCTGGCTTTCCTTTAGTGCCTAGGGAGGTCACAGGAGTGATGAGGGCCAGGTGAATGTGAATAGTGTAGAGGCAGGTGTTCCTGTGTCTACTTATTGAGCCACTTATTGCAAATCAAAACCACAATGAGGTTGCACCTCACCCCGGTGAGAATGGCTCACATTCAGAAATCTACCAACAATAGATGCTGGAGAGGATGTGGGGGAAAAGGGACACTAACCCACTGTTGGTGGGAATGCAAACTGGTTAAGCCACTATGGAAATCAGTCTGGAGATTCCTCAGAAACCTGAATATAACCCTACCATTTAACCCAGCCATCCCACTACTTGGAATTTACCCAAAGGAAATTAAATTGGCAAACAAACAAGCTGTCTGCACATTAATGTTTATTGCAGCTCAATTCACAATAGCTAAGACCTGGAACCAACCCAAATGCCCATCAACAGTAGACTGGATAAAGAAATTATGGGACATGTACTCTATAGAATACTATACAGCAGTCAAAAACAATGAAACCCGGTCATTTGCAAGAAAATGGAGGAATCTGGAAAACATCATGCTGAGTGAATTAAGCCAGTCCCAAAGGGACAAATATTATATGTTCTCCCTGACCAGCGACTACTAACTGAGTACCAAAGGGGAAACTTGTTGAAATGAAATGAACACTATGAGAAACAGTGACTTGATCAGCTCTTGTCCTGACTGTTGATGTACAATGTAATACTTTATCCATTTTAGTATTTTTTTTGGTCTAGTACCATTGGTTGAACTCTGTAATTAACACACAATTATTCTTAGGTGTTTAAATTTTAACTGAAAAGTGATCCCTGTTAGGAATTTGGAAAACATTATGCTGAGTGCAATAAGCCAATCCCAAAGGGACAAATACCACTTGTTCTCCTTGATAGGTGACAACTAACTGAGCACCAAAAAGGAAACCTGTTAAAGTGAAATGAACACTATGAGAAACGGTGACTTGATCAGCCCTCACCCTGCTGTTGATGAGCAACTTAATATGTTATCCCTCTTAGTATTTTTTTTTGTTTGTTCTACTTAATACTTTTGGTTGAATACTGTAATCAATACACAATTCTTCTTAAGTGCTGAAACTTAACTGAAAAGTGATCACTGTTAAATATAAGAGTGGGAATAAGAGAGGGAAGAGATGTGCAATTCGGGACATGCTCAAGCTGACTTACCTCAAACGGTAGAGTTAGAAACATACCAGGGGATTCCAATTCAATCCCATCAAGGTGGCATGTACCAGTGCCATCTCACTAGTCCCAGTGATCAATTTCTGTTCACAATTGATCATAATGATAGGACTAAGAACCAAAGGGATCACATAAACAAGAATAGTGTCTGCAAATACTAGCTGGTAGAATAAAAAAGGGAGAGAACGATCCAACATGGGAAGTGAGATACATAGCAGACCCATAGAATGGCAGATGTCCTAAACAGCACTCTGGCCTCAGAATCAGCCCTTAAGGCATGCGGATCCAGCTGAAAAGCCCATGAGAGTATTTCAGGCATGGAAAGCCAAGACACTCTGGGAAAAAAAAAAAAAAAAAAAAACTAAATGAAATATCTCCTCAAGTGAGATCCCAGTGGAAAGAACGGGTCATCAAAGAAGGAGGTACCTTTCTCTGAAGGGAGGAGAGAACTTCCACTTAGACCATGGCCTTGTCTAAAAAGTATCAGAGTCAGTGAACTCAGGGGGCTTCCATAGCCTTGGCAGCTCATGACAAGAGCCTAGGGTGATTACTGATGGCATAAACAAGAGTGTCAATTTGTTAAGTCAACAACAGCAGTCACTGTGCACTTACTCCTCATGTAGGATCTTTGTCCTTAGTGTGCTGTACATTGAGATTTAATGCTATAACTAGTACTCAAACAGTATTTTTCACTTTATGTTTCTGTGTGGGAGCAAACTGTTGAAATCTTTACTTAATGTATGCTAAGCTGATCTTCGGTATATAAAGAGAAATGAAAATGAATCTTGATGTGAATGGAAGGGGAGAGGGAGTGGGAAAGGGGAGGGTTGCGGGTGGGAGGGACATTATGGGGGGGAAGCCATTGTAATCCATAAGCTGTACGTTGGAAATCTATATTCATTAAATGAAAGTTAAAAAAAAAAAAAAAAACACTGGCGGACCAAACCATAGTCACCTATAGGCTAGGTTTAGCCTTGGTATGCCAGTTTGTTGCCTCTACTTTGGAGTGATGAGCCATTAGTGTCGGTTTTTCAAACTGGAAAATGGGATTCTGTTACCCACCTCATAACCTCATCATGAGGATTAAAGAAAGCAGTACATAGTAAAATGTTTAACACTGGTGCAGCTCATTTTTATAAGGTATGAGGAATTATTCTGGACTTAACTAGGGTAAATCTGGCTGAAAATGAGATGTGTTTCTGATCGGAGGGAGGAGATAATGCTTCTCAATTGTCAATGCAGGACAGTGACGGTGAGAAGAGTGATGACAACTTGGTGGTTGATGTTTCCAATGAGGTATGTTTATGGCTACTTCAACTTCCTGCTCTTCCCCAGCTGTAAAAAATACTAGTGTCCAAACAACTCACATCCAAATGTTCTCTTAATTTCCAAAGGGACCTACTTTTTATTTACATGGAAAATTTATTGCCAGTATGACAATACTATAAATACTATAGTATTTTCTTTGGCCTCCATGCTGAGTATTTTTATTGGCAATTTCAGTAAGCCTTAGAATCCATCCTGGAACATTTTGCATATCTAAGCTATTAAATGCTTTTGGCTAAAAAAGCCCACACTCAAGGACCCCAACATTGCTAGACTACCATGGTATTCCTTTCTAGGATCCATCTTCCCCCCGAGGGAGCCCAGCACATTCCCCGAGAGAGAATGGCCTGGACAAGACACGCCTGCTCAAGAAAGATGCCCCCATCAGCCCCGCTTCCATTGCGTCTTCCAGCAGTACTCCTTCCTCCAAATCCAAAGAACTTAGCCTTGTAAGCACCTACCTCCCCACTGTCTTTGTTAGTACCGGCTGTTTCAACATGGTTGGGTTTGATTTTAATTTTTTTATTTTGGTATTTTTCACATTTTTGTAGGACTTTGATTTCCAAATGTGTGTGTATGTTCTGTACTTAAGTTTGAGCAAAGTATTTTGGAGCAGAATGGATTTGCTAACTTACTGGAGATAGATGTTTTGAGAGTCATTTCACAGGGATAGATGGGAGGGGTATTGGGAAGTTGAGCAACGTGTATCTTAGCAAAGATGAAAAATAGACACCGGGGTTACAGAGATGGTTTTGTCACCTGTGGTTTATGGTAAATTTAGCTTGGGGCTTGGATGCGATTTTGTTGCTAGCTTTGTTTAAATTACCAAGCTACATATGACTGCAATAATTTTCCCTTCCTATCTAAAAAGTAATCTGTCATTTACAACAGTCTACCTTTACTCACACCACAAATCACAAATGCAGAAACCAACTGCTCACAAGTCAGAGTAATCTTCCTGCACCCCTTCTTTTCATGTAGTGTGTAGTTAATTGCATTTTGGTGTGGAATATCTTTTTTTCTCCTCACCAGTTATTTCCTTGTTGTAATCTAACATTAAGTGTGTGTGTGTGTCTGTGTGTGTGAAGAAGGGGGGGGGGGGTTGGTTTTGAACTAACCTTTTGAATTCACAGCTAAAGGAAAGGAAATTTCTTCATTTGTCTGCAAATTTGGGGAATATGGCTGAGGGCTAGATTAAGTTTTTCCAGGACCTTCTGCCATCTTTATGGCATCTACAGTATGCTGAGAGTCTATGATGCTACTTTTTTTTTTTTTTTTTAAGATTTATTTATTTGAAAGTCAGAGTTACACAGAGAGAGGAGAGGAAGAGAAAGAGAGGTCTTCCATCCACTGGTTCACTCCCCAGATGGCCTCAATGGCCAGAGCTGCACTGATCTGAAGCCAGAAGCCAGGAGCTTCTTCCGGGTCTCGTACGTGGGTGCAGGGACCCAAGGACTTCTTCTACTACTTTCCCAAGCCATAGCAGAGAGCCAGATCGGAAGTGGAGCAGCCAGGTCTTGAACTGGTGCCCATATGGATGCCAGCACTTCAGGGCAGGGCGTTAACCCACTGTGCCACAGTGCCGGTCCCTATGATGGTACTTTTTTTAACGGGCCATATTAACCAGACAGCCTCCAACAGGAGCCCAACTCAAACCTCGCAAGTTTAAACCAAAGCCACTAGCAAGTCCCCAGTCAGGATGGCATGGTTTGCCAGCCTTCTCCAGCGTCTGTCTAACTAAGACTAGTTTCCTAGAAATGATTACTTTATAAATTCAACTTTATGTCCTTATTGCCTCTGTGCTCTTAGGGAACTCTTTGTTTCCTTGTTAGTTCATTTTAATTAATCAAAGTAATGGCCCCGGGCTGAAGAACCTCTTGCACTTCTCTCTTCCTTTCCTTTTTCTCTTTTCCTTTCATTACCTTTTAAATTACTAAAACCATGTTCTAATTGCTGGCACGTTTCATCGTATCTTTTGTCAGAATGAAAAATCTACCACTCCTGTTTCGAAGTCCAATACCCCCACTCCACGAACTGATGCACCTACTCCAGGCAGTAATTCCACTCCCGGATTGAGGCCTGTACCTGGAAAACCACCAGGAGTTGACCCTTTGGGTTAGTAAGAAAATATTTTCTTTCTGTATTTGTGCTTCTGTTTTAAAGAATGTAAAGCAGTTTAAATAGTGCAGTACGTAAAAAGTACTAATGATCAATGTCAGGTGACTGTTAGGCAGAGGTACTTACTTCAAACCAAGCTCTTAGAACCAACCATGTCTGGCACATGGTAGGTGTTTAAGAAAATTAAGGAGAATGAATAAACCCCTCTGAAGGCTTGAATGACTATTGAGAATATTAAAAATAAGCTCACATGGAACCATAGATTCTATTTTTTTCACCTATTTAAGAATGTCTTCAGTATTATTTCCTGTATTCTTAATTTTTTTTTCTTTCCTTTTTCCATTTTGGGCCACAGCTTCCAGCTTGAGGACCCCAATGGCAGTACCTTGTCCATATCCAACCCCATTTGGGATTGTTCCCCATGCTGGGATGAATGGAGAGCTGACCAGCCCCGGAGCTGCCTATGCTGGGCTTCACAACATCTCCCCCCAGATGAGCGCAGCAGCCGCAGCCGCAGCCGCAGCCGCTGCCTATGGACGATCACCTGTGGTGCGTATGCCCTATTACCAAAGAACTTTCCAGAGCACAAGGGATTGTCATTTTTTTAATGCATTTATATAATATGGGGTGTTTATAGAGGGTTAGCACATAAATTAAGGTACATGTAGTTACATGAGATCTATTTTATTTTGTACCTTTTTTTAAATTAGTGTTTTGGATATTTCAAACCTACAAAGTTAGATCACAGAGCATCATGAGACCTTTAGTGTAATGAAACCTTTGTTGCTATCATGAGCTTTCACATGTGTTCTACCTCCAGGTATATTACTATGAAATCCTAAACATTTTATCAGTGAACAATAAATCCTTCTGAATATAACTCTAAAATATTACTTTCAAAGGATATATTCCCATGGGCTTTAAAAAAATACTGTGTAAAATAAAACAACTTAATCTAACTGTGGTTTTGTTGTTTTGCTTGGGAAAAATTCTAGGTGGGATTCGATCCACATCATCACATGCGTGTGCCAGCAATACCTCCAAACCTGACAGGCATTCCAGGAGGAAAACCGTGAGTACCTTTATGTCTTTGTACTCATCCTGTGCCAAGCCTGCTGGCCCTGTAGACTTTGAGCATTGCTAGATGGTGTTAGACTTGCATTTTTTTTTCTTGCAAACTATTTTTCATTTTCTCTTAGCATAAGAAAAGAGGTAATGAGGTAGAGTTTTGTATGTTCAGTTTAAAATCTCAAGCTTTAATATGGAAATGCAAGTTATAGAAGCATCTCTGGCAGTCAGGTCTTCTCCATGTCTGTTGCTGATTTCAAGGCAATTCTTTGTTCAAAAAGGCTGATTATTATGTGCAAACTTGGATGCTCAAAATTTGAACATGTAGGAGAAAGACTTGCCAAACTTCAAAGGCTGAAAGAAATAGGGACGATCTTGGGCTTCGTTCTGTTTTCAGGAAAGATACCTTATTCAACTGGCTTCTTCTATAGTGAGCTGGGCATTTGGAGTCTGTGTTCACAACTCCTTTGAGTTATGAAAGACAAAACACACCGGTTGTTCCAGCCTCTTCATGTACAGTCCACTCTCTCACCATATCTCATTCCCCACATCTCATTTCCATCCAGTGCACCTTTTTATTGCTACCTGAGCACACTTCTTTGTGCTAATTGGCTTGATCTTCCCAGATGTGAAGACTTCCCTGAAGAGTAGCACTGACTCTTCCTTCAACACCCAGCCAGCTTTTCTTCTCCTTTTTTTTTTTTTTTTTTTTTTTTTTTGACAGGCAGAGTGGATAAGTGAGAGAGAGAAACAGAGGCAGAGAGAAAGGTCGTCCTTTACCGTTGGTTCACTCTCCAATGGCCGCCGCGGCCAGCACGCTGCAGCCAGTGCACCGCGCTGATCCAAAGCCAGGAGCCAGGTGCATCTTCCTGGTCTCCCATGCGGGTGCAGGGTCCAAGCACTTGGGCTATCCTCCACTGCCTTCCCTGGCCACAGCAGAGAGCTGGGCTGGAAGAGGAGCAACCGGGACAGAATCCAGCGCCCCGACCGGGACTAGAACCTGGGGTGCCAGCGCCACAGGTGGAGGATTAGCCTAGTGAGCCGCGGTGCCGGCCTCTTCTCCTTTCTTGTAGGACGCATCCTCTGCCGACCCTCCTTGCCTTGTTAGTCACATGATTATGTTTATTGTCTTAACTTTTTCTGTTGGCATCCTCTCTGTCATTATGTACATCATGCACGGGCCAACTGTGTAGTCTCTGAGGCTATCCAAACTTGACCCTCAATAGCAGATAAAAGTCTCATTCTCCCAAAGGCTTCCCTAATGGTTTATCTGCCCCAGGGCATTTGTGCTTCCTAGACCCTCCTGCAACACATTTTCTGTAGTTTACTGTCACATTTCATGTCTCTGCTAAAATGTCATCTTTTTATTGTTGTAAAAATTTGTTTGAAAGTCAGAGTTACACAGAGAAGGAAAGTCAGAGAGAGAGAGAGAAAGAGAGAGATCGATCTTCATCCAGTGGTTCACTCCACAATTGGCTGCAATGGATGGAGCTGTGCTGATCTGAAGCAAGGATCCAGGAGCTTCTTCTGGGTCTCCCACGTGGTTGCTGGGGCCCAAGGACTTGGACCATCTTCTACTGCTTTCCCAGGTCATAGCAGAGAGAGCTGGATCGGAAGTGGAGCAGCCGCGACTCGAACTGACGCCCATATGGGATGCTGGTGCCACAGGCAGCTGCTTTACCTGCTACGCCACAGTGCCAGCCCTCAGATATCATCTTAACCAAGCATTCTGTCCTGATAATTTTGTCTTAAAATATCATCCCCTCTCCCTTTTTCCCTATTATTCTCTTCTGTTCTACTTTTTAAATGCCTGTTTATAGCCATTGTCTGCCTCTCGCCACTTGAATATAAGTTTGATGAGAGCAGAGCAGAACTTTCTGCTATTTAGTTATAGAAATCTCCAGCACCTAGAATTATACTCAGTTCACAGTTGGTGCTTAGAATATAAATTTGTTCAGTGAGTGAATGAACAAGTGCTGATGTCTTCCTTCTGTGACCTCACACTGCTTGTTTATTCTACAATTTATTACTACATACTCGGGCATTTAGTTGTCACCCTGGTGTTTCCTCTGTTTCTCTTTTCTCTCCATGTAACCTGCCCCCTCGATGTTGAACAAGCTGACCTTGGCCCTTTGTTCACTTTCCATCTGATAAATCAGATTCTTGGTTCTTCCTTCTCTTATTAACTTCTCTACAAACCCAACCCTAAACGTCCTCATTCATCAAACAATGCCTGTGCCAGAGCCAAGTTGCTCAGTAAATATTTGGTTGATTAATAAGGGAGACAAGGCAAATTAGACTGAGTTGCTTGAGAGTCGAAGGTATAAATATCAATTACCATAAAATTCTGTGTACCTGTGTGTGTTCTGCAAATAGTTGTTGACTGACTGACAAGTCTTGTTGACTAAGAACTCTGATATATTTGAAGGTGAAAGTTTGGTCTATTTCAAGCAGTGACTAAATAACAGGGTCATGGGATTAATCAAATAGTGATTCAAATACCTGTAGGTTTTATAAGAACTTCTGGGGGAAATAGAGGAGCTCCTTTAGGGAACGTGTTCTGCCCTTTTCTCCTGTGCTATGTAGTTACCACTTACACGGTTTCAACTACAGTGAGAGTATAACCAAGAAAGTGAGTGGATGAGGTGAGGCATCTTGTCTCACCTGCTACCTACAGGTCACTATGGGTATAAATGTGTTGGATGTGTTCAAAGAAGCAGTGCCAGGCAAAGCATTAGAGTTGGGCAAGCTGAAGCATTGCAGAATCACAGCTGATCTAACTTGTGATCCTGAGCCTTGAGTGAGGCTTTCTTCCTTTTTTTAGACTTGGCCCTTGGCATACAGAATTTTTAAGCTCCTTTTGGGCCAACTAATGAGCATTTTTGTGCCTGGGAATAATTCAGTCACACCTACTGTGTTTCATAAATGACACTTCATTAGGAAAACCGAAAAGCGTATGCTGTGCTGAGACAGTATGGATCCTGTGTTGTTGTGGACTCTATGTTGTGACAAACTCAAGTTTGGTTTTGACTCTCCTAGATGACCACAAGGAAAAGTGAGTTTTACCCAGTGTCTTACCTTGGTGAGCTTTATTTGGCTCATCTGTACCTGGCATGACATCTCAACAAGAAGGGTGTGAGGGTGAACATCCCATTAATACACTCTATATTCAGCACCATGGATGCTTGGTGGCTATTCAGTCACCTCCAGTGTTGTTTCCCTTTCAGCTTTGGCCTGGGGAACTACCAGTTTTTCAGGTAGTTACACAGTAGAAGATACAATGTGTTGTAAGGGGCAAAAACGATTAAGAGTCAGCTGGTTTCCTTGCTTTCTGTCATTGGTATGTTATATAACATGGGATCAAGACAAAATAGTCACATTTATTTATGCATATAGAAGTATATTTTAATGATAGGCTTTTACAACAAAAAATGATTGTAGCAGTTAGATAGCTCTCTAGATCTAAGATAATTATGAAAGTCTGCCTTTTGCATATTTTTCAACAGAAAGCCTTTTGAAGTAGGCTAGAACATAAAACATAATAAGTCAGCCAAAGGCTTCTCCTGCTACACAAATTCACAAAGTAACTGCCTTTCTCCAGAAAGGCTCATAATAATGGTGCATCTTGGTCCTGATTATTTTTACAAAATGAATTGCTAGATACCATCAAAAATTGTAATGAAATTTGTGTTGTAAATTGAATAAAGTTGCATTTATTTGATAATTTACACTGGGTGCTCTCAGCTATTGGGGTGAATTTGCAAGGCTTCCTCTCAATATATGTAATTTGAATGACATAGTTTAATTTCAGCATCAGCGAAAAGTGGACTTTCTCCACCTGCTATTTAAGTGAGACTTCTATGAATAGTCTATAACTGATTAAAACCATATTATGGAATATGACATCTGCAAGCAAAAACAAAACAACTAAGGTTTATGGGTAGCAGGCTGCTCACAATACAGCAGTCTCTCTCTGTTGGTGCTTTTGTTTGTTTTTGTAAAGTAAGATTTTCAAGATGGGACCTATTTTACATAAAAGCCTTCAACAAGTATATGTTGGCTGACTAACCTGGAGGGTCAGCCATACCTAATTTTCAATTATACCTCAAAAAGTACAATAGACAGACCTTTAATTGTGAATTCAAGGTTTAGTCCCTTTTTGTGAGATGTTAAAAGACTTAGGGAAAGTATTTCAAAGCACCAGAGATGAACCCAACATAACAGAACCAGATATCTATAGAAAGGAGAAATGAGGTGGAGGTGAAGGATCGTCTTTAAATATGTTCGGTCGTTATCAAAAGATGATGGTTAAATAAAATGACACACGTTAAACTAGTGAATTGCAGGTGCCTGGATAGTTTGAAATAAAATTCTGTCAAACAGTTTAAACTTAACATTTTCTTCAACTGTCTTCTGTTCTCTTCAGCATGTCTGTTAAAGACCCAGTCTTCACTCTTGTCACTTCCCCTGCTATGTGTGTGCACGTGTGAGAGCAACACAACTCACTCTAATTTCTCTGATTCTCTGCACCTTCTCTAATCAGCACTGTATTTCTAATTATTTGTTGGACATCTCAGGTGGCTTCTTGAATATTACTTACAGCTTAAGTTCATTATATTCAGACAGTACTCTTGCATACTAGGACTTTCTCCCAATTCGCTCACTTTTTTCATAACCACTAGTAGTAGCTTGTTTTGTTTTGTTTTCAAGATTTATTTATTTATTTAGAGCTCTTCCATCACTGGAAAACTCCCCAAATGGCCATAACAGCCAGGGCTGGGCCAGGCCACAGCCAGGAACCTGGAACTCCATCTGAGTTTCCCACATGGGTGCCAAGGACCCAAGCACATGGATCATCTGCTGCTGCTTCCCCAGGATCATTAGCAGGAACTGGATTGGAAGTGGAGCAGCCAGAACTCGAACCAGTGTTCATTTGACATGCCAACATTGCTGGCGATGGCTTAACCTGCTGTGCCACAATATCCGCTCCAGTAACCTGTTTGTTTCCAACTCAAAACTCAGTTGTTATTGGCTCCCTCCTCAGCTTGTGAGTTAAGACCTACAGAATTGTATGTCCTGTTAGTTCTAGCTTTTCATCCTTTACCTTGCTTAGTTTGGATCTCCCTGTCTCTCTCATCTAGATTATCCAGATAATTTAATTTCTTATTCCTCCTGTCCATTATGCTACTGTCTAGTTAGTGAATGTTTTCACTCCAGGAAAATAACACCTTCTGTCTTCCAAAAACCTCTTGAGTAAATTCTGTCTCCCTTTTTTAGTGTGATATTGAGACATGGGTGCTATATTTTATCAAACACTTTTCTAGTTGAGCCCTCCAACTAATACTTTGGAGTCATTGTTGGATAGGGAATTCCTGGTTAAAACTAATCCAGGGGCCGGTGCTGCGGCTCACTAGGCTAATCCTCCGCCTGCGGTGCCAGCACCCCAGGTTCTAGTCCTGGTCGGGGTGCCGGATTCTGTCCCAGTCGCTCCTCTTCCAGTCCAGCTCTCTGCTGTGGCCTGGGAGTACAGTGGAGGATGGCCCAAGTGCTTGGGCCCTGCACCCCATGGGAGACCAGGAGGAAGCACCTGGCTCCTGGCTTTGGATCATCGCGCCAGCCGCAGTGGCCATTGGAGGGTGAACCAACGGCAAAGGAAGACCTTTCTCTATCTCTTTCTCTCACTTATCCACTCTGCCTGTCAAAAAAAAAAAAAAAAAAAAAAAAAAACTACTAATCCAGGAACTTCCTGGCTCATTTCACCCCTTCCTCTGGCTCATTTCACCCCTTCCTTTGTGAGCCCTTGCTTTCTGCCATTCCTCCCCCTGGAGTGTTTTTTTTTCTATCTTCCTCTGGTGAAATCCTTCCATTCTTTCAATTCCATCTCTATTATCATATCTCTAATAAAACATAACCTTTATTTTGTCTTTTAAAACCACCTTCCAGAATTGTACTTCCTATCAGAGTAGAACCACTTTTGTACTTTTTCATCATTGTTCCTAGATTATAAGCCACTTATGGGCAAGGCCAGGTGCCTCACCTGATATTGTATCCCTGATTAGCATGATGTTTGTGTCAACATGCCGATAGGGCATACTTATGACATGTAAATGCAGGGACAGTGCTGTGGTGTACTGGGCTTAGCCTCTGACTGTGGGGCCAGCATCCCGTATAGGTGCCACTTGTAGTCCTGGCGGCTCCTCTTCTTCCGATCCAGATCTCTGCTATGGCCTAGGAAAGCAATGGAAGATGGCCCAAGTGCTTGGGCCTCTGCATCCACATGGGAGACCCAGAAGAGGCTCCTGGCTTTGGATCAGCCCAGCTCCGACTGTTGCGACCATTTGGGGAGTGAACCACTGGACGGAAGATCTCAATCTCTCTCTTTCTCTCTCTCCCTCTCTCTAACTCTAGCTCTCAAGTAAATAAATAAAATCTTAAAAAAAAAATGAATCTA
The DNA here is from genome assembly GCF_051225735.1 of Oryctolagus cuniculus. Taxonomy (NCBI): domain Eukaryota; kingdom Metazoa; phylum Chordata; class Mammalia; order Lagomorpha; family Leporidae; genus Oryctolagus; species Oryctolagus cuniculus. Next base: position 150,422,493 of record NC_142867.1, on the reverse strand, counting down.
GAAACTAACAATAGGAGGAAAAAGGTTCTGCGGGAAAGGTTCATTATGATAAAAAAAAAAAGATATGTTGATGCCTTTACTTGGATAGAGAATAGTCCTTCAAGCCTGTGTTTTCTCTGACTCCTAGAAATGTTGACTTTTTTTTACCACTCCAGTTCTCTTTACTAGTTATACATCAAAGAGTTTATTTGAAATCCAATAAGTATCTACCAGAATTTTATTGCTTTTCATTCCTGTCTTACATATACAAATAGCAAGCTGAGAGCTACTTTTCATCCTTGACACAAATGAGCTCTAGGAATACATCTGTATCCCTTACAAAGGAAATTCTGGAAACATAGTAGGTGCTCATAGTTGTGGTTAAGCTGAAGAATGTCCAATTGAAAACCTTAGAGGAAAGAGTGTGCTTGGTTTCTTAACTATTTAAATTCTCATGCCTTTTTTTTTAAGATTTATTTATTTGAAAGGCAGAAATACAGAGAGAAGAGAGAGAGCACACCCTCTACTGAATTCATTACTTTGAATCTTCTCATTTTATTTTACTGTGCTTTCTAAATAATGTGGCCAAGCTTTGGAGAAGGAAAAGAAAAGCACTTTTCATTCATGATCATCCACTCATGTCAATAATGATTTGCTTTATCTTTTTTTTTTTTTTTTTTTTTTTTTTTTTTTTTTTTTTTGACAGGCAGAGTGGACAGTGAGAGAGAGAGACAGAGAGAGAAAGGTCTTCCTTTTGCCGTTGGTTCACCCTCCAATGGCCGCCGCTGCAGCCGGCGCACCGCGCTGATCCTGGCAGGAGCCAGGAGCCAGGTGCTTTTCCTGGTCTCCCATGGGGTGCAGGGCCCAAGCACCTGGGCCATCCTCCACTGCACTCCCTGGCCATAGCAGAGAGCTGGCCTGGAAGAGGGGCGACCGGGACAGAATCCGGCGCCCCAACCGGGACTAGAACCCGGTGTGCCGGCGCCGCAAGGTGGAGGATTAGCCTATTGAGCCACGGCGCCGGCTTGATTTGCTTTATCTTATAACTTTTTATTTTATAACATTTCAGCTTTCTTTTGTTTAAAGAGAGAGAAAGAACTCTTCCATCTACTGGTTCACTCCCCAAATGGCCACAGTGGCGAGAGCTGGGCCGATCTGAATGAAGCCAGGAGCTTTTTCTGGGTCTCCTGCATGAGTGCAGGATACCAAGTACTTGGGCCGTCTTCTGCTGCTTTTCCAGGTGCATTAGCAGGAAGCTGGATCAGAAGTCGGAGCAGCCAGGACTTGAACTAGCGCCCATATAGGATGCCGGCAGTGCAAGCAGAGGCTTAACCTTCTATGCCACAGTGCTGGCCCCAATTCTCAAGGCTCTTTAAAAACTGTTCAGTGATTCTAGTGGGGAGAAGGGATGTCTTCTCAAATAAATTACTATTAAGAATGTATAACACCATCTGAACTTGAAATAACCTTACTTTCCCTTCCTTTAAAACTTATCTTCATGACCCCTTAATTGCTAAATCAATTAGCTTCTTTCTCAGTTGTCATTCCTTAGACTCTCAGCCTTTCTTTACAAGCATTTCTGCCTTCCCCTCCTTGCCTGAGCTGACACCTGACTGTCTCCTAAGGCCACCCCTTCACCTGCAAACCCCAACTCCCCCCCTGGGAATGAGCCTTCAGTTTTTTCAAATCCCACTGTTTTCAGGGCCAGTGTTGGGGTTAATAAAGGCTTTGGTTGCCCCTCATTCCCAACCCCTCTCAGGTTCTTCCAGAAGCCAATTTCTGTGCCTTTTCATGTAAGTCCTGCTCCTTTCAGGCTTATGCCACTTTACCCTGTCTTCCACCTTGTTGGGGTTTTTCCCTAACTTATTAAAGATTCGACACGCAGCTTAGAGTCTTCTACTTGGAACCTGCTGGCAGCCTGGGTGACTTTGGCATCTACAAGGACAGCCTCCAAGTAACCTCATGTTGCTCCTTCTACTACTTCATCTCTAGTAAACTTATGTCCTAGTCAGCTTTAGTTACCTGTACTCTTATATACCTGTATAGTTAATGAGCTCACAAAGAAGAGTTTGTTATCATCATCCCTAATTGTCACCTCCAGAATTCAAGCATCCCACCCAGTGCAGTCTCACCTAGTCAAAGACTCTTGGAATTACAAATCGTGTTCTCAAAACTTTATCACCCAAGCCCTAGCCAGCCTAGATTGCTGCAGTAATCCCACCTAGTTGTCTTTATTCATTGATTCATTCATTCATTTCTTCATTTATTCATTTATTTATTTATGTTAGAAAAGCAAATCTGCAGAGATCCAGAGAGAGAAATACAGACACATCTTCCATCTAGTGAATCACTCCCCAAATGCCTGCAACAGCTGGGGCAAGCCAGGCAGAAGCCAGGAGCTTAAAAATCCATCCTGGTCCTCCATGTGTGCCAGGAACCCAAGTACTTGAACCATCAGGTGCTGCCTCCCAGGAAGCTGTATTGTATTGGAAGTAGAGCAAGGACTTAAACCCAGGCACTCTGATAGGGGATGTGGACATCCCAAGAAGTGTCTTAACTGCTAGACCCTAGTTATCCTTGATTTTGCCACCTGCAATCCATTCTTCACCAAACAACCAGAATGATCATTTGAAAATGTTAACTGAATCATTTCACTCCCTTATCCAAGTTTCCAGTGACTTCCCATTCTACTCATAATAATACCCCACACTCCTCATCACATCAATCCCATATTAACATGGCCCCTGTCTCTCCCTTCAGCCCGATACCCTGTCACTCTCCACTGACTGCTTTCTGGCCTTCCAGCTTAGTTCTGCTTCAAGGCCTTCACATTTGCTGTTCCCTCTACTTGGCACTCTCCCTGCTATAAACCTACAAGGCTTGTGGCCTTCCCAGGTCTCAGCTCATATGCTATCTCCTCCAAAAGAGGTCCCTGACCACTACTCTGTGCACCTTTACTTTCTCTGAAGTGTGTGTGTGTGTGTGTGTGTGTAACACGGTATACTGCTGTCTGAAATTACCTATATATCTGTTTTCTATAACCCATTTACCCCTTCTAGGATGGAGGCTAGTATAAGGATAGAGACTTTGTCTTATTCACCTCTGAGTCCCCCAAATTGCAGAGTATCTATTCTGTATGAAGCAACTAAAAAACATTTGCTGATGAGTGGGGTAGTAAGCATGCTGCCTGCTCTGCTCTTCATATTTGCTGCACTCATCACACTGGGATTCCAAGTACCATAGAACTTCCATGATTCCTAGTATTGGCCCTGTGACTTTTGTTTTAATTGTCTATTTATTTTCATTTACTTGATAGGCAGAAAAAGAGCAAGAGCGAGAGAGAGGTATCTTCCATATACTGGTTCATTTCCCAAATGCCTGCAACAGCCAGGGCTGGGACCCACCAAAGCCAGGAGCCACAAGTTAACATCTGCGTCTCCCGCATGGGTAACAGGGGCCAAAGAACTGGCATCATCTGCTACCTCTCAGGAGGCATTAGTAGGAAGCCAGATTGGAAACAGAGCAGCTGGAACTAAAACCAGCACTCCAGTATGAGATGCAGGCACCACAGGCGGTGGCCTAATCTGTTAAGCCACAACGCTGGTCCCCATCTGACAGTTTGAAGGTTATGTGAGGATCTCACTAGTGAATGTGTCCACAATTTATCTACTTCTGTGACTGCTCGTGCTAGAGATTCCTTAAGTATAAGCATTCTCTCTTTTTAAAAAAATTTTTTTTATGTATTTATTTGAAAGTCAGAGTTACACAGAGAGAGGAGAGGCAGAGAGAAAGAGGTCTTCCATCCGATGGTTCACTCCCCAGTTGGCTGCAATGGCCGGAACTGTGCCGATCCGAAACCAAGAGCAGGAGATTCCTCCGGGTCTCCCGCACAGGTGCAGGGGCTCAAGCACTTTGGCCATCTTCTATTGTTTTCCCAGGCCATAGTAGAGAGCTGGATCAGAACAGGAGCAGCTGGGACTCGAACTGGTGCCCATATGGGATGCTGGTGCTTCAGGTCATGGTGTTAACCTGCTGAGCCACAGCGCCTGCCCCAAGTATAAGCATTCTCTTAGACACGTTTACACCACATGATCTGTTCCAGTATTCTCCCATATAATTCTTTCTTATCCTGTAGCTTCAGCTGTCACTTCTTTGTGGATGACCAGCATTGATATTTCTAACCTGACATTTCTCCTGAATCATAGCTGTTTGGATTTCCAGGTGTCCTCAAATTCAAGAAAACCAAATCTGTTACCTCCTAATGTGTACCTTGAGTCTTGTGCTCCCCTGTGATCTTTACCAGCTAATGTGGTCTGTCTCATCACCTGTGTGCCAAGCCCTAGCGTCATCAGCATTTCCCTCTCAAGTCACACATCCCAGTGTGTCTCCCAAGTCCTGTGCGTCTTCTGTCCCTTCCCAGCTCCCATTCCAGCACAAGTCTAGCATGCTGCTTTCTTTTTTTTTTTTAAAGATTTATTTATTTATTTGAAAGTCAGAATTAAACAGAGAGAGAAAAGGAGAGGCAGAGAGAGAGAGGTTTTCCATCCACTGGTTCACTCCCCAGTTGGCTGCAATGGCTGGAGCTGTGCTGATCCAAAGCCAGGAGCCAGGAGATTCTTCTAGGTTCCCCACATGGATGCAGGGCCCTAGCACTTGGCCATCTTCTGCTTTCCCAGGCTATAGCAGAGAGTGGGATTGAAAGTGGAGCAGTGGGGACTCCAACCAGTACCTTTGTAGGATGTCGGCACTGTAGGTTGTGGCTTTACCCGCTAAGCCACAGTGCCAGCCCCAGCATACTGCTTTCTTGTAGAGCTTTCTGTAGCCTGCTCTCTAGTACCCAGGCCTTCCACGCTCGCAGCAGGTGCTTCATATTTTCTGAGACAGTGAGGTAATTAATAAAGGCCCTTAGCCATGGGTAGAATTTTGATGAATTTGGCCTATAGATGTTCGCCTTCTGGGACCACAACGTTTTAATTTGATTCTAAAGCTTCTCTGTCATTTGGTCCAAGCTCCTGTTCTTTCTGTGCCCCCAAGTGCTTCCCTTGGTATGTTTCTTGTAAACTTCTTCCCATAAACAGAACACATTCCTAAAATCTATGCCAGCATACACTGACATAACTTCCAAAATGGGCTATTGACTGTGATGGTCCTGAGACAGACCTAGCTCCCTCCCATTCACTGCTGGCATCTCCAGCCTCCAACAGCCTTACTTAGCCCCTGCCAGACTTTAGGGCACTAAAAATAGGGATGAGTCTATTGAGGGAGATGCTCTCACTTAAGTTGCATTTTAGAACCGAATGCTACCATCATCCAAGGGCTTTCTCTGGACAGGAGTTGGAGGATGGCACTATTGATAGAGACTCATAGATGGGCCTTTGGGCCTCCCACAAAGGGTGCTGCTTCAGTTTTTCATTCTATTTGAATTTATTAGAACTTGGGATTGTCAGGTCTGATCAAGTTGCTGAAATAGGGCTTTATCTTTTTCCCCCCTTTGGCACCTCTGCCATTCAGATATCTAAGCCTAGAAAAACTTTTAACTCCTTCAAGCATAATTTTGGCTTATGCATCTGTGTAAGTAATTCACTTGATTGGAGTGAATTACATATCAGGCAAAATCTCTGCAGGCCTCTGAATCACCCAAAGTAGAAGACGACGCAGTTATCAAGTGCCCTTGAAAGGGTTGGTACTGTAGTTGACATTGGTTATCTTGACTAATTCTCTGTGACACGTAGATAGCATTCTCTCCTTTTTGAAAATTAGAACTATGGTTCAGAGAGGCTAAGTAACTACTAATGTCACACAACAGTTAGTAAGGAGCCAGTCTGAGCTTTGATCATGGATCTAGCTGTGTGACATTGAAAATTGTGTTCTTTCTACTGTACTCACTAAATTTGCATTGTTTGCAAATCACAAGTGGCACTGAAAGTGCTTTCTTTCTCATCTCATTACACTCGAGAGTTAAGTACGTTTTTTACATTCTCCTCGTCTATCTTTTCTCCTCCTCGCCGCCTTAGAGCATACTCCTTCCATGTTAGTGCAGACGGCCAGATGCAGCCCGTCCCCTTCCCCCCCGACGCCCTCATTGGACCTGGGATCCCCCGACATGCTCGCCAGATCAACACCCTCAACCACGGGGAGGTGGTGTGCGCCGTGACGATCAGCAACCCCACGAGACACGTGTACACGGGCGGCAAGGGCTGCGTCAAGGTCTGGGACATCAGCCACCCTGGCAACAAGAGCCCTGTCTCACAGCTCGACTGTCTGGTGAGTGATCATGGATGAATGAGACTTGGGCCTTCCTTCAGTACACAGGAAGGGATGTTGAAAGAACTGTATGTGTGAGCAGCTGGACACAGTATTGACCCAGGTGGCTGTTGGTCTTTTCAGTTGGGGATGTGGCTTTTGGTTCCTTGAAGCAGAGTGACCTGGTTCATGTGTAGCACATGCACCAGTAATTTTCACTAATCCTGTCCCCTGTGGAAAAGGCAAACCACTTATTTTCCTGTCTGACAAAGGTGTTTAGGAAAACAGAGCCCAGCACACCGTGGCTTCTGTGAGAGTGTGCCTCAGTATGAGGATCTTCAGGTGTAGAAGAGTAAGTTACTATTTATGTGGCAAACACCAGCACTCCCTCAGCTGCTTAATTGTCATTCGTCCTTACAACAGCAAAGTCAACAAGATACACCAGGGTGCCAGACTGGACTGTCCAGGACTTTGAGAGGTCCTGTGTTAGTGCTTGTGTGTATCTGGGCATGCATGTGACACAAGCATTTGGTTAATTTGGTGGTGGTAGGAATGGGTCTAGATCGTTGCATTTTGATGCTAATTAAGATTAAATATCTCAGCACTAAATTTTGTAGATCAAGTTTAAGTACTTCCCTAATTTCGTGTAATTTTCTAGCATTAATCTACTTTATCATTGTCATAAGTATAAATGGCTCATTAAACCAGGAGGGAACACAATACTTTTATGGATTTCTGCTCTCATGTTAATGCTGTTTTCCTTTCCTCATGAGTAATCTCTTGATGGTTTTTTTTCTCTACAGAACAGGGATAACTACATCCGTTCCTGCAGATTGCTCCCTGATGGTCGCACCCTAATTGTTGGAGGGGAAGCCAGCACTTTGTCCATTTGGGACCTGGCGGCTCCCACCCCGCGCATCAAGGCAGAGCTGACGTCCTCAGCCCCCGCCTGCTACGCGCTGGCCATCAGCCCCGATTCCAAGGTCTGCTTCTCCTGCTGCAGCGACGGCAACATCGCCGTGTGGGACCTGCACAACCAGACCTTAGTGAGGTGGGTCAGCAGGATCCATTGCCAGGTTGTGAGGAAGAGCTGATTTTTTACCACCTTATGCCAGAGTGCTCTGTGTGTATATGTAGGGTTTTTTTGTTGTTATTTACTTTTTGACATTGCATACCAAGCATCACCAATTCTGGTTAAAAAAAATGATTTGACATAATTACTCCATAACATTCCCATGACCTCACAAGCTCATTAGATGGCTATAATTTGCCATCTGTGCTTGCTAATAAACCATTACTGTCAATAGATCGTCATTAAGAAGATTCCCTGTGCATGGCCCTGTCTGCTGTCCCATCTGTATCTGACGTGTGTACTCTCACAGTAAACATTAGCACCTACCATGGGCCTGGGCACTGTATTGGGTGCCGCTGACACTGAGGTAGTCTAGAATATCTGTGCTCCCATTTTTAGTGATGGGTATGCAAAACCGGATATCTGCTTAGAAATGGAATAGTACAGGATCAGTGTTGGTAGGAGAAACCTTGAGATGAGTCTCCAGATGTCAACATTTAAACAAGCAAGAGGTAGGATGAGCTAAAGGTGTAAGAAGGTTGTAGTCAGGTCTGGGTACAAGTCAAGGCGAGTGGGTTAAGAGGCCTTGTTGGCCGTCTGTAAGTAGTTTGAAGGACTGAACTCTATAATTCCAAAAACAAAATAATTGTCACTCTTGTTGCTCTTGGGTACAGCCCCTTTGAGGAGCTGCTTCTAGCCCCTTCTTCCCTCACACTGAGCCAGGAGTGACTCCCAGGGCAATAGATCACAGAGTCCCTCTGTGGGCCGTCCTGCAGAGCATGGCCCTTCTATGCTGCAGACCACCCCTGGACAAATGGCGGCTCCCCAGCAGGATCATTTCTGCCCTGTGCCATCCCTGTCCTGGGTAGGAGGGGAGTATTTCTTACAGCCTCTTCCAGTCTGTCTGTCTTGCACATCACAGTGAAATAGGTCTCAGAGTGTATCCTTCATTGGTTCATATAGATGTAGGTGTGTGTATGTCTTTATTTCAGTTGGAGATTTTTTCCCATCAATAATATTAATCATGTCTTAGTATAAGAGTACTTTGAAAACATTCTTAAGTATTCAAAATAAATAAAAAAGTACATGAAATTCAGCCTCTTAATTAACCTTTGGTCTTCTTGTAGGGTCATTCCTTGAGATTCATGGGAAAATAATTCCAGAGCCCCCCTCAGCTACTAAAATCCACAGTCACATCCCTTATATTAAATGATACTGCATTGACTTGTAACCTACGCATTTTTCCCTTCTACTTTGAACTGTCTCTAAGTTGCATATAACACCTAACACAGTGTAAATGCTAGGTAAATACTTGCTACACCATATTGTTTGGGGGACAATGACAAAGGAAAAAAGTGTATATATATTTATTACAGATGCAATTTGGTTTTTCTGACATTTTTGGTCCAGAGTTGCTTGAATCTGTAGATGTAGAAGACCTGGGATACAGAAGGCCCGCTATATGCTTTGATATTGCTTTCAATAATTAGAAAGCAATTAAAAATTTAAAACATTAGAAAATAACCCAAACAGTAATGCAAAAAATAACACCTCCATTGAAATTGATTGCCAGGGAATTCTAAATTGAATTCAACTCAGAACTGACTTGTCAGTGTTTTCACCTCTGCTCTGACATTTTCAGGCAATTCCAGGGCCACACAGATGGAGCCAGCTGTATTGACATTTCTAACGATGGCACCAAGCTCTGGACGGGCGGCTTGGACAACACGGTCAGGTCCTGGGACCTGCGCGAAGGGCGGCAGCTGCAGCAGCACGACTTCACCTCACAGGTATGGCCTCAAGCGCCTATGGCGTTTTCAAAAACACAGCTTTGTGAAACATGGCACTCTAAAAGAAGGGACACGTTCACTTACATGTGACGATGGCTCTTTTGACTCTGGGTGGCTTTGAAATCTCCCATTTGACTTTGGTTTCTTCCCCTGTAATTCAGATGACCTTGATTTCCTTCGTGATTACTCCTCAGAAGAGTTGCTCACAGTTACAGGAAGTATGTCCTCTCTAGCCACCATCACCATTCTGTTTTAATTTTAGATCTTTTCTCTGGGCTACTGCCCAACTGGAGAGTGGCTCGCAGTGGGGATGGAGAACAGCAACGTGGAAGTGCTGCATGTCACCAAGCCTGACAAGTACCAGCTACATCTGCATGAGAGCTGTGTGCTGTCGCTCAAGTTTGCCCACTGTGGTAAGCAAGCCATTTTCTTTTGTCTGTTTTCGGTCACTTTCTGTTCCTTCTGCCACCTTCCTGTTGACTCATCCCAAGTTCTGACAGATCCTTCAGTTTATTAACGTGACCCTCTTCAGAATTGGATTGCTACCTTAAATGTGCCTGCTCTTCGCATGCCATGTGATTTTCTGGTGTTAATCTACTTTATCCACATATCTATAAATGACTCATGAAATGCAAGAGGGTGGGCCTTGATTCTTGAAATGGGAAGAAATGCTTGTTTGTTAGGAGTGGGATGAGTTTTCGGTATACTGTTGGATGCTCTGTAAAGCACATCTTGGATATAACATGAACATTGTGCCTTTTTCAAAACCCTCTTCCCTAGGCAAATGGTTCGTAAGCACTGGAAAGGACAACCTTCTGAATGCCTGGAGAACACCTTATGGGGCCAGTATATTCCAGGTAACACCAAACTTGTTCAGCTCTTGCACTACATGGCGGTTGTTCAGCCAGACTGTCTTTGATTAATGAAGCACATGAGTGCCGGGGTGGTTAACATTGAACCCTTCCCGGTGCAGTTGAACATGGTTTGCACAGTGCTTAAGTATGGCACATTTTTCTCTCCAGCTGTGGAACCCCTCTTGCAAGTTTGTGTTCAGTGTTTGCTCTGAGAACATCGGGCTTTTTATTTTTACTAGGACCGTTTCTACAACCCTGTCTCAGGAAGTGTAGTGTGTCCAGTGCCCTGTCCCTCTGAAGTGGCAGACAGGTGAAATGTTTGTACCTGTTTGCTGTTGTTAGGAGACTGAGGCTCAGACAGATTAAGTGGTATCTGCTGTCATGCAGCGTGACCTAAATCAAGCCATTTGAGTTGTTCAGAAGTTGTCAAACTAATAATCAACTCTGCTCTTAACTCTGTGAAAAGCAGGGTTTGCAACAGGGCCTTGCTGGCCAGTGGCCGTGCTCGCACCCGGGCGGGAGTCTGCAGGCGAGCCTGGTGAGGCACCCCGGCGGGACTCTCACGCTGCCGCTCTCCGCAAGCACTGCGGCGCCTCACCTTGACTGGCGCTCCCTGCTGCTCAGTGGAGCACCTTAGGTGTCCGCTCCTCAGCCCCTGCAGCCCTGCCTCTCAGTGCACGTGGGCTTTTCTTTCAGTATCTAATTGTTTCTATGGTATGTTTCTTTCCTAGTCCAAAGAATCCTCATCGGTGCTTAGCTGTGACATCTCTGTGGATGACAAGTACATTGTCACTGGCTCTGGGGACAAGAAGGCCACGGTTTATGAAGTTATTTATTAAGGACAGATCTTCATGCAAACTGGACTCCTTCTCCTTGTAGCACTTTGCTCTCTCATCCTTTTATGTTCACCCCCACCCCCGCATCGAAAACCAAGGATTTCAAATACTCCTTGCAGTTGTGGAGTTTAATCCCCTTCCTTAACCCCACTTCCTCCTTGCTATTGAATTGTGAATACTCATTAAGAACCTGTGATACCAAATCTGCAGCTGTCTACTAGGAAGAACATGGAATAGCATACTTAACAGTGACCGGAATCTTTAATTATGTATTATATCTGTAATATATTTATTTTGTTTAAAGAAGGCTTTCTAACAATGACTGACTAAATAAAGCTGTCTGCTCCTGCATTGATAATGAAGGTGCGTTGTATTTGATACCCCTCTCCCTCCTTTTTTTTTGACGAAGGAGGGGAAAGAGGTTTAAAAAATTGATTTAAAATGTCATTAAATGTAGACTAATGACTGTATAGAGATGTGAAATGTATAATTACACATGGAAGCAATATGTTGCTGTGTTGTTACTAGGGTTTTTCTTTTTGTTTTCTACTTATTTTCAGAAAGTTTGGAATTCTGGCTGAACAATTAGAACATGAGAGGCCAAGTCATATTCATTTTGAGTCTGTTTGGACAACTTTAACCAATATATCTATAGCTTTAGATTATATTCGAGAAAAATAATTGGACTTTTTCTCTTTTCCTTTTTCGACTTGTTGACAAGTGTCTTTGTAATAATGTTTTTAATTCCCTTTTTTATTGTATTATAGACAAATGAACAAATTAAATCGGGCCTCAAAGAGAGAACTTAATCCCTTCTGGGTATTTTTGCCATGTTTCTTTGCAAAGGGAGATGTAAATCTCTGGGTAGTTTTGTTGTTCCGAGAAATTATGGGCTATTTTGTGGCATGCTCTCTGGGAGCTGCACAGATACAGGAGGGCTCCTACCGCTGTGCGAGTCAAGTCTTTCACAAACAAGGACAGCAGAAGAGGGTTTGCAGAGACCTCCCTCTGAAAACACAAAGAATGGACTCTCTCCTGGGAGGAGGACTTGCTTTCTTTACCTCCGGTTCTTTCCATGTCTTAGTTGGATGTCCCTGAAATGGACACAGGCTGTGCCATTGTGCCAGAAACATTGTGTTATCTTTTATGTTGTTGTTGTTGCTGTTAAACTATAATATGTGACTCCTTTTTTATTATTATTTTTTGTTTGAATGCTTTACAAATCTTTTAAGTCTGTGGATCTGCTGATGTACAGTGCCTTTGCTGCTATGGATCAAAATCAAAAGAACCGTGTAGATAAACTTTATTGTGTAAGTAGAAAATTACTTAATTTCATACTAGAAATGGATGGATGCTGCAAGTTGAAATGGACTGTCCATTGACGTTCCTAATGTGGTAGCAGAAGAAAAATGGTGTCTTAAGTGCTTAGTGTTTGATGTCATTAATAGTTTCGTAAAACTCTACAGTGTAGAAAGATTTTGATACTAAACTGTGCATTGTACATAGTTCTAATGCATTGTATTGACCGCCAGTACTTCTAATGGTAGATTGTTTGTGCATTCAGACTTTTAAGCATTAAACATAAATAACTTCTAATATGCTTATTTTTCTAATTCTTTGTTTTGCTGGCTTCAGTTTACTTGTTGGCTATGCTACTTCTAAATATTAAAAATTAATAGCTATATTCAAGGTATATTGATGTTGAAGTAACATGGAGTTTCTTTTTTTTTTTTTAAGATTTATTTATTCATTTGAAAGGCAGAGTTAGAGAGAGGCAGAGGCAGAGAGAGGTCTTCCACCTGCTGGTTCACTCCCCACCTGGCCACAAAGGCTAGCGCTGAGCCAGTGCAGAGCCAGGAGCTTCTGACAGGTCTCCCACGTGGGTGCAGGGGCCCTAGGACTTGGGCCATCTTCTACTGTTTCCCCAGGCCATAGCAGAGAGCTGGAGCAGAAGTGGAGCAGCCAGGACTTGAACTGGCGCCCATATGGGATGCTGGCACTGTAGGTGGCAGCTTCACCCACTGTGCCACAGTGCTGGCCCTGTGAGTTTTCTTATTGTTATCTTTATTTTTCATTTTTACTTGAGAGGAGCTAGAAAGGATAGATGTTCTCAACAACAACAAGTATTTATTGAGAACCTCTTTGATTTGTAAAAATATCATCTATCAAAAAGTTCTTACATCATTCATAACCTTGTTACTTTCACATATGGTAATCGCTAGCCATTTGTTGCTTCTTTAATTTATTAAAATTAAATGAAATTATAAATCTGGTTTACCCAGAAGCACCAACTCTATTTCAGATGTGAGTAATCACATGGCTACTGGCTGCTGTATTAAACTGCACGAATGGAACATTCCTGTCATCGCGAGAAGGTCTGAGGAACTAACACTGCCTTTAGTGTTAGCTCTCACAGACCACTGCCACCATTTAGAGTTGGGGACTGCTGCCAGTGTTACACTCTGAACTCTTGAAAAGCACCAGACTCCTTGAGATGCTCCTGGGTGGGTGTGTGAACACTGAGCATCAGAAAGAGCTTAAAGATTTCTAAGTTTCTACAACTCAAACCTCTGGCATTTTGAGCATCAGCTGTGTAGAAGATGACATGAGGTCAGGAGTCCCACAGAGCTCTGGAGTGATGGGCTTTAGTAATAGCTACTGACTCTCTAGGTGCTGAGCAAGTAGAATTCAGCAGCCTTCCTGTGTTGCATTGGATGCAGCACTTCCAGTGTGAGGAGTGGTGCTACATCAGGGGGTGACATGCAATTCAAAGCAAATTAACAGTCATAGAAGGTATAGGTGTAAGTGAGCATCCTCGAACATCCTCCAAGACGCATCTTCTCCAGGCAGCAGGGTAGAGATTCTGCCGGACTAGGAGGGAAGAATGGTGAATGCTGTGTACAGAACACAAGGCTGGCATCTGTTCCACTTGGTACCTGTTCATGATGATCCAGATCTTTCACAGCTTGTCCAAAGATATAGGAAGGGGAAAAGCAGGTCTTATGAGGTTACTAATATAATGAGAATATTTGTACACAACAGAGAACATGAGGAATCTAGAATTCTGCTAAGAGGGTAGTTGTTGGCCAAATAAGCACAAAGAGCAGACCTAGCCTTGTAGACTGACAAAGTGGAGCAGACATTGTCCTAGTCAGGACATTTGATTCTGAGAGGCTTTGAAGAAGAGAAAGTGTCAGTCCTTCAAGGAGTGGCATCCCAGGGTCAAGTAACAGCATTATCTTGGTCAGCACTGAGAGCTTCATTTAGCTTCCTTGGGTGAGACACTGTCCTCCATCTCCACAGAGCAGGAATTGTGTTCTGCTTCACCCAAGTGCCTAACTTGTTACCAGGCTGGTAGCAAAGTTTGATGAACTGTTGGATTCAGAGGGTAATGAGCATAGAAATGTAAGTTCTTTCAAGTTTTAAAGGATTCCTTGATCGATGGGTGTGTATCTTTAAGGTTTTTAAAGTGAGCAGTATGTTTGTAAACACCTGAAGATCTTGGGAGTTCTCCACTCTCCATTTGACCTGCCAGTCTTAAGAAGGTTTTGATGGCTTCTTTAATCTGGTGTCTGTCTACTATGTAAAGTAGTTTTAAAAAAAAAAAAAAGCTTCAGCACAAAAATTATGATGTGCACTGTGCATTTAAGAGTTAGTATTCCCATTTAGTGCATGATGGATCAAGTCTATGATGTCTTTCAATTCCATCTGAAAAGAAACCAAAAACATTGGCTAAATGGATAAAAAAACTGAGGTGAGGCCAGCTGTAGCACAGTGGGTTAAGCGGCTACTTGTGACAGCAGCATTGTATATCAGTGTTGGTTAAAGTCCTAGCTGCTCTGCTTCCAATCTGATTTCCCTCTGATTTCACTTGAGAAGACAGCAGATGATGACTCAAATGCCTGGACCCTGCCACCCAAACAGGAGACCCAGATGGAATTCTTGGCTCCTGGCTTCAGCCTGGCCCAGCCCTGGCTGGTGTGGCCATTTGGCGGAGTCAACCAGCAGATGGAAGCGCTCGCTTGCTCTCTCTCGATCTGAAAAATTGAGATGAAGTATAAATAGACCTAACTTTTTTAAGTAAATGGGCATCTTATTTCCTCTCCTTGCCAAGGCTTCCTCAGATTTTTTTATTTAATATAAATCTGTAAGTTGCAGGCCTGATGATGTACACGGAAGTCTTGATAGAATTTTTAGAGTAACTGCTTAAACTTAGTTCTTCGGGTTGCCAAGTGTGGGCTTGCAGAATCTGAAGAACAAAAATTGCCCTGAACAAGAAAAACTTAACTTTGAGAAGATGGACCTCTGCAGAATTGTCAACATAGTAGAAGGAGGTCCAGCTTAAACAAGCCATCAAGACCTTGCAAAGAGACTGGCAGGGCAAATGGAGAGTGGCAGACTCCCAAGGTCTTCAAGTGTTTACAAACATATCCCTCCCTTGGCCACTGCTCAGCAAGCTGACGCCATGTCCAGTGAACTGCAGAAGATCCAGCTCCTGGACTGGTGTATGTGGAAATTCAGCTGGAGCACCTGATGCATGCAGCTGGTTGGTACTGTGTCACCACGGGATGTACTGGAACTGTGTCAAACCATCTCACATAGCCACCACATTCTGGAATATAGCACTCAAGAGCCAGGGAAATGGACGCCCTCAGAGGGGTGCATTCTGGACGGAGGTTCTATGGACACGTCAGCCTGGTGAACAGTCAAACAATTGGCCATACCCTCAACTTTGAATTCAGTTACTTCTTGGATGCCTCCATTTGGACATTCTTGCACTTAGTGCTCTCCTAGACTCTTAAATGTCCAACTTAGGGTATTTGGTGACCATACTTTGGGCAGTTGTAAGGAAATCTGTTCTGAGATTTCTTGTCCATCAGTTAAGCCATTACAAAATTATAAAGATGTTAGTACAAGAAAAAAAAAGTTATTTCTTTGCTCGTCTTCAGTGATCTTATGATTCCAGATGCTGTCAGCTCCTAGGCACCTTGCAGAACAGTGCACTGTGGATGCCGCCTCCCTTTCAGACATCAGCAATAGAAGAGGAGCTTGCAGTCATCTCCATTCTTTTGAGCTAATTGCATTTATTTGCTTTTCAGTTCAAACTTACATTCAAAACTAACCAAAGAAGGGGTTGGTGACCTAAGCACATCAGAAAACCTCTCATATATTAGGAGTATTTTAACAGCAATGCTGTAAGTAGAAAAAGATTCCTTCTGTAAGCTGTTTGCATTTTATTTTAGTCTCGTTTGGGCTTTTGACAACAGGTGGCAGAATCTTGTGGGTGCCAGAGAGGAATTAGCAGGAGACCTGGACTCCTCTCACCAGGGAAAGGAAATACTCAGCTGAAACTGTAGTTATTTGGCCTGCAGAAAGGCGAATTCCAACCAGGCTGCCCTTAGGCCAGAGGGAAACTGAACAAGTATTATCACAAAGGTCCCATTTGCGTTCAGTGCAGGCCTGGACCGGGTCCATGGATGCCAGAATCCTGAATTTACACAGAGGAGAACAAAAGGGACATCCTCTTCTCCATATATCCCAGGAGGGACATCCCAAGTGCACCTCTCTTGGAGTCCGGAATTCTGCCCAACAAGACCAGTTGGAGCAGGAATGGAAAGGGCAGCTTTGAGATGCGTTCACCTCATTGTTCTTTGCCCTTGTTTCAAGCAAGTTAAGTGGCATGAGGTCTCCGCATCACAGAACCTCTTGAAAGTGCCCTAGGTCAATTACGAATTGTAGTCCCTGTGCTGTGTGTGCCTACTCTGTGTGAATGCTGCACCAACGGTGCAGACCCCACCCTTGGAGTAGATGTCTTTTGTATGCCCCCTTGATTTTTACTACCTTGGGCCTGGAGTCCTCCCTGGGAACCCTTCACCTTGTGGGCTGGTGAGAACATTTAGAACTAACAAGTCTCATGTTGTTAGGGAAGAAAGCTTAAATTCACACAGATCCCACACTATGTCTTGTGTCTGGCAAAATAATCACATACACAGGCATGCATGTTAGTAGGTACTTGGAAGGAACATTTGGATTTTCAGAATTTAAGTGGCAGAATGTTTAGTCTCTCTTTAGGCGGGATCTAGACTAAGACCCTCATAGTTTTGAATGGCTCAACATTTTCCCCTAAAACAAAAAGCGGTTGGCCATTTCCCATTCTCTACCAGATACCCCACTGCCTCTTCTAAAGAAATGAGCATACCTAGTACCCTGGCCATTTCTTACATCATGTGACTGGAAGTATGAAGTGGGCCCGGAGGCTGGGAGTTGCAGGAGAATGCGTGATTGTTGGGAACTAAGTCGAGGGTGAAATGCTACAGCCAGGGCCAGGAGTCCTTGGTATAGTCAAGGAGAGACCCCACCAGGAAACATGACAAGCAGAGAGCAGCATTTCCCTTAGGAAGCTTCTGTTACAAAGAACTTCAGTAGAAGCCTGTCTTCCCCCAAAAGGGTTCAGCTTTGACAAACATCCGGGCCTTGTCTTAGCAACACCCCACACCCAATGCAGAGGAGCACCATGCCCAAAAGCCAGGTAAAGGAACACAAGTCGTGGTCTGTGCATCACTTGAAGAAATCCACTTAAACCTTGCCACTAAGCCCCATCAGGTATTCATGGGCTCTCCCATTTCCTGTAAGTGGGCAGTCGACGGTAACAAAATGTGATTTCGGGTTTGGGGCCGATTCAGGTATTCAGTAACTGACCGTTAGCCCCACTGTGTGGACATCTTGGGGCGTCAGAGATTTCCGTAGCACAGCTGGAGGTGACCGGCCTGGGCTCTGCAGGCACCCGCTTCTCTCAAGTCATGGACTTGAGGCAGGAGCTGCCAGCCGGACTTACTGGCTGCCTTCAACTTCCGGCAGAGAGCATTTCCCCGCGTGCCATTTTGTGCTCATTTGTTGGCTGTGTTCCTGGGGTGGGCTTCTAGTAGCACAAAGCAGAGAGCAGCGCTGCAGTGTCTGTTTTGTAAGACACGTCGTTAGGTTTGTAAAACTCCTGTGAACTGACAACCTGACCACAGGGCTGCAGGGACTTTCGGACAAAGCCAGTTGGTGTCACTCAAGCTTGGAAGGGCTCAGCTTTTTGATTTTGAAAACAAATTTTCCTGTTTCTCTTCTGAGTAACTTTATTGCATCATAATTTCCCTCACTCGCCTGGCATTTTTAAGAGGTGAAAAATTATGTTATTTCATTTTCCAGAGAACTGAAATTTGTGCCTTGAAGAACAAAATTTTAAAGTTTTTGAAGGAAAAAGATCTAAATGTATTAAGCTCTTGGGCCCCTGCACCTACGTGGGAGACCCGGAAGAAGCTCTTGGCTCCTGGCTTTGGATCAGCTCAGCTCTGGCCATTATTTGGGGAGTGAATTAGGAAGACCTTCCTCTCTCTCTCTGCCCCTCTGTAACTCTGTCTTTGAAATAATAAATAAATAAAAATAAAAAAATAAAATCAGTGGTGCCAAAAATATCTTCCAAATTTTCTAATTGGAAATATGTTAACCTATGTGTTTTTCCTTTTTTTTCCTCTTCAAACTTCAAAATGTGGTTATCCTTTTTTTAACCTTGTGTTAATCTTTTGATAAAACGGTGTATTTGGTGGTTTTGTTCTGGCCTTGTTTCTTTTTTTGAGAAAAGCACTTTGTGACATGTACAATATTCTTGTTTGAAAGATGAGTCACAGGGGAAGCTTTTCTTTGATTACTATTGTGTGTTTTGATTCATGAGCTCATAAAGGTTCAACCGTGGTGGTTAAAACGGAATTGTTTACAGTCATGTTAAAATTGCACTGAGATAGCAGGAGGCCCTGCTCACAGGGTAGATTGATGAGCTTCAAGGCAAAGGACACAGGCTGCTTGAAGCCCTGAGTGCCACTATTCTGGGTACACAAAGGCATTTTGATCTATTGCTCCACTGGGGGAGCAGTCTGATTATGTACTCGGAGGGCTTCATGTCACACACCTGTTTTAGAGAAGGCCCAGTCTCTCCAGCCACCGAGAAAGGAACTCAGGGGAGTCAGAGACAGGACTTTGTAGAGCTTTAATTACGATCTCATCACAGAACATGGGCCAGTTATGTTACTATCCGGATTGCTTTCTTGTGAAAAACAAGGGCTTGCAGAGCCAGTGCAGGCTGCATAGCTATTTAGGCGAGTGTATAATTGGCTCCCCGGAGAAGATTGGGCAACCGTGAGTGTTTTAAGTGGAATCATCTTTGAGGGATATTGCAGAACTGTAATCCTATTCATCTGCGGTGCCTAAAAAAGTCTTTCCTGGAATTTCCGACAGTTCAGGACATTTTCACTTCTGTCCAGACTTGAATGCTGACCCCTTGCTCACTCCACTGTCTCTCTGGAGATAATGATGCATAGCAGATGCCAGTGTCTGGGACAGCACAGCAGGTAGTAAAAATGTTCCCTCTTCTGCTGATTGATCCTACTCTTCTCAAACAGTTAGAAAACAACATTTCTGCGGTCATTTGCTTCGGAAACTATCATTTGGCAAACATATGCATGAAAGTTACCATGTAAAAAAATATGGCTGGTAAGTCTATTAAAAAAAGAAAAAGTTGTATACCTTGTTACAATGCCAATAGAAGGGAAGCTCAAAGAGGAAGATTCTGTTTTCATTCTAATGTTTTCTAAGAAACAGCATCACTTAATGTCTAAGAAAATGCTTCTATGGTTGGGTGTATGTGGCTACCACCATTAAATGCAAGTGTGTTAGACACAGGTCTCTGGGTTGGTGATTCATCCTCAGAGATAGGAGGAGTGAACTGGAAGTGTGTGGTGGAGAATGTCTGTGACTAAGAGACACACACGTGAAGAAGTCCTGGAGGAGAGGGAAAACACAAGTCAGAAACCAAAAGAGAAACATCTAGCCTGAGGAAATGGTCATTTGTATTCCCACAGAAGCCTGGGGAAGGGAGAAGACGGCCTGACAGCATATTTATCTAAGACAGGAGAGGCGTGGTCCCAATCCCGAGAATTGAAATGGCAGAGTCAAGAGAAAATAGAGCTTCAATAAGTGGGCCACAGGCTGTGGCCACCGGCACTACAATTGCTGCCAATGAGCCCACCTCCTGGTATTCACACCTGTGTGAAGAGGCTCCTGGGATGAGGAACTTGCGCCTTCAGCCAGCTTTCATGCCAACCAGTGAGCTTGGAAGCAGATCCTCAGCCTCAGGTTGAATCCGCCTGAGTGGCAGATTCATGGCAAACCCAGGACCACAACCACCTGACTAAACTGCTCCTGGATTCCTGGTTCACGGAAACTGAGATAGTACACTTCTGCTGTCTTAAGCTACTGGATTTTGAGGTGATTTGTTACACAGCAATCAAAAACTAATACACAGTTCACCTGTAACTCAGGTCCTATTGACGCTCCCCCCCCCGAGAGAGAGTTCCCCCCATTACTGAGTTCTCTTTGCATCACATTTTTTAGCTCCCTCCTCCAAATTATTATTAAACCAATCAGGACTTTCAAGGTCACTTATTTTCATTTCTAACCATATTGTATTTATTTTTCTCAGTTTCCTTAGTAGTCCTAAAACTGAATTTTGCAGATTTATATTGGGTAAATACATTTTTTAACATCTAAGGAGAAAGCTATACAAATTGACCTGTCACAAAGATGAAAGGAAGTTGTCAAGATGGAGCGAGATAAAGGCTGGACAGAACTGCTGATAATATTTGGGCTTTTGTTGCACACAAGGATGATCAACTTGAAAGAGGATCTACATGATTTTTCCCTTGAAGGGTGGAAAGTTAAATGCAATCTTCCAAGGACCATTTGAATATTTCTAATGTGATTTGCAGGCCATACAAAATTATCAACTGAGGGGCCAGCACTGTGGCCTAGCGGGCAAAGCTGTTTCCTGCTATGCTGTCATCCCATATGTGCACCGCTTCAACTCCTGCTGCTCCTCTTCCAATCCAGCTCCCTGCTAATAGCCTGGGAAAAGCAAAAGAAAATGATCCATATACTTGGGTACCAAGTCCCAAGCCAGGAGCCAGGAGCTTCTTCTAGGTCTCCTTCATGGGTACAGGGACCTAAGCACTTGGGCCATCTTCCAGGTGCATTAGCAGAGAGCTGGATCGGAAGTAGAGCAACTGGGACTCAAACCAGTGCCCCAATGGAACGCTGGTTCCACAGGCAGGAGCTTTACCCTCTACGCTACAGCACCAGCCCCTATAATTCTTTAACCTTTTGACTCTTGCATGCAAGAGCACAACAATTATGCAAAAATATTGCATTGGATATTTGCATTAAGATAAGCAAAGTTTTTAGCATTTGTGTGTATAAAAATTTTACAAATCAGTAGGAAAATTTACCAGTAGAAAATTGGGAAAACTATGCAAATAGAATATTCAGAAAAGATGAGAAGAAATTCTCATAAATTCTATTATAAGAATTTATAACCGAGTAGACACAAATTAAAGAAAGCACATTACCTATCAGACTAGCAAAAAAAAAAAAAAGAAAAGAAAAGAAAAGAAAAAAACTAGCCAGTGTTAGGGAGGAATAGGTAACAGACTTTCTCATATACTGTAGATGAGTTGAATTGCCAAATGAAACTATTTTGGAAATGTGTTTTCATCCTGTTAGTGTGCATAAGCTTTGACTCAACAATGCAACTTCTGCGATTTTAACAGAAGTCACTATCTGAGGGTATGGTTGAAGTTTTTTTCTAACATATTCATTGAAATGCTTGTGTGTGTTTTAATCTAGTTATAAATGACAGAAACTCAACGGGAAAAGGCTTAAGCAAAACCAGAGAGTTTTCGGGCTAGCGGAACGCAAAGTCTGGGAGAAGAAGCTCCAGGCCGGCAGGGACGCACTGGGTCTCAGAAACATTGGGAATCGGGGTTTGAATGTTGCCAGGCCCACCCCGTTGCTGTTATCTGTTGTTCTCTAAGCAATCGTTTACTTTTTAGCACTAACTGACCCTCTTCACTGCAGGAAACATCTCCATCGGCCCAGTGGATGTGATAATAATGGAGAGTCTGAGCCATCTCGTGTTCTCTTGAGTTCTGGTTCAAAAACAATCCTATGAAAGGCTCTGATGGCCCGCTATGGCTCAGATGCGCACCATGGAAAAGCCCTTTGTGGTGGTGGCGGTTGGTCTGTACTGGTTCAGGTGTTGGCTACCGAGGACTTGTAAGTGCCCAGATGGTGAGGGTCTGGGAAAACACAGGAGTCTCTGTGGTAGAGGAAATCCGGGACATTTGGGAGATCCGCTTTATACACAAGGACACAACAAGCGTCGAATGTCTTCTATCAAAGCCGCCCAGCCAGGGAGGGACTGAGCCAGTGCTCAGCCTCTGACTTCAGTGCACCGACTCCTTACATCAACTCTCCTTTCTCAAAACTTCCACCTCGATATGCCTTGGGGATATGGCCTGCCTTTTGCTTAGTCAGCATTTCATATAACATTCATTTGGCATTTTATAGAGCTTGAGCTTATGTAGTTTAATTTTCTCCACTATAAATTTTATACCATTAATTCTGTGTATTTATAAAACCTGTCAAAGTAATCTGTAACTAAATCTATCCCAAACAGTGCAAATCCCTTACCTAACACAGTGCCCTTCGGGACCTGGGTCTTCACAGAAGAGGAGCGAACACTCCTTCCCCAGTAGGCAGGTCTCCACCCACCAGTTCACTTGAGAGGGGTGACAGACCCCCGAGGAATGGCTATGCTATCGGTTATTCTTTCATGGAACAAATGTTGACTGAGCGTGTGCTAGGACTGTGTTTGTGGCTGATGGACATTTTAATGGTTTCTAGAGCCACTCATTCCTGGACCAAATGTCATATCAAACATCCTCCTATCCAAACCTCCACCTGCCAATTTAATGCTGAAACACCCAGAGCTGTGCTTTTTAGTAAACCTTGACAACCAATTTCTTGTGGTCTGAAGTCATCTGTTGATGAGCATATCATGGAAAAGAGAATCAAGAGCTTTGTAAAATTCAAGCTCTATTACATCTATTTCATCCCTCGGCTCTACCAGGCCTGTCACTCTGTTTTAGAAGGAAATTAGATGGTTCTGACAAGACTGTTCTTCACAAAGCAATGTTGATTATTACCTAGTATTCTATGATCGTATGGGTGTTTGCAAATTGATTTTTTGATGATTTGTTCTAGTATTTTCCAGGTGTGAAAACTAAACTGACTGCTCTGTGATTTTCAGGGCTGTCCCTTTCTGTTTCAAATATAGCTCCTTTCTCTACTTTTTACTGGTTTTTAGTATTCTCACTGAGCCCTAGTGAGTTTTTTCAATTTAGCTTTTGAAAAAGATTGTTAGCTTTGCTTTGAAGTTATGTAAAGAGGAAACGAAGGAAATGGTGACTTGAAAATTTACAGTTAATTTTAAAAAAGAAAACAGAGTAACAATGAACTGTATTCCAGGGTATTTTACAAACTGGAAAATTCCTGAAAGCTTTCCTAGGCCACCATTCACAGCTCAGAGACTGGCCTTGAACAACAGCAAAAATATGTATGATTACAGGCCTATTTAGGGACATCATAATAAGAATGTTTATTGCAACACTTAGAGATGTTTAAGGTAAATTGGTTTAAATATTTCTTCCCCTTGGCAAGTTTGCATTATAAAAGACACAAGATTACAGGATGAAACACACTTTTGAAATGGGGAGAGATTTGTTGAACCCTCCAAAGAGAAAGGTCATCAGTGGTGGGCAGCTTACCTGCCTTTTCCTGTCATTAAGGTAAGTTCAATATTCAATTACAAGTGCAGGTGAAATCCCCTTCCCACCAGTTATTATGAAGAAATGGTCAGCAAGCAGCTTACACTGTCATTCGCAGACATCATGCAAAGCCCACAACTTTTGGAGGTTTAAATAGACTCTGCAAGAAATTCCTTCTTCTAAAAATACCTGGGGGCCCGGGGCAGGGGCCGGGCAGCAGGTGGGGAGGGGAGCTAGGAGAATATGCCCTGATGGGCTGCAGGATTTTCTCCATTCTCTGGTTTCTTTCTTGGCACCAGCGTAGGCTCATTGGTACACTTAGCTTTGGAATCTAAAAGCAATAGTTCAGTAAAGAGGAGAGCTTTGCGGCGTGGAGGCAGACAGAGCCACTTTTCAATTGCAGAAACACTTAATTCTTTCTCACTTTCTGTGCGAAAGCCACTTGGGTGATAGCCCAGGCAGGGTATTGCAGACCCGGAGTGAAAAACTCTTGGCCTCTGAAAAGAAACAGTAGGGGAAAAATATTCAGTTACATTTACTAAGAGACCAAGAAAAAAAATTGCATTTAGAAAAAAATTGCTTTTGGCAACTGTGCCTAAGACTCTCAAATTTGGAAGTTAAACATGGGAAAATGTTATAAACGGGCTGCACCATATTTGTCTATCACTCCGTTTTTGAAGTGGCAATCTGGGTGACTGGAAAGTATGAACACATCTCTATTCTGGTGCAGCTTGCTGAGAACTGCAAGTTACAGAACGAAGCCCGCCTGTGGGGCTACTGCTTATAAATAGCAGGAATCTGCTTCACGCCATACAGTGGGAGCTTCCATTGACTTTTTTGCGTGTGTGTGAAGACTGCTGATGTGTATTGGTCAGGAGAGCCAGCAACTAGGGACAGAGGAAGAAAGGGGCCCACCATGGCTGCTGTCTGAGCTCCTGGAGGAGTTAGATGGTGCCTGCAGCAGTCATCCCCATGTTTGGGTCAGGCCATGGCAGCTGGCAAGAGCCTAAGAGCTCTCCAGCAGTGAGGCCCAGAGTTCTGCACGTCCAGGGCTCCAGAGCTACCCCAGCTATTTGGAGATGATTCATCCGCCAAAGGCACAGGTGTTCTCTTCCTCTTCGGTTTTCTTCATGGTGACAGTCATTATTGAAATTTTGGAAGAAATAGGGCATACAAGATAGGATAATAAATTAGTAAAAGGTAACAGTGCAGTCATTGTGGAAAACAATATGAGATTTCCTTAAAAAAATAGAATTACATAAGATCCAGCAATCTGGCTTTGGGGTATTTATCTAGAGGAATGAGAGCAGTATGTCACGGAGCTGTCTGCCCTCACATGTTCAGTGCAATGCCGTTTCATGATGGCTATGACAGGAAATCAACTTCTGTGTTCACCAGTGGATAAATAAACATGCGGTATTGATAAACACACACAGACACAGCAATGCTATTCAGCTCTAGAAAAGAAGAACTTTCTGTCATTTGCAACGGCGTGGGTGAACGTGAAGGACACCATGTTACATGAAAGAAGCCAGACACAGAAGACAAATACCACATCATCTCACTTAACTGTTGAATCTAAAAACACAGAGCAGTATAGTGGTCAGCAGGGCCTGGGGATGGCTGTGAGATTAGGATCTCTTGGTCAGAGAGTTTAGAATTTCAGCTGGAGGAATAAGTTGAAGAGATCTATTGCACAACGTGGTAAATCTAGTGAATAACAACGTGCTAGTGTATACTTGAAAACCGCTAAGGTTAGGTGTTCTCAACACTTTAAGTGATAATTATGTGAGATAATACAAGTGTTATGAGCTCAGTTTAGCCATTCCCAATGTAAGCATGTGTCGAACTTCATGTGGTGCACCCTAAATATATAAATTTCTATTTCCCAATTAAAAATGCTTATTATATCTAAAAAGATAAGAGATACCAATCTCTGCTGAATAGGTTACTGTATTTACAACTTTTTATTGAATCCTCATTGTAACACAAGTATAGCCATTTGCCCATAGTAACATTTCCATCAGTGGCGGTCCCCGTGCCTGGTGATACGGGAGCTGTCTTACGTTGTATACGTAAACTCTATGATGTTCTTCTAGCACCTAAATCGCCTGATGACACAGGTCTCAGAAACTATCCCCACGGTTAAGTGATACAGATCTGTGTGGTGCTGACCTTGCTTAAATGCATGGAAATGGAGGCTCAGGGAAGCAAAAGGCTTGGACCAAACTCTATACCCAGTCAGCGGAGCGGTCCCCAGCGTCAGCATGCCTGCCTGAGCAGTGCTGCACCATGAAAAGTGTACCTGTGCGTTGCACCAAGGACCTGATTGTCTAAGGGCACCTGTGAGCCTTTGCCCTGTGGCCTGGCTGTCGCTCAGGCATGTCCTTGACCTCTAGCAAGGAGCAGGGGAGCTGCAGTGAGCAGTCATCCTCAGCAGGTCTGTGGAGAGGCCACCTCTCGGAGCTCAGCACCAGGCCTGTTTTACAGAAAGGATTATCAGCCGTTTGTCAACGCTCTGAGAGCCCTTCAGTTTCAGGGCCAGCAAGAAGTCCTTTTCCATTCTTCTGGAGACTGTTGTCATCCAGCTGTCGTTTGGGTCTGTGGTGTGGGAGGGTTTGGCTGTTCATCTGGCCACGTTTCTCAGAGCGACATATGTTTCCCACTCTCTCCCTCCCTAGTCTCTGCTTCAGTTTAGAGGAATATTCTACCATTTTTTTTTCTGATGTTTAATGTCTAAATAAACCAAAAACATCTTGTTGGCTTTATGATCCGAGACCACCTCTTACAGTTGTATGTTTAGAAGCCAGTGCAATGAGTAATATTCAATGATTTCTAGGCTTACATTGGTTTGGGTAACAAATTTCTTACCAACTTGTCCAGAAAAAAATGTGTTCTGAAATCTCACAGCTCTTGTAATGAAAATTCTGTAAAAGCTCATTGGTTCCGCTTGGCTGGGCACACCTCAAGCACTGGATCCCAAAAGTTGGTCCAGGAATAGAGCCCTGTTCTTGCTGAAGCTTTCACCAGGCTGTGGCAACAAATGAATGAACAAACAAGTAAATAGATAAATAGACAGAGTTGGGGGGGGGGGAGTGGAATTTAATAAACAAGTTTATTTTGGTGTAAAATAATTTTAAAAATCCGTGCATTATTTTTTCATAATAAACATCTTCTTGTGAACTTTTGGAAGTCCTTTCATAAATACAACAAATAGGTTTTAAAGAAATCAATTGGGGCTGGCGCTCTGGCGTAGCGGGTTAAAGCCCCGGCCTGCAGTGCCAGCATCCCCTAGGGGCGCTGGCTCAAGTCCCAGCTGCTCCACTTCTGCCCCAGCTCTCTGCTATGGTCTAGGAAAGCAGCAGAAGATGGCCCAAGTGCTTGGGCCCCTGTACCCATGTGGGAGACCTGGAAGAAGCTCCTGGCTCCTGGCTCCTGGCTTTAGATCAGCGCAGCTCTGGCCATTGTGGACATTTTGGGGATTGAACCAGCGGATGGAAGACCTCTCTCTCTTTCTCTTTCTCTCTCTGCCTCTGCCTTTCTGTAACTCATTCAAACAAATAAATAAATCTTTTTTTTAAAAAAAGAAATCAATTTGAAAAAGATACTCTTAAATATATATTTTCCATGACTGCATCTATGTGTATTAGAAATTTTTTATGAGTTGACAGAAATCACAGATGGCTTTTATTTTTATCTATTTTATTTTACTTAAAAGGCAAAGTGACAGAGAGGAAAAGAGAGAGAGAGGTCTTCCATCTGCTGGTTCACTCCTCAAATGGACGCAATGGCTGGGATTAAGCAGAGCATAGCGAAGAGAGAGGAACTCCATTGTGGTCTCTCCTGTGGTTGGCAGAGAACCAGGCACTTAGACCATCTTCCCAGTGCTTTCCCACATGCATTTTCTTTCTTTCTTTCTTTATTTAAATTTTTTGACAGGCAGAGTGGACAGTGTGAGAGAGAGAGAGAGACAGAGAGAAAGGTCTTCCTTTGCCGTTGGTTCACCCTCCAATGGCTGCCGCGGCCAGCGCGCTGCGACCGGTGCACCGCTCTGATCCGATGTCAGGAGCCAGGAGCCAGGTGCTTTTCCTGGTCTCCCATGGGGTGCAGGGCCCAAGCACCTGGGCCATCCTCCACTGCACTCCCTGGCCACAGCAGAGAGCTGGCCTGGAAGAGGGGCAACCGGGACAGAATCTGGCGCCCCGGCCGGGACTAGAACCCGGGGTGCCGGCGCCGCAAGGCGGAGGATTAGCCTAGTGAGCCACGGCGCCGGCCCTCCCACATACATTTTCTAGGAACTGGGTCAGAGGCAGAGAGCTTGGGGTTGAACCGGTGCTCCCAAATGGGATGCTGGCTTTGCAACCAATGGCTTAACCTGCTACTCCACCATGCTGGCCTTGTAATGGTTGAGGTTTGTTTTCAATGTCCTGTTTTACCCTCCTCCACTGCAAATGATCAGTTCCATATGGATTCCCAAAACTCCAAAATGTGTCCACTGTTCCCTGAATTCCTAAGTCTGCACCCAGTACTTCCAAATCGGACGTTTCTTGTCTCTCTCAGCCCACTGCTGCATCTCTGAACTCACTTTTTAAAAAGGATTTTATTTATTTATCTGAAAGGCAGAGTTACAGAAAGGAAGAAAGAGAAAAATAGAGAGAAAGAGAGAGAGGTCTTCCATCCACTGGTTCACTCCCCAGATGACCGCAACGGCTGGAGCTGAGCCAATTTGAAGCCAGGAGCAAGGAGCTTCTTCCGGGTCTCCTACATGGGCGCAGAGGCCCAAGGAACCTGGGCCATCTTCCACTGCTTTCCCAGGCCATAGCAGAGAGCTGGATCGGAAGAGGAACAGCTGGGTCCTAAACTGGCACTCATATGGGATACCAGCACTGCAGGCAGCGGCTTTACCCGCTGCACCACAGCGCCAGCCCCTCAACTCATCTTGGACATCCTAAGGGTAGAGCAGAAGGAACTGGGATGAAGAAAGTGATCCCATTTGCTACAGAAAAACCGGAAGAGGATACGTATGTGTATGATCAAAAATGCACTTTACTAAAGATGTATTTGATATTTACATATTTTTATAGAAACCTTTTGAATGAACGTGAGCTGCACATTTTTCATTAGTGCTCTTGTGCTCAGGATCTTTGTGGATATAGACCATTAAGGTCGAAGGCTTTAATTTCTTGGGAGTGTGGGAGGTGGCTTCGGGGTCTCTCGCATCCGTTTTCTTCTCATCTCCTTCCCTTTCTTCATTCTCACTTCTTAGACCTGGCAAGAAGAAATCTGCCATAGCTTCACACTTTGGAGAGTTCTCCTTGTCTTTGGAGAAACAAATGAACTAATTAAAAAAACGCATGGGGGGACCAGCATTATGGCACAGTGGGTTAAGTCACCACTAGTGATGCCTACAACCCATATTGGAGTGCAGCTTTGAGTACTGGTTG
This sequence comes from Oryctolagus cuniculus, assembly GCF_051225735.1. Classification (NCBI taxonomy): domain Eukaryota; kingdom Metazoa; phylum Chordata; class Mammalia; order Lagomorpha; family Leporidae; genus Oryctolagus; species Oryctolagus cuniculus. Next base: position 150,393,574 of record NC_142867.1, on the reverse strand, counting down.
CTCTGCTTCTAATCCAGCTTCTTGCTAATGCACCTTGAAGGCAGTGGAAGATGGCCCAAGTATGTGCACCTGGGGAGACTCAGATGGAGTTCCAGGCTTCTAGCTTCAGCAGGGCATAGCTCTGAGTGTTGCCCTCTGGGGAGTGAACCAGAAGATGGAAGATCTGCACTCACTCCTCTTCCCTCGTGCTCTGGGAGAAAGAGAGAGAGAGAGAGAGAGAGAGAGAGAGAGAGAGAAAGGGAGAGAGAGAATGAAGAAGGAGGAAGAAGGAAGGAAGGAAAAGAAGAGAAAGAAAAGAAAGAGAAAGAAATCTTTAAAATATATATATGAGCACCTCTGTCACTTGGAATCTATTGTTCAGTGCTGGGTCATTGTAACCCTAAACATCAACCCTTAAAAACAACACCACTCGGGCCCCAGGGAAAGCCTTCTCCCTCCTTGGCCTCCATTGGAATACCATGACAGCTAAGGGGGTGCACTGTTGCCATTGGCATCGGAGAGGAACACTGCTTTGGAGTACGTGAAGAGATTTGAGTGGCAGAAGTGCTTAGGTAAGAGAAGGACAAATTAACTTGTCAAATCAGTTTGCTTCGATAACTTACATGCAGTAGAGTCTAATGTGCTTGCGTGCCATTCCCCAGTTGTGCTGAGCACTTTCTTACTTCTCTTTTTGTTTCCAGAGATGTCTACAAATTAGCATTCAGAACACGTGGAGTCTTAGGAACATTTTCTAAAGTTAAATAATCCAAATTAATCCCACGTCTGTATTGCTGTGGATCTAGGCATGCTGTGGAACCAGTTGTGGAGTCATAGTTTTCTGTACATGGCTCTAATATTGCTTTAAAGGATGGTGAAAATGGAAGTTTGGTAATTTATATATTGAAATAAAATATTTTTAATTTTGTGGTAAAAGTAATCTACATGTGCAATTCAAATACAATGTTTGGACATGATATATAAAAGAATTTCATTAACTCTAGTGGATACTGCTTTCACCCAGTAAATATTCTTCAAGTAGAAATTAGTCATAAAAAACATTACCTCAGGACAATAATATTTCAAGAAAAGTGTCTATTTTGGTGTTATTGTCAATAGAATACAAAATATGTGGAAAAGTTGATTATAACATAATTAGTGTTTTACTGAACAAAGGGTAAGAAAAACAAATTTAATGGATTACATTTGTGAATTAATGAGAGTTTTTTTATTATTTATCAAACATCACTAGCCCATCACGAAAACACCCAGGCATACAATATAATTAAACCCAGTCATCTTTGAGAATTTATTGACTTTTAGTTATGAGAAAACCATAGCTTTAAACACAATTTTTCATTTTATCATTTTGAATATATATTTGTCAAGGAAGGGGATAAAACTACATTTATTTAGTGAATCATTAGTTTATTTTATGTCTCACAATCATTTAGGACTATGCTACGTGGGTATCACTTGCATTCCGTTCTCTTCCTTCTCCATTTTTTCTTTTCTCTTCCCTTCGATATGGTTTTATTTCTCCTTATTTTTTTTAAGATATATTTTACTTATTTGAGAGACAGAGTTACACAGAGTTAGAGCCAGAGAGAGGAAGGTCTTCTATCCATTGGTTCACTCCTCAAATGATGGCAACAGCCAGAGCTGAGCTGATCCGAAGCCAGGAACCAGGAGCTTCTTCTGGGTCTCCCAGATGGGTGCAGGGGCCCAAGGACTTGGGCCATTTTCTACTGCTTTATCAGGCCATAGCAGAGAGCTGGAGCAGAAGTGGAGCAACCGGGACTCAAACTGGCCCCCATATGGGATGCAGGGGCTGCAGGCTGGGGCTTTAACCCACTGCACCACAGCGCCGACCCCTATTTCTCCTTATTTTTAAAAGTAACTAATTAATTTTATTTACTTGAGAGACAGAGAGTGAGAGAGAGAAAGAGATCTCCCATCCACTGGTTCATTCCCCACATGCAGGCAACAGCCAGAGCTGAGCCAGGCCAAAGCCAGGAGCAGAGAACTCAATCCAGGACTCCCACTGAAGTGGCAGGGCATGAGTATTCAAGCCCTCACCGTGCCTCCCAGGGTGCACAGCAGCAGGAACCTGGAACAGGGAGCGGAGCCAGAGCTTGAATCCCGGCACTGCTATATGGGATATCAGTATCCCAACTGGTATCATAAGTACTACATCAAATATCCACCTCTATTTCTCCGTCCTGGTCCTCCTTTCTCTCCCCTTGTTCCCTATAAATCTTACTCTGTAATGTCAAGTGCTTAACAATTGCACTATTTCTCAATCTAAAAGATTTAATCAACTGTGTCTCTGAGTCCCCATCTTGCTCAGTTGAAAAGAAATTCCATTCTCCATGGTTGTGGAGGAGGGCATGAGGATGGGATTCTCCTCCCGTTTCTCCTCCCTGAAGATGTTAAGACATCAGAAAGCTTACAGAGCTGCGAGGAGAAGGCCCTGCTGTTTCAGGACATGAGATCAAGCGCTGTGATCCCGGGTCCCCAGCTCAGGAGCTTGTTAAAGGTGAGGAGTTCTGCAGCTTCCTTGGAAGGCTGGGACTCAAGTCTCAGTCGCTGCTGCCCTTGATAGCCGGCGGCTGAGAACAGACCCTCCCGGGTCTCACCACAGCCTTCAGAGGACGGGCTGGGAGAGCCGGCGGAGGGGCGAGTCATTCTGTTGGGAAACCTCACAAGCTCCAACTCCTGCTGCCTTTACCTAGCTTCAAGCTCCTCCTCCTTCCCCATCCCTCAGGGTAATTCCTCTCTGCAAGAAAGGAGGCTGACAGTCAAACTGTGTGAAGGAGATGTCTACATTAACGGACCACAAAGTCTTCCAAAGGAAGGTAGCAAACGCAGAGGCCTGCCCATCTGCTTGGGAAAGAGGAAAGAGAAATATGAGGGCAGTTAAAGTTAAGTGCATGTAAAATGGAGCTCATATTGGTGCAAACATTATTGAAACTGATGCCTAGTTTTTCCATGAACTTGTTGAAAACTCTTCCTATGTGAAGGGCAAAAAAGAGATCTTATATATGTGGACCTGGGGCATGAGTCAAAGAGGACAGGATTTGCTTAATTCTGGACACCTAAAGAATTAGAAAATTTTACATATGGAAGGGAAATGTCAGGTTTTGGTCTAGGCTATCCGTTCAGTTCACTGGAAAAGGGATGGAAACCTTGACTCAGGGTGGTACTTTGGGCTTGGATGGAAGTTCCTGCATTTCACTGGTGTATTCCCTAAGGTGTAGATCTTAGGAATCACTGTGTTGTTCTTTTAGTTTATTTTATATATTTTTAAGACAGAAAGACACACAGAGAGAGATTGTGAGGGAGAGAGATTGATCTTCCAAGCACTGGTTCACTACACAAATGACTGCAACAGCTGGAGCTGGGCCAGGCTGAAGCCAGGAGCCAGAAACTTCACTGGGTCTCCCACACGGGTGACAGGGATCACCTGTTGCCTCCTTGGACTGCATTAGCAGAGAGCTGGGCTGGAAGCAGGGAAGCCAGGACTTGAATTGGGCATTCTGATACGGGATGTGCGTGCCCCTAGTGTCAGCCTAACCTATTGTGCCACTAGCCCCGCCCTGATAACCAGTGTTTTCTACAAACATTTCTGACATTTTCCTCTCTTTGGTACTTGCCTGCTTGCTGCTCCATGTACACGTAATGCTTAATGTGCATCCAAAATTAAGCATGCTCAAAGATGAGACCCGTTCCTACTTCATATATTAACTTATTCATTCAACAGCTGCAGCGATTCCTCATTATCCAAAGGGGATTGGTTCCAGTGCTCCCCTGGATACCAAAATCTACAGTTGCTCAAGTGCCTTATAGAAAATGGCTTAGAATTTGCATATAACCATGCACATCTCCCTGCACACTTTAAACCATCTCTAGATTACTTACTATACCCAGTACAATATATATGTTATATACATTTTTATGCTGTATTATTTAGGGAATGATAACAAGAAAATAAGTCTGTCCATAGTCAGTTTGGAGGCATTTTTTAAAAAATATGTCTTATCTATAGTTGATAGAACCTAGAGATGTGGACTGCTTGGAATCAGAGGGCTTACTGTAATTGTTGAGAGCCTTCTGTTTGCCAGGCTTTGTACCAGAGGTTGAGCATGTGTTGAGGCATAAAATAGATGTGGTGGTGTCCAGTGGCGCTCACAGCCAGTGAGCAAGAAAACAAATAAATGTTAACAACTAGGAAGTTGGAAGAACCTAAAATATTGTGTATGAGGTAGAATGGATAGAATTAGGAAAATGCATCTTCACAGAGTGCTCAGGAGAACTCAACTGTCAGCAACGTTGAGTGCTGTTACATGGATGAGCTCTTTTTTTTTTATCACTATGAAGGACTTGAGCTGGTATCAGATACCAGAAACTTCAGGAAGATCTATGTTGGATGGGTAGGATGGAAAACTTTTTTCGAACTGTCAAAGAATGGAATGGGCTGTTTGGGTGATCAGGTCAGAGTTTCAGTCACTAAGAATTGCCATGATTACTGTTCAGCAAAAAGCAAACAAAAGGAATGAGTACCAAACATTATGTATGAAACTCAAAAACATTGTGCTGAGTGAAAGGAGGCTGCATATTATATGATATGATTCCATTTCCTTCAAATTCTAGGTTAGGCTGAACTTATCTATGAGGGATAACCAGAAAAATAGTTGCCTTGGGAGGGTGCAGGGCAATGAGGGGTGGGGTTACTGAGAAAGGGAGTTTTGGAACTTTCTGGAAGGGACATGTTCTATATCTTAATAAAGACTTGACTGACATAATTAAATGCGCTGTCAGCACTTACACAATGGTTTATTGAATATGTACACATTTCATCAAATGTTTTGTTTATCTAAAAACCAATAAGGAAGAAAAGATGGGGTTGGGGATAGAGGGTGGCAGGGAGTTTGGTGGGGAGGGAGGGAGAGAGAGAGAGTGAGAAGAAAGAAGAAAGAAAAAAGGACCAAAAGCAAATACTGATTTTAATTAATGATATGGATACTGAAGTGTTAGGGGTTAACTGTTCTGATTCTGCAGTTTACTTTGAGATGCATGAAAACCTGGGAGCTGATGCTGTGGCGCAGCTGGTAAAGCTGCCGCCTGCAGCACCTTCATACCAGATGGATGCCAGCGCTGGCTGCTCCATTTCCAAAACAGCCCCTGGCTAATGCCACTGCCGAGCATGTAGGAGATCCAGATGAAGCTCCTGGCTGCTGACTTCAGCCTCACCCAGCCCCGACTGTGGTGGCCATCTGACGAGTGAACTGGTGATGGGAAAACTCTCTCTTTCTCTCTCTCTCTTTCTGTAACTCTTTCAAACAAAATAAATAAATCTTAAAAAAAAAAAAAAAAAAGAATTTGGGGAGCCGGTGCTGTGGAGTAGCAAGTGAAGCTGCCGCCTGCAGTGCCGGCGTCCCATATGGGCACCAGTTCGAGACCTGGCTGCTCCACTTCCGTTCCAGCTCTCTGCTATGGCCTGGGAAAGCAGTAGAAGATGGCCCAAGCCCTTGGGCCCCTGCACCCACATGGGAGACCATAAAGAAGCTTCTGGTTCCTGGTTTCAGATAGCGCAGCTCCAGCCATTGCAGCCATCTAGGGAGTGAACCAGCAGATGGAAGACCTCTCAATGTCTCTCTCTCTCTCTCTCTCTCTGCCTCGCCTTCTCTCTCTCTGTAACTCTGACTTTCAAATAAATCAATCTTAAAAAATAGAATTATGTAAACTTTTTTTAAAAAAAGAATTACATGAAAAGCTAAGATGCGCCAGTGAACGGAGACATAGAGAGATAATAAGACAAGTGTGGCCAAATGTTAACAGTTCTAGAATTAGGCAGTGCATATACTGGAGTTCACTGTCCAATGCTTTACTGGTATTTTGAATTTTTCTTAATAAAACATTAAGAAAAAACAGTAACTATCAAGTTTCCATTACCATCTGGTAGTCACCGAGTTACAGATTTTAGATATATGACTTATAGTAAAGAAGAGAATAATTTATGGCAAATACATTTTTCCTGTTGTAAATTAGTCAATTTATTAGTTGTAAAGTAGGAAATTAAGGTAAAGGAAAGTCAAGCCACTCATCCGAGACCCTTTGATTGAGTTGCAGGCCTGTCTGTTTTCAAATGCTACAACCGTGTTATCCACAGTGGCTTTTGAGCACTTGAGCTGTGACTAATGCAGCTAGAAACACTGAATTTATAATTTAATTACAGTTGAAAAACTGGCCTTCAGTTCAGTGTTTGAAAAAGTTAGATCAGTTTTTAGAAACATTTTAAGCATATGTATTAACAACTTGGGTAAGTTAATCTACTTTTTCAATGGAATTTTTTATGAAACCTAAATACTTATCAAGTATTTTGATTGAAGACTTAGCATCCTAGCTGTAGTGGGGTATAAGTGTAAAATATCATAATTTATTGATGAGATGAATTATTGATTAGATATTAAAATGATAATATTTTGGTATTGATGAGATAGTAAAATGATAATATTTTGGATTTAATATTTTTTAAGATATTAAAATTAGTTTTGTCTCTTTTTATTTTTTAAAAAAGTTGGCCTTATGTAGGTGACTCCAGTTAAGCTTCTTTTTTATATATATATATTTTTGACAGGCAGAGTGGACAGTGAGAGAGAGACAGAGAGAAAGGTCTTCCTTTTCCATTGGTTCACCCCCCAATGGCCACTGTGGCCAGCGCACTGCGCTGATCAGAAGCCAGGAGCCAGGTACTTCCTCCTGGTCTCCCATGCAGGTGCAGAGTCCAAGGACTTGGGCCATCCTCCACTGCACTCCCTGGCCATAGCAGAGAGCTGGACAAGAAGAGGAGCAACTGGGACAGAATCCAGTGCCCTGACCGGGACTAGAACCCAGTGTGCCGGCGCCTCAAGCGGAGAATTAGCCTATTGAGCCGCGGCGCCAGCCCCACTTAAGCTTCTATTGGACAGAGTCAATCTATACTCTTTGGAGCACACCCAACATGGGACTGTTTGTACCCAAGCAATGGGTGCAAGTTACCAGGGATGGGTCTGTTAGGGGTTGGGGTGCACTAAAACTTTGTAACTGAGATGCTGGGAAACTTCTGTAGTGTTTCTTTTCTTTCTTTCTTTCTTTCTTTTTAAAAGATTTATTTATTTATTTGAAAGCCAGAGTTACACAGAGAGACAGAGAAGGAGAGGCAGAGAGAGGTCTTCCATCTGCTGGGTCAGTCCCCAGTTGGCTACAGTGGCCGGAGTTGTGCCGATCTGAAGCCAGGAGCCAAGAGCTTCTTCCGGGTCTCCCACGCAAGTGCAGGGACCCAAGTACCTGGGTCATCCTCCATTGCTTTCCCAGGCCATAGCAGAGAGCTGGATCGGAAGAGGAACAGGGGGTCTTAAACTGGGTGCCCATATGGGATGTTGGCACTGCAGGCAGTGACTTTACCAGCTACATCACAGTGCCAGCCCCTGTAGTGTTTCTTAGATGCCAGGAATTATTTTCAAGAGCTCACATTTATCAGTTTATTTAATCCTTACCACAACTCTATAAAGTAGGTACTTAGTATCTCCATTTGAAGACACTGGGGCATGGAAGCATGAACACAGATTTTTAGTGGTGGCTAAATAAATAAAGGAGCTACTGCAATTGAGGTACCCTCCACATTTAAAAATTAGTCTTTCCTGGGGCGGGTGGATGGTTCAGTGGGTTAAGTTGCTGCTTAGGATGCCCAGTATCCCATGTTGAAGTGTTGCTTTCAATTCCAGCTACACCACTTCTGGTCCAGCTGCCCGCTAATGCATCCTGGGAAGCAGCTACTAACGGCTTAAGTGCATAGGTCCCTGCCACCTACACAGGAGACCAAGACTGAGATCTGGGCTCTCGGCTTCAGCCTGGCTCAGCCCTAGCTGTCGCAAGCATTTGGCGGAGGGAACTAGTAGATGGAAACCTCTCTATGTGTGTATTGCTCTGCTTTCAAGTAAATGAAAATAAATAAACATTTAAAAGGAAACTTTGTCCTTCAGAACTTTCTTCAAATGGTTTTGATTTTGAGATTTGGTTTCAAGCACTCAGACTCCTGAGAAAGTTTTCATCCTCTTAGGACACAGGTCCATTTCGTGTGCAAGCAGCTCTCTGAACTGGGCAACCCTTCCCAGAATTCTAAGACATTATTAAATAATGTAGATGAAACTAGATAATTGGCCAACAGGAATACACTGGAACTGAGAAAATGGGTTATTAGACGGGTCCCCTCTGAGAATGCATCAGTTTCATGCTGTAGAAAGGGTGATCTCTCTAAAAGCTCGCCACACCCTGTGGAAATTGACTCAGCAATGGAATTGCCCTGGCAGGAAGTTCCTACATTCCTATGGTAGAGAAGTTGATGGAAGTCTTGGAGAGGGCCCGGAATGGTGGGTTGCTCTTCCTGGGTGTTCACAAAAGTAGAGTCCACAGCACTGAGGGGCAATAGGTTCTCGATCTGGTTCATTTTGAAGAAACCTTGCACTGGCTGTTGTTCTAGAAGTCACAGCAAAGAAACTCAGGTGAGTCATCAAACGTTACCTGAGCATCTTGGATATGTAGGTGCTACTGGTTTGCTGTGCTAGAGATCAAGTCTTTCCCCTCTTTTGTGAGTATATCTTAAAAAGTTCAGGTCAGGGGCTGGCGCTGTGGCATAGCGGGTACAGCTTCCTCCTGCAGTCAGTGCCGGCAGCCCATATGGGCACCGGTTTGAGTCCTTGCTGCTCTACTTCTAATCCAGGCCTCTGCTATGGCCTAGGAAAGCAGTAGAAGATGGGACAACTCCTTGGGCCCCTGCACCTGCATGGGAGACCTGGCAGAAGCTCCTGGCTCATGGCTTCCGATCAGCCCAGCTCTGGCCGTTGCAGCCATTCGGGGAGTGAACCAGCAAATGGAAGACTTTTCTCTCTCTCTCTCTCTTCTTCTTCTTCTTCTTCTTCTCTCTCTCTCTGCCTCTCTGTAACTCTGCCTTTCAAATAAATAAATAATTTTTTTAAAAAAAATTTCAGGTCAGCTCTGATGCCAGTTATAATCCATGACTATTTCCAGAAGGCTTTGCCATGCATGCTTTGTGTTGCATTGGCAAATCTTTCAAACAGTAGAAAAGGGAGAGTTACAATCCAAGAAAATGGCACCATAGTGTCAACTCTGCGAGGTATCAGGGATGACATAGAGGCACCTTGGAGAGCAGAACACTCTAAGGATGGCAAATGTTAATGCCTGCCTTGTCTTAAAAATGCAAGAAGGTGCCAAACATAAATACCTACGAGGTGTTACATTCTGGGAATGGAGAGTTAAGAGTCCAGGTTTGTTAATCATCAGTGACAGATGAGGAGGAGTGTCTTGCATTTTGTTTGATCCCAAGCAGTGCTACTCAAAGTGTTTTCCTAGCCAGAAGCTGCAGCCGCACCTGGGATCTTGTTAGAAATGCACGTTAACAGGCCTCGTTCTAAATCTACTAAATCAGAATCACCGGGACTGGTTGTCAATAATCTGCATTTTAAAGAAATAGCTACACACTAGTGTTAATTGAAGCCAAGATATGCAGGCAACGTAATTGCCCATCAATGGATGAACAGTTTAAAAAAAGTTAAAAACAGTTTAAAAAAAGAAGATGTGAGCACACAATGGAATGTTATTCAGCTCTTACAGGGAAGGAAATGTGGAAGAACCTAGAGGACATTATGTTAAGTGAAGTAAACCAGACACAGAAAGACAAATACCACATGATCTCGCTGATATGTAGAATCTAACGACATCAAAGTCATGGAAGCAGAAGTGCCTGGTGGTTACCAGACACTAGAAATGGGCATGTTTGTCAAAGAGTAAAACATGTCAGCTAAACAGGGGATTAAGTTTCAGAGATCTGTTGGATAACATAGTGACTATAGCTAATAATGTATATTTCAAAATTGTTAAAAGAAGAGATTTTTTGATGTTATTATCACAAAAATTTAAGAAAGGGAAGTGATAGATGTGTTTACTGGTTTGATTTAATAATTTCCCAATGTAAACATTTATCAAATATAGCACTGTACCCACAAATATGTACAACTACTATTTGTCAATTAATAATAAAATAATTACATGTTAACAAAGACCCCTAGATCAGTGCTTCCCAAAATACCTGTGAAGAAGGGGAGAAAGTTTTTTTCTATTTTAATTTGTTACTGACCTATTCTTTTTTCTTTTTTAATTTGTTACTGACCTATTGTTTGGAAAACATCCTCTTCAGCCAAACAAATCCAGTGATCACTCGTTGTTCCCATAAGAGTAATGTCCAATTTCTTTGAAAGTGTAAATCCTTACTCTCAACTTTCGTACTGGAGACAGGTAGCAGTGAGTCTGTGCACAAGCACGTCAATGCGCCATCTTTGACATTCAGACACCACCCCTCTCCAGTACACACTGTTCTTTCAGATCCAGAATGCCACTGATGCTGCCTAGAACTCACAGGTCTTTGCCACAGAGCACACTGAGCCTCACAAAGAATAAAAATGTGGAAAGATGAGTTAATCAGAAACCACTTCCAGGCCAACACTATGGCACAGCGGGTTAGGCAGCTGCCTACAATGCCGGCATCCCATACGGGTGCCAGTTTGAGTCCTGGCTTCTGCACTTCTGATCCAACTCCCTGCTAATGAGTCTGGGAAAGTAGTGCAGGATGGCCCAAGTCCTTGGACCCCTGCACCCACATGAGAGACCTGGATGAAGCGCCTGTCTCGTGGTTTCGGTCTGGCCCAGCCCTGACAATTGCAGGGTGAACCAGCAGATGGAATATCTTTCTTTGTCTCTTTCTTTCTGTCTGTCTGTCTGTCTTTCTGCCTATTTCTGTCTGTCTCTTTCTTTCTGTCTTTCTGTCTCTCACTCTCTCTTGCTCTCGCTCCCCACCCCACACCTCTAACTCTGACTTTCAAATAAAATAAATAAATCTGAAAAAAAATACCTCTTCTGTCTAGCTTGGTTGGTTTCTGATCACACTTCCAAGTGACCCCTCTCCAGATGAATTTTAGTCATGGATGGTTTGCCTCTTATTGCATTAGGATGGTGAATTACAAAGATTTGCTCTTCATGTATTCCTGCTGTGGTTCATGAAACTCAGAGTTCCCACGAGTACGTAGATATTATGGAGCAAAGCGAATTTATTTTCATGTCTCTTTTCTAAATAGGGTTGAGTTTATAATTTTCTGCTAAAAGGCTGTGCTGCAGAATTTGGCTGGTCAGATGACATTTGGAGTCCATCAGATTCTAATTAATGAATAAACACAGGGAGACTCTTTCTCTCCCAGACTTAAATTATGGGGCTGTCGTTGTCACAGAAGATTGAGGTGTTAGAAAAATTTCGCTTTTATCTGTAGCACATTTGGCTATCCTCATCCCCCAGCCACCTCTTTAAAAATCTTGTTAAAATACATTAGGGCTTATTATACCCCTTGTTTATATTAGGGCTTCACTAAGAGTAGGTGTCAATGATGTAAACATTACATAAAAGTAAAGGCTGCAGAGATGAAAACGGTGCCTAATGGAGCTGCATTGCTAGTGGGAAATGAGTGCTGATATTAACCAGAACGGGTTCTTACTCTGACATGCTCCCCACTTACCCAGAGTGTCAAACAGTCTTTTAGCAACCTTCAAAAATATCTGATTGTTTACATGAAAGTGTTTCAAATTCTTCCTCTTCTATAAATTGTGTACAGCCAAGTGGGTGCATTAGGATTTATCCTAAATCTCTTTATCTGGTAAGATAAAAGGAGTGTTTATGATTTTCCTGAGACAAATTTGCTTTTCACATGGCTTTTGGTAACTGTTAACCCCCTAAAAGAAGTCATTTAAGAAATAGCTGTTTAATCTACAAGACAAACAGTAGCATATGCCCTTTGGTATTTCCTAATGTCTGAAAATGAATAATTGTGCCTTTCTCAATTATTTGGCTTCTTCTCTGAGAAAGAGCCTAGTTTGCAAAGTTTATCTGCTTCCTAAGGATACCTGTGGCAAATTGTTTTGAATGATATTTCATCATGGTTTCTTGAATTCACACATGATGAAAGCATGCCCCAAAGAAAATACAGATTAAACCTCAATGAGACACTATTTTAAACCCCCCTGAATGGCAAAAAAAGAAAAAGGCCAACAATACCAAGTGGTGGTGATGCTGTGTTGCAGAGAGAGCTCTCCTACAAGCTGCTGGCAGTGTGAACTGTTGCAGCCACTTTGGAAAACTATTTGATCTTATGTAATAAAGTAGAACATGCAAACACTATACAACTCAGCATTTCTGCTTCAAGGTGTATACTGGAAATGTGTACGAGAATATATGCAAGATATTCTTTCTTTTTTTTTTTTTTTTTTTTGACAGGCAGAGTGGATAGTGAGAGAGAGAGACAGAGAGAAAGGTCTTCCTTTGCCGTTGGTTCACCCTCCAATGGCTGCCACGGCTGGCACACTGTGGCCGGCGCACCTTGCTGATCCGAAGGCAGGAGCCAGGTGCTTCTCCTGGTCTCCCATGGGGGGCAGGGCCCAAGCACTTGGGCCATCCTCCACTGCACTCCCTGGCCACAGCAGAGAGCTGGACTGGAAGAGGGGCAACCGGGACAGAATCCGGCGCCCTGACCGGGACTAGAACCTGGTGTGCCAGCACCGCTAGGTGGAGGATTAGCCTATTGAGCCATGGCGCCGGCGCAAGATATTCTTTTAAAATGTACTTGTTTACTTAGAGGAAAGACAGAGAGAGAGGAAGAAAGAGAGAGCGGGCAAGAGAGTAAGTGGGCTCCAATCTGCCAGTCCATTCTCCTCAAATGCCTGCAACAGCCAGGGCTAGGCCAGGCCAAAGCCAGAAGCCTACACCTCAGCCTGCATCTACCTGAGCTATCATCTGCTGTCTGCCAAAATGCACATTAGCAAGAAGCTGGAATAAGAAGCAGAGCCAGCTCTGAAACCCAGGGACCCTAGTGTGGCATGCAGGTGTCAACTGGCCTCTTAACTGCTGTGCCAAATACCTGCCCCATGTTCTATTTTTGAAGTTGGGTGATGGGTATATGAGTGTACTTTAAAAATCAGACTTTGGGGCTGGCGTGGTGGCATAGTGAGTTAAGCTGCTGCCTGCTATGCTGGTATCCCATATGGGGACCATTTTGAGTCCCGGCTGCTCCACGTCCCACCTAGCTCTCTGCTCATGGCCTGGGAAAACAGCAGAAGATGGCCCAAGTACTTGGGTGTCTACCACCCATGTGAGAGACTGGAAAAAGCTCCAGGTTCCTGGCTTTGTCCTGGCCCAGCCACAGCCATTGCAGCCAATTGGGAAGTGAATCAGCAGGTGGAAGATTTCTCTCTCTCTTCCTCTCTCTGTAACTCAGCCTTTCAAATGAATAAATTTAAAAAATCAGCCCTATATATTACGTATGATTTACATACATGACATTTTTCAGAACAAAACTAAAATACATAGAACGAAGAGGATGCCCTAAAAAGAAAGCATGTGGGACCTTACGTAGTTGTTCTTCAAATTCTCAGTGGCTTAATGAAGCAAAGTTTATGTTTTTCTCATGCCACACGGTCAATGAGTCATCAGGGACTCTGATTGTTGTGGTTCCTCGGGGGCCCAGGCTGACGTAGCTTCTATGGAAAAGAACTGAGTGACTGCTGCCCATGGGAAAAATGACTGCTGAGTGCCACAGCATTGGGGGTGGCAAAGAAGGGGGAGAGCACAATGAATCAAACACTGTTGCTCAGGTTTCTATCTAGAAAGTGCATGTCATTTTTTTTTAAGATTTATTTATTTGAAAGGAAGAGAGAGAGAAGGGGAGAGTGAGAGAGAGAGAGTGAGAGTGAGAGAGAAAGAGAGATCCCCCATTTGCTGGTTCACTCCCCAGATAGCCACTGGAGCCAGGTGTGAGAAATTTCATCCAGGTGTTCCTGGCAGGGCTCCAGCCACCCAGGCCATCATCTTCTGCCTTCTCAGGATGCATATTAGCAGGGAACTGGGTCAGCAGCAAAGCAGTCAGGACTCAAACTGGTGCTCTGCATAGGATGCTAGTGCCACAAGTGGCAGCTCTACCCACTGAGCCACACACTGGCTTCAATGATATGTCATTTTGACTCACATTTCTTTGACCAAGTCAAGGCCCAAGGCTTCATTCACTTCAAAGGTGTTAGGGAAGTGCGATCTTATTATGTCTCTACAAAGAGAACTGAGTATCTGAGAATGGAACGAGGGATGTAATGACTACGCAATAACCAGAGCCAAACGTTGAACCTATTGCTACTGCTTCTATCCCAGCTCCAGATGAGCACACATGTATGTGGGGAGCAACCGAGACTAGACTAAATTACTGGAACTGCTAAGACTAATTCTATGCATCTGATCTCCCACACTATGGCACTGAGAGACAGCAAACAACTTCCACACAGCTGCCTCACCAATTCGACTGACGAGCTGTAGGAGCTGATCCTGCTCCTGATTGGAGGAGAGCAGCGTGCTCGGCGTGTGGGCAGCAGAGTTGGGATTGGTGGAAGAGGACTATAAAGGAGGAGAGAGACAACATGCACCAGGAACATCTGAGCAACCCCTGAGAGACCCCTGAGAGACCCCTGAGAGACCCCTGAGAGACCCCTGAGAGACCCCTGAGAGACCCCTGAGAGAGTGTGTGCTGCTCCTCCGCGGAAGCGGGGAAAGCGGCGGGGGTGCCGCCCCTCCGCAGAGGCGGTGGGGGAGGGCCGGCAGCTAACCCGGGACTGCGTCGTTCCTCTGCAAGTGGGAGAACGGCAGCAAACCCGGGAAGGACCGGGCAAAGAGAACAGTGCAGGGTCCGGTGTCGTTCCTCCGCGAGTGGGGGAGCGACACGTATGCTTTTGGTCATCCGATAAGGGTACAAAGTGCTGAACAGGAAAAGCTTCTTTACTGATGGTCTTAGGAGAGAATCCCTCCTGAAGACAGGACGCTCTTATTTCAAACAAAAACCCTACTCAGGGGGTAAAAGCCTCTTAATGAGGATAAATGATTTCCCTGTGAAGCAGGGAGGTGAAAGGCTCACTGTTCCGCTTCTCCGAGCTGGGAAAGAGCTGTTGGGGTGGGGTTACAACAGTGGGTAGGGAATGGCTGGCAGGGCACCAACAGAAATCCGAGCTTATTGGAAAACACAGCAGCTGCAGATTGTGTATGTATGACCAGGGTTTTTCTGTGTTCGTCAAGGGGTGCTGACGCTCTCATCTTTTTGGACACACTTCATCCAGGAAATAAAGTGAGAAAATACATGCCAACCCTCTAACCTGAGTGGAGAAGTCAACTTCCAGTGTCTGAGCCCCAAGAGTAGGTAAAGCTCTGGTTAATTTTTTCTTTTTAAAGATTTATTTATTTATTCAAAAGACAGACTTACAGAGGAGGAGGAGGGGGAGAGAGAGAGAGAGACAGACAGACAGCCAGCCAGCCAGACACACAGAGAACAAAGACAGAGGGAGACCCAGAGGGAAAGAGAACTTACATTGACTGGTCCACTCTCCAAATGGCCACAATAGCCGGGGAACTCCATCCAGGTCTCCCAAGTGGGTGGCGAAAGCCCAAGTACTTGGGCCATCTTCTGTTGCTTTCTTAGGTGCATCAGCAGGAAGCTGGATCAGAGTGGAGCAGCTGGGACTGGAACTGGAACTGTGATAGGGGAGGCCAGCATTTTAAGTGGTGGCTTAACCTGTTACACCACAAGGCTGGCACCCAGAGACTGGTTCTTGGTTTCTCAGTTATATTTCCTTGTCCAGGACACATTGGAAGACCACATTTCTCAGATATCCTTGCAATTATGTTAGGTCTATGAGATCTTGGTTTTGGATATCAGAATGTGATAGACATGATTGTGATGTCCAGTCTTGAACATGAATAGCAACATAATATTCTGTATGTATACAAACTCTCTTTTGGTCAAGTGCAGAGGAATCTGAGAAGCCACCAGATGCTAGTACCTGGGTCCTGAGACACCACATGGTAAGCTAGCCCCTGAAAACTGAACTGGATGATGATCTGAATTTTTATTTTGCAAAACAAGAGAGATTTGGGGATTGTTAGTTTCATCCATGAGTGATATTGATTATCCTTTCTTTCTTTTAAAGAATTATTTTATTTATTTGAAAGACAAAGTTATAGAGAGAGGTAGAGCCAGAGAGAGAAGTCTTCCATTCCACTGATTCACTCTCAAAAAAACCACAATGGCCAGAGCTGAGTTGATCCGAAGCCAGGAGCTTCTTCCGGGTTTCCCATGTGGGTGCAGGGCCCCAAGGACTTGGGCCATCTTCTACTGCTTTCCCAGGCCACAGCAGAGAGCTGGATAGGAAGAGGAGCAGCCAGGACTCAAACCAGAGCCCATATGGGATGCCAGCACTGCAGGCTGGGTCCTTAACTTACTGCACCACAGCGCTGGCCCTGATTATCCTTTCTTTAAAGCCAAGAAACTCTGCTAGGTGGAACTCACATAATTCTCTGGGACAAGTCCTCTTTGTGTGTAACAAGGACTTAACCAACATTTCTCACAGCCTTTAAAGTGAATAGGCAAACTAGGCTTTGCCCAGCTGTTGCATATTCATTCAAAATTAGTATTGTAATTTGAGCACACACTAATACTACCACTGATTTTAAAAAGTTCCATTCCACATAGACTTTTTGGGGGTCTGGAATTTTGAACATTGTCTTACGTTTGCTAATGATACAGTAAGAGTTGGGCATTTTTAGTGGAAGGTATGATGATTTAGGAGATAATATGATAATTTTATAAAAGTCTGGAAGGTTACTTTTTATGCATTGGGTTAGAGTAGGCAGATAAAACCATTGGATGGAGGATGATTCAGTCTTCAAAGGCTCTTTTATGTCAGTGGAATCCGGAGTGAGAAATGCCCAGAGGGAAAAAGGCTGGGGTCCAAAGTGGATGAGCAGACGAAAATGATGACCAGGAAAGGAACTGATCTCTCTTCTTTTCTTGGCTCTGAGGAGAAGAGATAAAATGCAGACTAGGGTTATAGTAATGGAATGTGGAAGATGGCACTTTGTGCCCATGATGTGAATGTGGTGACCATACATAGGTTTCCTCTTTCTTTCAGAAGGGCGAGGAGTGTGTTTGCTCTAGGACACAGAGTGGCACTGGAAAAACTGTATTGCTTGGGTAGCTGTGTTTTTTTTTTTTAAGATTTATTTATTTTACTTGAAAGTCACAGTTACACAGAGAGAGGAGAGGCAAAAAGAGAGAGAGGTCTTCCATCCGCTGGTTCACTTCCCAGATGGCCTCAATGGCTGGAGCTGCGCCGATCTGAAGCCAGGAGCCAGGAGTTTCTTTTGGGTCTCCCACATGGGTGCAGGGGCCCAAGGGTCATCCTCCACTGCTTTTCCAGTCCAAGCAGAGAGCTGGATCAGAAGTGGAGCAGCCGGGTCTTGAACTGAAGCCCACATGGGCTGCCGGCACTGCAGGCAGTGGCTTTACTCGCTATGCCCTTTAAGAGGAATTACATACCAGCTGAAGCATTTGGCATGTTGGATGCTTGTCACATAGAGTCTTGCAGTCTTTCTTTTCATGTCCATGTCCATGAAGCAACATGATGTAACACATGACTTGGGAGTCAAACAAATCTAAACCAAAATCTTGATTCCATCCTTGCCGTAGCTGTAGCCTTGGGCACATCCTATAATCCCTTGGGGCTTCAGTCTCTGCCTCTATCCGATGGATTCCACACTTTGTGAGATGCAGATGATATAAAACACATGGAAACCACTACAGCTGTGCCTGGTGTGCTACCCACATTCCCGTCTCTCTGCTCCCTTCATTCTTTCCTTTATTTGCTGTGAAATTCCTTGAGGGGAGGGATCAGGGCACATTCATTTTGCATTGCTCTAAAGACCTGGTACACTGTCTGGAACACTGCAGATGTTAGTTAAATGTATATTAGATGCCTAATAATTTAAAGACTGGTGGTGAGATCTTGTGACTAACCACTGGCCCCTAGTCAAGTAAAATATTGACCTTTTTCCCCCTCATGAAATTTCCCTTAAGATGGGTGTTTCAGATAGGATTCAGTTTCCATGACCTGTAACAGAGATACAGAGGACGGAGACAGAAAGATAGAAGTTTATTCTTTGTCATAGAGAAACCTTAATATGGACAGTGCAGGGCTGGTGTGGTGGTGGCTCCATTAGGAGTCTGAACCTGCAGCCTTTCTTGTAGTCTGAGATGGAGGATTGGGGGAAGAAGTGGTCCACTGTCACCTGACACCTCCTTTAATGACACAGACAGGAAGTCACTCTCACCTCCTAAACTCACACCTCATCAGCCAAAAGTTCTAGCCGCAGTTGAAACTGCAAGTGAGATTTTATTCCCTATGACTTCCATCAGTTTGGAAAAGGAGAACTGGTATAGTAACCTGACGTTATCCTTACAGTCTTTCACTGTTTAGAAAGTGAAAGCATTGCTGGTACCCAACCCAGGACTATGAGGATGGGCACTGCTTCCCGGTGACGGAGGAGAGAAAGTGTAGAGGCCTCCTCAGGCCCAGGGGAACATGGAGCTTACCCAGTGGCCTTGAATTGTCTGTGTGTGGGAATTGAGCCCTTTTTCAAAGCCCTCTTCATTTGGATCCGCTCACAACTAGACTCCTACCCTAAATAAGGCCACAGGGCCAGTGCACCTGTGTCTGGGTAGACGCATGTGAATGGGCAGCGTTAATCCTTCTGCCCATGTGCAGCCCTGTGTTATAGCCCAGTGGGGAATGCTGGTCCCTCTTTCTTCTGGCTCAGCAGCTACACCCCCTGGCAGAAAACTGCTCTTCTCTCCACCCATCTGTGACTTCATTCTATTAGGCTGAAATTTAAATCAGGGGTGAGTTAATATACTGAACTGTACCCCAGTGGCCTTGAATTTATTCTCTTCTCACTTACAGGGTCAGGCCCCATATACTTATGTTTTATACTAGCAGCACAAATTGTGCAAGACTCTTTAAAAAATCAAGCCAATCAGAGGTAATAAAATGATAAAGTTCAATCCTGTCTCGCTGTAGGAAAT
This sequence comes from Oryctolagus cuniculus, assembly GCF_051225735.1. Lineage (NCBI taxonomy): Eukaryota > Metazoa > Chordata > Mammalia > Lagomorpha > Leporidae > Oryctolagus > Oryctolagus cuniculus. The sequence goes on along the minus strand of NC_142867.1, from coordinate 150,374,552 downwards.
CTCAGTATGTGAAAATGCAGGTATGTTTAGAGATTGAGCCCTTCATAAGATAATTTAATGATTTTTTTATAATTTTAAAACAGATTCATTTATTTATTTGAAAGAGTTATGGATAGAGAAGGGGAGGGGGAGACAGAGAGGGAGGAGGAAAGAGAGAGAAAAGAAAGAAAAAGAAAGAAGGAGAGAGAGGAAGGAAGGAAGGAAGGAAGGAAGGAAGGAAGGAAGGGAGGGAGGGAGGGAGGGAGGGAGGGAGAGAGGATGGAAGGAAGGATCTCTTCCATCTGCGGTTTCACTCCCCAGATGGCTGCAAAAGCTGGGGCTGGGCCAGGCCAAAGCCAGGAGCCAGGAGCTTCTTCTGTGTCTTCCCTGTGGGTGGCAGGGACCCAAGCACTTGGGCCATCTTCTGCTGCTTTTCCAGGCCATTAGCAGGGACCTGGATAGGAAGTGGAGCAGCTGGGATATGAATCCATGTACTAGCATCCATATGGGATGCTGACATCACAGGTGGTGGCTTTACCTATTATGCTACAATGCCAGCCCTTAGATCATTTTTAAAAGATGACCTAATAATTTGCTGAAACCTGCATACCTTTCAACAGGGACATTTGCTTACACATTTATACTGCTGTACCCAAAATCTGTTTCCTTCAAATTTCCACATAATCTACAGAAAGTGAATATGTGGACTCAATCACCCATCCTGGGTCTGAATAAAATGGATGAAATTCTAACTGCATTATCATTAATAGTCAGTTGGGATAATATGAAGGGATATTTTTAAAAATGTAAAGAAATATTTAAACAAACTTTTAGGCTGGCGCCACGGCTCACTAGGCTAATCGTCCGCCTTGCGGCGCCGGCACACCAGGTTCTAGTCCCGGTCGGGGCGCTGGATTCTGTCCCGGTTGCCCCTCTTCCAGGCCAGCTCTCTGCTGTGGCCCAGGAGTGCAGTGGAGGATGGCCCAAGTGCTTGGGTCCTGCACCCCATGGGAGACCAGGATAAGTACCTGGCTCCTGCCATCGGATCAGCGCGGTGCGCTGGCCACAGCGGCCATTGGAGGGTGAACCAACAGCAAAGGAAGACCTTTCTCTCTGTCTCTCTCTCTCTCTGTCCACTCTGCCTGTCAAAAACAAACAAACAGACAAAACAAAAACAAAAACAAAAACAAAAAACTTTTATTTGAAAGGCAGACACACACACACACACACACACACACACACACACAGATCTTCCATCTACTGTTTCACTTCCCAAATGTCCACAATAGCCAGAGCTGCACCAGGTCAAATCCAGGAGCCTGGCACTCATTCTGAGTCTCCCACACGGGTGGCAGGAATGTAAGTACTTGGATTATCACCTGCTGCTTCTCAGGTGGAGCATTAATAAGAAACTGGATCAAAAGCAAAATAGCTGGGACTCGAACCAGGTACTCAGATATGGGATGCTGGCATCCCTAGTGTGGTCTTCATCAGTATACCAAATGACTGCCTTATTAAAAGATATTTTCTAAAGGAACTAATTAATTAATTCCTTTCTATAGTAAAGGAATTTAAATGATGTCCCAGTTTTCACAAGACTGTGATTCTTTCCCATCATATTTTATCCTAGTTCTGACATATCTTTTTTTCTTCACATTTTAGAATTCATGCTTTGTGTATTTTATAGTTTTATATCTTGTATATTTTTAATGTCATTTAAAAAAAAACTCACCTGTAGGCATTTTCCCTTCTTACCTTGTAGCTATCTTACTACAGAAGGTTTGGACTGAATCAGTATGAACCCTTAAGGCAAGACCTCTAGTGTTTGAAGCAGGCCAGGCTTCATGCCCAACGGTTTTGACCTCTGATAACACGGAGGGATGGAGAGAGAGCTACAGAGAGAGGCCAGCCTTTCATCCAGGCTATCTTTCCACATTCCCAGTTCTTAAAGAGTGCTTCTGTAATTATTTGTTCTCTTGCTCTTTGTAGCAAGAAGAAAATTTGCTGGATTTGAAGGTGGCTTCTTTCTTTACCAGTGAATCTATGTAGAAGTCCACTTTTCACAAGCTGTCAATTCAATAACACATCAGCTTTGCAACCCCAATTCCATTTGCAGCCCATGCAATCACCTTGTGAGAGGAGAGGGCCTGGCAGACGTCCATGTCCACACACCAGGCCAGGAAACCCAAACTTGGGAAGTGTTAGGCACCATTTCTACAGCATCAGGCTGCTGTAAGTGAACCACAGAGGACTGCTACCAGGGCTCAAGTTCAGACTGACTCTCTTCCCCACTCCCAGAGAGGGCCTCCTCTAGACAGGCAGGTGCTGGTGAATCTTTTGTGAGCACTTCCAATGCAAGTTTGTGGAAAGAAATTCAACTGGTGGGGGAAAAACTTACACAGATATGCACAGGAAAAAAAATGATTCTGCAGGCATTCCTTAGACTGTTAGCTGCTTCTGCCTGGAATAGCTGCCCACAGGTTCATTTGTAGTCTACCTTTGGGAAGCAGGAGGCTCCCATTCCAGGGCCCCGCATCCAGGATTGTCCCCTTGAGGGTTCATTCTGTGTCCAGCTGCATGAGCTCTGACCTGGTCAGAGGCCCCTTAGGACTTCTCCAAGACTCCATGGGAGGGCCTGCACTAGGAGTTTGGCTCACTTTGCTGTGGTTCCTGGGCTCCTTGTGTTGATTGCTGACCCATGGTGCAGTGCACCTGGAGGAGGGAAGCAGGTGAAAAATCATCAGACTCATTGCTGAAGCATTGCTTTTCTTTTTCTTCTCGCCTCCGTGTTGCTGGCCCATCTTCCACCTCCATGTCTGTTCATGCTGGACAAAGCAGACAGCAGACAAATTCACACAATTCCTCTCTCTGCTTAAGAAATGACCAGCCGACCTCCACCTAACCACACACCAGGTGCTTCCGGCCTTGTTCTTCCATGTGGCAGACCCCTCAGCAGACAGGCGTGGTAACCACTTTCTGTTCTGCCTTTTGCTTGTTCCTGTGTGAACCCCAGACACTCAGTGGGGCAGAATGGGGAGTGCAGACCTTGAAGCCAACAGAGAGCAGTTTCTGTACTCCTGGCTTAAGATCTTTGTGTCAGTGTGACCTTCAGATGTTATTTAATTTCACGGAGACTCAGTTTCTTCATCTGTGAGATAGACATACAAAGCCACCGCTGTCGTCATAGGCCAACAGAAACCTTTTCCCTAGATCCTTAGAGAGACAAGAAGAGGGAGGCAGAGACAGAACTGGCATCACCCACCGATACCCACAATGGCCAAAGATGACCAGGCTGAGGCTGGGAGACAGGAACTCAACCCAGGTCTCCCTCATGGGTGGCAGGGATCCAGTTACTTGAGACATCACCATTGTCTTCCAGGGGAGGCTGGAGTCGGGAGCCAGAGCCTGGTGTTAAACAAGTACTTCAACGTAGGGTACAGATATCTTAACTGCTGTGCTAAGCATCTGTCCTTCCATATATATTTTTAAGGATTTGCCACGGTGTTCTAAAAGCTATGCTTGCTCAATAAAGCCTAAATGGAAACTAGTCACCAAACTTGGAGATTCCTTAACAATACGTTGTTTTGAAGTTCAGCAGAATTAGTTGATGGAAAAGAGCTCAGCAGAGCCAGGGGGTTCCCTTTCCCTCTCCAGCCGTGCTCTGCAGAGCCAGGTGGATTTGTTTTCATCTTAGGAGCCCCTAGGAAATCAGGGAAGAGGAGACCAAAAGGCTCATACCCCATCACAGGTTGTTGGGTGTTCTCTTCTAGAGCTGGCCTGTTGCTGTGCATCCCCTTACAGTAGAGAGGGAACAAATACCTCCTACCTAACTCTGTTCAGGGGCGATTAAGGGGGGCTGGGGAGTGGCAAGGGGCTCGAGGTGAGGCTTTTCTAAACTTCCCACGTCTCCTTATGGATGGCGATCTGAAGCCTGACCAGCTGCAGAGGGATCCCTGAGCAGGTGGTCATTTGAAAAGCCACATAACCACACTGTGGTTGAGGCCATGATGGCTCAGAGGCATGCGTCTGGATGGGAAGCAGAGAGCTGAGGCTGTTCCTGCAAAGGAATTCTCTCTCTGGCAAGGCTTCCCATTTCTCTGGGTGTGCGGTTTTACGGCAGGATGTTCTCAGTACGGGAATTAAAGCAGTGCTATTAATCCCAACACTAAGGCTGCCACAGAGAGACTGGTGACTGCCCTTTCATTCATTCGCCCTGTGTGGACATGTACTGAGTCAGCATGTGTCACATACTGTTTTCTAAGCACGCTACAAATCTGTACTCAGTTATGTCTTTCAGCAGCTCCATGAGGTGGCCGCCATTTTTATCCTCACTACACAAAGAAAGAAACTGAGGCAGAAGGCGGCATACGTTCTTAGTGACTTTCTGTTACTAGGTATCGTATATCGTACAGCTAGTTACTTCAAGGCGACGATTTTCAGAGAATGTTTCCTAAGCGATTTAGCCTGAAACATCGCTCTGCAGGCGTTTAGCGTGTTTCTCTCACACAATGACTGATAATCCTGGCAGTGGGGGTGAGCAGACTGGGGCGGCGTCCCTGATGTCAGCTGCTTCTACATCATGGAGCAGGTGGCCTGGGTGATCATGTTTATGGAGGCCATCTGTGGGTTTCAGGTCTCTCAGTCTCTGATCTTATGCCTGTGGTTCTGGAAAATATGTCACATTTCCTCCCAAAGCAAAGGTGTCAACACACATCTCTTGTCAGATGATTTTTTAAAGGAATCTTAATAGCCCATTTGGTTTGGATGCAGTATTGTAGCAAATTATGGATTACTATTATATTTCTGCCATAGTTAGCTTAAAACAAATACAGGAAGATTTTTTTTTGTTTGGTTGTTACTATTTGAGACACACACACACACACACACACACACACATAGAGGGAGGCAGAGACAAACACAGAGAGCTCCCATTTTCAAATGCCTGCAAACAGCTAGGCTGGTCTGGGTTCAAACCAGGAGCCAGGAACCAAATCCAGGTCTCCTACATGGATGGCAATGACCCAACCACTCATCACTGCTGCCTTGCAGGGTGCACAGTAGCACCCTGAATCTGAATCTGGAGTTGACTTAGGACATGAACTCCAGAACTTTGATGTGGAATGCAGGCATCCCATCTAGTAGGCCAAACAATTCCTCCAGATAAAAAAAAATGGCATTAAGTGTCCAATTACTTCATTGGTAATCAGAATAATTTGAGTGGGATGATTGCACCTCTCATACTGCATTTGTAATCTATTTCTGCCCTTTGAATCCAGAAGAATCTGGTTGAAATTTGCCCACATGACTGAGGTAGGAAGCCCAGAGCTGGGAGCTGGTTAAACAGCAGCATTATAAGCCAAGCACCCACAGTACTGTAAGTGGAATGATAAACTAGGATTATTGTCAGGATTCTGGCAGATGACACACATGCTCCTTGACTTATGATGAGGTTATGCCCTGAGACACCCATCATAAATTGAAAAGATCATAGGTGGAAAATGCATTTAATACACCTAACTTACCAAATAGCTTAAGCTTAGCAACACAGTACACTACAGAGTACTGGTTGTTTGCTCTCATAATTGTGTGGTTGATTGGCAGCTGCCCAGTATCTTACCACACATGGTACTAGCCCAAGAAAAGATCAAAATTCAAAGTCCAAAGTATGGTTATTAGTGAATGCATTTTGCTTTTCAAAGTCAAAAAAATTGTAAATTAAGCCGTCATGAGTCCAAGAGGCTCTGTATAGGAACATTAGCGTGAGGGAGGATGTGAAGGGAAGGTGAAATTGACTTCAGACAAATGTTTTAAAGCTTAGGCTGTTAAACCTGGCTGTTGCCACCACACTCTGTAGCTGGTGTGCAGGAAGGGCCACAAGGGAACTAGTCTGGGCGGTCCTGGGTGTGCTCATTTGTGAATCAAGGACATATTTAGTTACCCATGACAAGTGGCATTTTTAAATGTGGAAAAGGAGCAAGGCCTGGTTCTCTGCTCTGTTCTTTTCCCATAACCCTAGTGACAATGCATGGTTATGTTTCCAATTTCTCCCCAATGCCATGAATCTTAGGGATTTTGCCTGTTTGGCCTCTTTGGATGGCTTAGATCAGAATGTGTTGGAAATGTCGGGTAATCACTGGGATATGTCCTGAATAAATGCATTTTGGGAGATCTTGTCATTGAACAAACATTACATAGAAGGTACTGAGATAAACTGAAATGGTGTGAATCCATCACTTGATGTAGCCTTTTGATACAGAGATGTGGTAATGATATGTGTGAGGCTACTGCGGGTAAAATCCAGAACACTGTTTTATTTTAACCTAGGTAGAAAGAATACACCCTAAAATGATGATAGAAAGTATAATATATTAATTCATAACCAGTAACATAGATCTTTATTGTTACTACCAAGTATTATGCACTGTACATAATCTTATATGCTGTGCTTCTGCAAGACACACTGTGCAGTAGGTTGTTCACATCAGCATCACCACACACACACAAGGGTTTCTCAGCTTCATTGTAATCTTAAGGGATTCCCCCATCCCCATTGTGCAAATGCTTTGCTGGCACCTGACTGTATTTCTCTGGCAATCAAATGGGCTTTACTCTTATACCTTTTTTTTTTAATTTATTTATTTACTTGAAAGGAAGTTACAGAGAGGGAGAAAGAGGAAGGAGAAATGGGGGGGGGGGGTGAAGAGAAAGGAGACAGAGAGAGATATCTTCCATTTGTTGGTTCACTTCCCAAATGGCCACAATGACCAGGGCTGGGCCAGGCCGAAGCCAGAAGCTCCATCCAGGTCTCCCCTGAGGGTATAGGAGCTCAAGCACTTGGGCCGTCCATCTTTCATTGCTTTCCCAGGTGCTTTAGCACAGTGCGGGATCAGAAGTGGAGCAGCTAGGACTCAAACCGGTACCCCCTCGAGATGCAGCATCGCAGGTGGCAGCTTAGCCCACTGTGCTACAACACAGGCTCCTCTTCTACCTCCCTAAATCCAATGTGCGCCCCAGTGGCCGCTGTGGCCACAAGACTTCCCAGCATCCTTTCTCCTCCAGTCTCAAGTTGGATT